>NC_055992.1:8077324-8427196 GCF_018446385.1 Zingiber officinale
AAAAAAGCACCGTCGTTAAACATCGAGAGCCGCGCCGACCGGCTATAAATATCCGCGCCGACGAGCACCGTCGTTAAAAATCGAGAGCCGCGCCGATCGGCTATAAACATCCGCGCCGACGAGCCCCGTCGTTAAAAATCGAGAGCCGCGCCGATCGGCTATAAATATCCGCGCCGACGAGCACCGTCGTTAAAGATCGAGAGCCGCGCCGACCGGCTATAAACATCCGCGCCGACGAGCACCGTCGTTAAAAATCGAGAGCCGCGCCGATCGGCTATAAACATCCGCGCCGACGAGCCCCGTCGTTAAAAATCGAGAGCCGCGCCGACCGGCTATAAACATCCGCGCCGACGAGCCCCGTCGTTAAAAATCGAGAGCCGCGCCGACCGGCTATAAACAACCGCGCCGACGAGCACCGTCGTTAAAGATCGAGAGCCGCGCCGATCGACTATAAACATCCGCGCCGACGAGCACCGTCGTTAAAGATCGAGAGCCGCGCCGATCGGCTATAAACATCCGCGCCGACGAGCCCCGTCGTTAAAAATCGAGAGCCGCGCCGATCGGCTATAAACATCCGCGCCGACGAGCCCCGTCGTTAAAAATCGAGAGCCGCGCCGACCGGCTATAAACAACCGCGCCGACGAGCCCCGTCGTTAAAGATCGAGAGCCGCGCAGACCGGCTATAAACATCCGCGCCGACGAGCACCGTCGTTAAAGATCGAGAGCCGCGCCGACCGGCTATAAACAACCGCGCCGACGGGCCCCGTCGTTAAAGATCGAGAGCCGCGCCGACCGGCTATAAACATCCGCGCCGACGAGCACCGTCGTTAAAGATCGAGAGCCGCGCCGATCGGCTATAAACATCCGCGCCGACGAGCACCGTCGTTAAAAATCGAGAGCCGCGCCGACCGGCTATAAATAACCGCGCCGACGAGCTCATGAGCGTTCACAAGTACCAGATTGATTAATGTCGGTCGGCCGTCGGTTTGCCAATACTTCGCGTGCACTGAATGCAAGCAGTATGGTTAAGCGCTAAGTGATTTTGAGGAAGCGAGTCAATTGATTAACCCGATCGGTCGTTTAGTAGGAAACCCGGGGAGCCCAACAGATTATACGAATGAGCAGCAACGCATTAAAAAGGGGCAATGAAAGGCAAACAAAAAATACAAGGCGCATAAGGGAGCCGAACGGCACGTACAATAAAGTTTTTGCATCCGCCGAGCGGATGAAATACAAAGAGCACTTGAAAGGACTCGCCTCACTCCGGGTCTTCAAAATTAAAAAAGGCGTCCGGGATGTCATCAATCATGGCCGCCAGGTCGGAGGCGGGAATATGCATTCCCTCGGGAAGGTGGCCACCCTTCTTCAGGTACGCCAGGGTGACCTTGACCGCTTCGGCGAACGTAGAAGAGACATTGTCGCCGAACTTCGCGCCGAACCGCTCCGAGTGGAGATATTCTTGGCGCGCCGCTGCTAAGCGACTCGGCTCTCCCTCCTTATACCTTTTAAGCACCGCCCGGGAGGCAATTAGGGAATCTTGGACGCCTTCAAGTCCATCGCAGCTTTTGTGTGTTCGCCGAACGGATCTCCCGCTCGGCATTCAGATCGGCCTCTAGCTTCTTAGACTGCTGATCTAGGGCCCGGACTTCGACTTTCATTTTGTCCAGATCAGCAATCGCCCGCCTCTTCCGGCCACTGGCGCGTTTCACGTCCCCGTCCCGCTTCTTCACCAAGTCTTCGAGTCGGGCCACCTCTGCAGCCAGATCAGCAGCCTTCTTCTGTTCGGCCTCGAGAGTTTGTTTCTCCCGCTCGGCCGATGGACCCCCTGATACTTGGAGTTTTTCCAGGAGATCCTCCAGCTCGGCCAGCCGGTGGCTGGTGGCGATTTGCTCAGCCCAACGCTGTAAGGAAATAATAAAATCAGGAGTCAAACAATAGCATGGCACATGAAGAAAGATGAATTTACCTGTGTGGCCTGCTGCATATTGTTATCGCCGAGCTGCTTGGGCGTCATGAGGGCAACCTGAATCTGGGCGTCCTCAAAAAGCTTGGCGAGCGGACCCGTCAAGGTTATTTCGTGAATAGGGCTCGATGGCCGATCGGCAGACAGTAAATATTCCTCCGATGGGAATCGGAGGGTGGTCTTGATGGTCGGATGGCCGGACGGCGCTTCTTCAGTTGTAGCCGCTTGTTGCGAAGACTCCCCTATGGTGGAAGTTTCGCCCAACCGACGTAAACGGCGACGAGTCCGGGGAGGAGAGCCGGAAGGCTGTGCGGTAGGCGAGGCCGCTGGAGTCCCGATCTGTGATGGCGTGCTAGCAGGCGAAGTTACGCCGATCGGCACCTGTGGTGCTCCCTCTTGTGGCGGCGGAAGGCTGGAGTCTCTTCGACGCTTTCGCCGAACTTCCAGCGGTGGATCCCCGACCTGAGGGACCCCCAGCTCGGCGGGGGCTGAGGAAACAGGATCCGCCTCAACCTCTGTTGAAGCGGATGGGGCGGACTGCGCCCCCCCCCCCTCTCCCGCGTCTGCCGGGCGGCTGGGAATGAGACCCCGCTCGGCGAGCTCCTTTTTGGTGGCCGCCTCAATTTCCACGGCCTTCAGTTTCAAATGAGCGGTAGCCTTAGAGCGCCACATGACTTCAGCTGCAGTAAAAGAAATTAAAATCAATTAGACAAAAAAGACTAAGAGAGTAAAGAATTCTTACTCATGCGGAAGGGGAGATTCGCCCGAACGGGAGACAATCCGAAAATATACAACACCCCCTTGAGAAGCAACTGGTCAATCTTGTATCGCTGACCGGACAACCAGTTCGCCGCATGAAGATAGGCTGGATTGCTTCTGAACTTGCCGAGCTCCGGCTGAGTCGGCACAGCGGTCTGCCATTTGGTTCAGAATGCTGGCCGCTCGGGAAGTCGGATATAAAAGAAAAACTCCTTCCAGTGTTTGTTGGAGGTCGGCATATTGTCAAAAAATTTAAAGTCTATTCTACTTTGGAAAATAAAAGTCCCCAGCTCGGATTGTTTGGGGTAGAAGAAGAAGTGGAATATTTTAGGGTCGAGAGGGATACTGTGCAGCTTGAACAGGACGACCATCCCGCTCAGCAGCCTAAAGGAATTCGGCACAAGTTGGCCGAGCGGGATGCGAAAATAGTTACAAACCTCTAAAACAAAGGGATGGGTAGGAAATCTAAGGCCACCCTGGAATTGGTCTAAAAAGAAACAGATTGTGCCGATCGGCGGGTCATGTGGTCGGTCGGTCGGGTCAGCTACGACTATTTCATAGTTATCGGGAATTCCATACGTCCGAACAAGACGCCGAGCACCCTCTTCATCAAATCGACTCTCCATGGTCAGGTACCAAGGGCCATGAATACCAACAGCGGGTGCAGAGGAGCTTGCCATCTCGGAGAAGCGAAAGAATGGCAAGAAATCGAAGGAAGGGAAACGAAAGGGGCGAAATGAACAGAGAAGATCTTGTAAGGGAAAGGAGAAGCTTACTGAGGGAAGGTAGATAGAAAGGATCACCAAAGAGCCGGAGACCAACAAGAGACGAGAGCTGGGACGGCCGGAATGATGCAGCAGCAGCGGGCACCTTCGACGGAGAATACGCAATGAAACAGAGAATGCGGCGTAAAAGGTGAAGACGAGGGCTTTATACGAACGAAGCTGGCCGGCCTCGTCCGTCGGATGCAGGTCACGGAAGACGAAGTCATTATCTAGCCGTCCGTTTCAAAATGACCGGCGTCCCATCGTACGGATCATCACCGCCACGCCAGAGAAGCCACGTGGCGCTCTGTCTCCAGGCACAATTAATGCGCCCATACCGCGCATGCTTCGACTTAATGGAGAGGATTTGCGTGATTTTCGAGAAGATCTAGACAAGCAAACACCCATGTTGAGCGACAAGACAACCGAAATAAAGAGCCGAACGACTGAATTTGGCAGAAGGGCCAAACAGCCCTAGAGATATTATAAGCGACTGGAAGGCGACGACCGCCCGCTCGGACACATAGTCCAATCAGTCGGACTCACTGCCTCCTTCGACTAGACTTGAAGGGAAGGCAAGTGATCCAGCGGTAAGAATGGGGGGGCCCACCCTCTGAAGGGTCCGAGCGGAGCTAGAGATAACCCATCCATGGGCCCACCCTATGAAGGGTCCGAGCGGAGCTAGAGATAACTCATCCATGGGCTTGGGTTTCCAACGCTAAGGCAGGAGGATCGAAGGGCCGAACGGGTTGCCCGTATCTCGCTCAGCTAGGATCGAAGGGCCGAGCGGGTCGCCCGTTCGGCCAAGATAAGGGCGAGGGTACAAAGGTAGCCGAGCGGCCTATTCACTTGTCTCGGGATCTGGGATGTCAGAGAAGGCACGTCTGATGGTTGGGCCGTACACAAGATTGCACGATGGAAGATCTCGCCGTCACATCATGGAAAGGTTGATACAGTAGCAGTATGGCCTCATGGACGTCTTCCTGACAGATCCATGTCTGGGCATGGCCCTTCTGACAGACCCATACCTGGGCATGGTCAAAAGGAGGTGGTTGCTTTGATTGGCGCGCCCAGGCTTCTTTGAGAGGTCTATATAAGGTCTCCATTTCTTCACTGGAGGTACACGAGTCTTCTACTTAAAAGCCACTTCTTTGCTATTTCCTCGCCTGACTTGAGCGTCGGAGGGCCGTCGCCGGGACACCCCTCCCGGCTCGGTTTTGTTGCAGGTTCGCCGGAGCACTCGAGGATCCAGCAGGGAGCGCCACGTCCCCAGCGTTCGTTGACCCCTGGTTCGGACAGGATCAAAATTATTACAAACTAAACAATTAAATTGTCTTTCCTATGCTAATAATTATTAATAAGCCTATATAACCCTGTACTTTGAATACCTATCCAAATCTTACAAATTACAATTATTCAAAACATCATAATTCAAAATTAAAAATAAAACATCTTCTTTAGAAGAGTAAGTCTCTTCTCTACTAGACATCCCATAACAAGTATCATCTGCTCCTTATTCTCTCCTAGGAATAGATAGATATCAAGTATATTTTCATCTTAAACACTAACAGAAACTAAATCTTTGTAAAGTTTCTCATTTAAGTTTTGTTGATGAAATGATTTATTCTCGATAACCGAACTTGAACGATCAATTGCAACAACAACTTCCTTGATACTTAAGTCGAGGGCTGAACTTCTCTTATTGTTATAAGCATCAACATATGCATTTTTTTTCTCTTCTTTAATCTCTCGACAAATGGTGAACTATTAAGGTCTACTTCAAAACTCACATGTACATCATCCCTTTGTAATTCCTCTTGAATAATTTCAACATTCCTTTTAGTGGCAGAGGAAACTCCTTAACCATTCGCTCTGGCATCAACAACTTCTCATAATAAGATATAGGGGTATATCTTCACTTCTTAATTAATGGATTAGCCTAGATAACAATAAAATTAATCATAAACATAATAGTCATATAAACTAACAAAATATAAAATAAAATATCTACCACTAATACTTACATTAATAAGTTGCTTCCAAACTTCTTCCTTAGCCTCAAATCTCTTACTCTCAGTATGTCATTGAACTGTACTTGCATTCTTAAATAAATCATAACACGAATTAAAGTTAGTCTTTAATCTTTTCATTCTATTCTTCAAATGCTCCTTTGTCAATGAAATTTTAGTCTTCTCACGACAAATGATAATCATTTCTTTGTATGCAGTAAACGTGAAAGTGCTACCTACTTAGTTGCCATTAACTTGTTGACCTAACATAACATCTATAAAAATTTTATCCATTTCATTAGTCCACTTAATAATATCCTTTTTGACTTGTTTGACTATAGAACTCATTTCTACTGAATATCTATATCAAATTCACATGTGACCATGAAAAGAAAAATCAAATCTTATTCATAGTTATAAACTAGTAACATTCAACTGTACAATATTGGATTAACAAACATAATCAATGCATAAAAATAATATTCAATCATAGAACATGCAGTGTTAAGATTTACCAATAGCATGTTCAAAACATCACATTGCTCAAATTAAGCATTATTAATTAGTATGCTACATCAAACTGTTCTCATAATTTTCCTAATAAAACCAAGTATGTCTTCTTTAGTATTATTGTAATCCGACTACATAATATTAACTATGTTATCCCTAATCATATTCCCTTGACTCCAGTCATCATCTTGTCTCTCATTGCAACTCACTTCATTGTCATAATTTGCACTCAATTCATGATCCACTTCACTAATCAACCTTTCATTTGGATCCACCCCTATTAAGAAATTATGAAGAATATAACATGCTAAGATAATGTCTACGCGAATGTTAATTTCATAGTAAGGTTCTGTTCCACTAGTAATAATGGGAAACCTCTTGTTTAGAACTCCAAAAGTTCTCTCGATTACGTTGCAAAGGGATGCATGTCTAAGATTGAATAACTCTTTTGCATTTGTAGGGCCACATCTCAAGTATTCCTTTAAGTGATAACGAATTCCTCGAGAAGGGGTAATTAAACCACTCTTCAGCATAAACTTAGAGTCAATTAAATAGTATTTACCTACAATAAACAAAAGATATAGGTTAATCATATTTACTTTCAAACATTGTCCACCAATGAATATTAATTGTAAACTAAATACCATGAGGAAATAATAATTTATCACGTCTAGATAGAGCATTTTTGATGATTCGAGAATCAAATGTAGTTCCTTCCCACCCAGATAAGATATATGTGAACTTCAGGTCGAAGGAGCATGCCGCCAACATATTTGTAGTTGGACAATCATTTCTTCCTCGATATCTAGGTGCATCTACATTGGATACCTTAACACGTATATGAATTCCATCTAATGCACTAACACAATTCTATAATTAGGAGACAATGAGCATATTTAGCTAAAAGTACCTTACAAATATTCTAAAATTCAAAATGATTAAAATAAGTGTTATCTTGAAGTAAGGGCAGCATCTACTGGTCCTTTGTATAAGCAGAGGGATTTTAGAACCATCTGGTTGCTTTAGTAATTCAGCATGAAGTCCAATTATGGCTTTTAAGACTTCATGAAAATGATTATTAATAATCCTTGTACTTCGACGAAAGAAAATCTCAACTCTCGATGCTTGACATCATTACCAAGCAAATATAAAAACTTAGCAACCTTCTCTTCAACACTTGAATTCCTATTGGCTTCTACCCTTGTGTTGTATTTTAATAGTTCACACAAGCAAACAAAGTCATACACACTTACCCTAAGAATGCTACAGCATGCCTCATTAGATGTCACAAGGTTGTGCAACAAAATGTGTTGTGCATCATCTTTTTGGCCAGTATTCTCCATTAGACCTTTATCTACATACTTATTCATATCCTTCAACATCATCCCAAGAATAACTACACAATTTCTATTTATGAAATCTTCATCATCTGAACTCTCATCTAGCCTATCATTATTCATCTCATAATAATCATTAACATTCAGATAATCCACTTCACAATTATCTCACTCTATCTCTTCAAATCTGTTGAAAGATAAATAATAAAAATAGACTACTATAATAAATTCAACAATGTTGCTATCAAAAACTAATATTTCATCTAATTAGAGTTATATTTCATCTAATAGATAGAAATCAGAAAAATGAAGATAGAAATAAGCAAGATAGGAAATTAAAATGAAGACAGAAATGAGAGTTATATTTCATCTAATTAGAGTTATAGAAATCAGGAAAATTATATTTATCTAATTAGTTATACTTCATCGAATCAGAGTTTTCTAATTAGCATTGCTCTACTGTTGAAAATTAAAATGAAGATAGAAATAAGTAAGATCCAAACCTACGGCAATCATAGAGAAGAAAAACTCAACATAAAGCAGTCGTTAAGCAATCGTAGAAGACGGGCAGTTGCTTACAACAATTGTGAATCAATTGTAAGAGCAACAATATTGGAGCAACTGTAGCAGTCTCGAAAGAGAAAAAAAAAAGGGACCGGTGGCGGAGTCGACAAGTGAGGAAGAAGGGTGAGGAGGAAGAAGAAGAGTCCGCAGGTGAGAAGAAGAAGCAATCGTCGATTTAGCGGAGGCGTCATTGGGTGAGGAGGTAGAAATCACCAATTTGGCAGAAGAGAAAAATGAAGGATTAGGGATATTTATGTGATTTTGTTTTATATACTTTGCCTTCCTTTGTCTTTCCGTCCAATTTGGATGGGATAAATTTTCCTCGAAAATGTATCCGCCGAAGGAATACAATTTCCATTGGCTTTAAATTTTTAATCAAGTAAATAATAAAAAAAATTCTACAATGGAAAATTTTCTCTTATTTTAGTTTCCATACCTCTAAGTAAACAGAGGCTAAGGAAACTAATCCTAATTAAGTGATCTAATGTTTGATTGCACATAAAGGAGATTTGAATTAAATGTATATGGATTCAATGTGTAGATCCATTAATCTGGTTTATTAATATTGATGGACTATTAATGAAGGATAGACTTTATGGTAGATAATCCCCATAAGTTGGGTTAGGTATATAAAGGAAGAGATATGGTTCATTTAGGGCATGCTGAATTGTGATCTCTTCCTTTCAATTCTTCTCCCCCATTAAGAAGGTCCTAAGATTACTAGCTTAATCCTATGGAAGACTTCCACGGCATTTGTAGGATCTTTGACAACAAATAAGAACTATTAGTCCTTTGTGATAGATTCAAGTCAGCTCTTCATTAGCTATTGTTTCAATTTTCAATATTAGTTTAAAGATTGATGATAACTAGATCATGTTGAATATGCATCCTTTAATTTATTATTGATGTATCATAATCCTAACAATTAGTATTATAGCTAAGGAGTAGTTTATTATCAATTTTTTAAGGTGTTTAGCACATATACATAGTGTTTGCATTAAATTCCATATAGATGAGCGAAATTAATGTATATTCATTGAATGTAGTATATACAGGTTAGGATTTAACCTATGAATTGAATTTTTGCATTATCCTCAAAGAACGTGATTGATGACCCAATTTTAGGGTTTTTTGAGCTCAAAAATAACGTTCAGGAAATCAACTTTTCTTATATCAATCGATTGGAGAAGGTACCAATCGATTGGTATTCATGAATTTATGCACAGAAAGTTCCCAAAACAATTAGGCTGGTCAATTGGTGTTTACCAATCGATTAACATAAGAGTCAATCGATTGGGATGCCCAGAATGATGCAAAGGGGGTTTACAAATCAATTGGTGTTTACCAATTGATCAGTATAAGAGCCAATCGATTGGATGCCCAGAATCACACACAGAGTGTTTATGAATCAATCGGATGATAGATTGGTGTTCACCAATTGATTACCATGAGGGCTGATTGATTACTAAATCTGATTTTGAGAATAGAGGGTTTTTGAATTGATCGGTGGATCGATTGGCATTCGCCAATCAATTGCACCAATAAATTAGAATGAATGAACTCACAAATAGTAGCCTTCGGAATTGATCAGGGAACTTGATTGCTATGTACTAATTGATTGTCAATGGTTGACAATCAATTAGTGTGTGTATTAATTGATTGATAACTGAATTTCACTCAATTTTCAATAGTTTTTTCATGTATTCTTCTTAACTCTTGCTACTTAGTCGAACCTATGTTATCGCCAAACTGAGAACTATTAGGGAGACTGAAAGTATTAGTGTAGAGAGATGTATGCTCATGCTAAGGGTGATTGACCCAAAGGATCGGAAAGTCATTCTTATGTCAAATATATATTTAAGGAAGCTCAAAAATTAAGTTTAACTTCTAGGTCATGTGTATAGTATGTTGGCCCAAAGGAAAGGACACTATGTGATTTATTAGAAGTATTGTGAGTGCTAGTTGAAAACATAAGCTAACTAAGGAAGCTCATAAATAAAGTATCATGTGCATAATGCGTCAACCTAAAGGAAGGTGAGTTATGTGGCAAATGAATGCAATTATGAGTTATTTAGAGAGTACCAATAGTAAATTATAATTTAGTCCAAAGACTTGATATAATATTGCACTAGGTATCTCTATTAATGCTTATATAGTTGCATGCTTTATTTGTTACATTTTATTATTGCATAACTATAAAGATACATGTCATATTTGTTAAATTGAGCTATGTTCTTTATTTTTATTTATATAATACCCTCAATGTCTGCTAATTTGAACAACATCTCCTTGCTTATTGTCACAAATTTTGGACAATGAAAAGAGCATATTACAGTTTTGTTGGACTGCATGGATCTAAACTTTGCATTTAGGCATAATCATCCTAGACCTTTAACTAATGATTCCACTATGGATCAAAAGATGATCTTTGACAAATGGGAGTGATCAAATTGCATGAGTCTAATGATCATGAAGATGTCTATTCTGGAATCACTTAGAGGTTCAATTATTGAAAATGAGGATTGTAAAATTTTCATTAGGGAGTTGGTAGATCGATTCACCTCAAACAAAAAGGTCGAGACTACTATACTTCTCACAAAGTTAGTGTTCATGCAGTACAATAGGAAGGATAACATTAGAGAGTACATCATGGAGATGTCAAACTTTGTTACAAAGTTTAATACACTAAAGTTAAACATGTATGAAAGTGACCTTGTAAATCTTATCATAATTTCTCTACCTACACAGTTTACTACCTTTAAGATTAGTTACAACACTCAAAATGAGAAGTGGATACTAAATTAACTTATAGCTCAGTGTGTATAGAAAAATAGAGATTAAGGAGTGACATATCTTATAATGCTCACTATGCATCCTCATCTTATTATTCTAACAAGAAGAAGAAAAAAGGAAATGGTAAGAGTAAGGGTAAATAATTTGCAATGACTGGGCTTCAAGACACAAGGTGCAAAAGCAACAAGATCTAGGCCTAACTTATTTCTTTGGTTAAAAGAAAGACATATGAAGAAGGATTGCCCCATATATGTCAACTGGCGTATCAAGCAAGGTAAATTTCTTGATTTTATTAGTTTAATTAGAAGTCAACATAGCTACTGTAGTTAATAACACTTGATGGATAGATATTGGTGCAACTACTCATATGAGTGTAACTATGCTGGGTTACCTCAAGAACTGAATGTTAATTGATGCTAAAAGCACAACTACTCATATTGGCGCTTTCTTTTACCTTGGATTAACAACCACTTAGGTTGTAACCAAGTAATTCCTTTGTGTCTTTTTGTTTTATTAGTTACTTAATTTCATTTATATAAGTATGCTACTAATCTGAGTTGAAGAACGAGGAAGGGTTTTATTTTTCTATTTCAAGCAATTCACCCCTCCCCTCTTGCTAGCCTCGCTATGCCAACAATAGTTGCTCTGTTGTTCCTGTGTACCACCCGCTCAGCTGTGATTTCATTGCATGTGTCACGTCCGCTCAGCCCGGACCTTCTCCTCCCGGTCGGGGTATGATCGTCCGACCGACTGATGATATCTGAGCATTGACTTGATCACCTGATCGGTCGATGATATTTGAGTGTTAACTTGATCACCCGACCAGTCGATGATATCTAAGCGCTGACCGCCTTGAATTTGACTTTCACCGTGGCAGCTATCCCCCGCGGGGTGGGGTCCCTCCTTACAACTGCATCACATGTCTCCCCCTCAAGTCTAGTCGAAGGAAGCTGCAAGTCTGACTGACCGGACAAGATGTCTATGAAGCTTTTCACCCGCTCAACTTATGATGCTCCTTATCTTCTGATCGGGCCAACATAATCCGTCGGTCGGCTATGGGACTACTCTTCTGTAACCAAGTGAATGTTAACAACTTTTACTGTCAATCGACATGTTGAAGAGTGCCATTCGGCGACACGTCTTCTTACTTACATTGATCAACACAATGAACATTCATACTTGGAAAAACCTTTTCTTGTGTTGCCTTGGGCAAGCGCAATCTGGGCTTACGTCAACCATATTTCTGGGAGACCGTGCAAATGTCGCCTCATGATGACTGAGCATGACCCATGCCTCCGTAATTGCCTCCATTAAATACCGTCCTGTGGCTAAGAGCCACGTGTCCTACCCGCTGCCGCCGCACGCTTGACGTGACAGGCGGATATCTACTGCCGATGTGATGTTTGATGCTTCAAATTCAACGGTCTGATTACTACTTAGGTTTCTGTGACCTAGATCGGACGACTCCGATTGGCCGACCCCGAGGGTTATAAACCCGTACACGTCGCCTTCTCCTCCTTCGCATCTCTATCTTTGAGCTCCTTGGCGATAAACCCGTGCATTTCCCGGCGACATTCTGTCTTTGCTCCTCCGCAATTTTCATCCTTCGTTTCTCTCCGATGACACCCCAGTAAGCTTTTCTCCCTTCCAATCATGTCTTTTTCGCTCTCCTTGGCATTTTGCGATGGTGAGTTCCTCATAGCCTCCCGTCGGCATCCCTGGGCCTTGGTACACCTCTACTGAGTCCCAGTTTGACGTCGGTGATGCTGAGAGTCTGACGACTGCCTTTGAGTTTCCTTCTGAATACGAAGTTGTTCTTCCTTCTCCTTTCGATCGGTCAAATTCTCTACCGCCCGACTATATTTGTTTCTTTAGAGATCAGTTTACCACCGGTCTGCGATTTCCCATCCACCCCTTCTTTCCTGCCGTATGTAAATACTTTTACATCTCCCTTCATCAATTAATGTTGAACTCCTTTTGGCTACTGTGCAGGTTAGTGGTTCTGTTCCACCTGCACGACATTCCCCTCATTCCCCGGATTTTTCATTACTTTTAGTATCCCAAATTGTCTGAGCCAGGGAATTTTCTTTTCCAAACCCAAGTGGGCTTAGTTTTCTTCGATAAAATGTCGACCTCCAACAAGCAATGGAGGGAATACTTCTTTTTTGTGCTCCTTCCCGAGCGGCCAGACTTCCCGACCAATTGGTAACTCAAAGTGGCGAGTCAGCCTCCCTTAAAATAGTACAAGAGCTGGTCGGACTACCTCAATGTAACTTCAATTTTGGCCGATTAGAAATATGACATCCACAAGTTGCTGCTGAAGGGTGTCTACATTTTCGCCCTAAGCCCGATCCGCACCCGGCTTCCGTCCAGCTTAGGTATGCAACTTCTTCACTCTTTCCTTTGATTCTAACTGATTTTTCTTCCTCTTTTATAGCTGAAGTCATGCTACATGCGCGTTTGGCTGGCAAGACTAAGTTTGTGGATGTCGTGATCAATGTGGCGGCCATAGATGAGTTGGAGAGTCGCGGTCTGCAGTCGGTCGGCTATCAAGAAGATCCACAAGACAAGAGCGAAGCGGCCCCAGCCTTGGTGAGCGGAGGGGCAGCCAGCTGGACGCCTAGCGGTGGAGTGGCTGGTGGACCACAACCTCCCTCCGAATGACTTCCAGTCTTTCAGGTTGAAAGGGTGTCGGGCTCGGCCTCCTCAGAAGGGCCACTGATCAGACGTAAGAGGAGCCGGGCAGATCCTTCATCGTGCTCTACTTCCTCGGTGGTGCGGACCGCCGAGCGGGTTGAAACTTCGACCCCAACTCCAATTGAAGAGACTATGGCCCCTACTTCATCTGATTGGATGCCACCATTATCTGGTCTATCGTAGGGAACTCTTTGTGCGCTGCCAGTGGCCTTCATGCCACCACCATCGAAGGTCAAAAAGTCTGGCATCCGTTCGACATCCTTGTCTCGGTTATCCGGCTGAGCGACCTCGGGCCAATCAGCCCCGATCAACCAGCGCCACGTAACGACGATTCTTGATCTGTCGACTGAGGAATGGAGTGAGTTGGCTAGTGCTGAATCCCGAGCCCCTGAGCACCAAATAGTTATTCAGGGGTGGCTCGTAAAAATATGCGCTGACGCCCAAGCCCATGCAGCGATGATGACTCCGGGGGTGCTCGTAGATAGTCACACCCAAATGTCCACTGGGGTAAGTGTTGTATTCTTCTTAATTTATCTATTATCGACACTTATATTTTCCTAGTTACTCGCAGTATCGGGTAGAGAGCCTGACCATGTGTCAAAGACTCGTATTTTTAGAGCAAGAGGTCAAGCAGCTGAAGGTGTCGAGCAGCCAATCATCCGCCTCTTAGGAGCAAACGAATGCTGAGGTGGCTAAGATGAGGGCCGATCTGGCGAAGAGCACGAGTTGCTTGAGGCTGAGCGAGGAAAGAGTGCAGAGCAAGCCTCTTTGTTGGCTCGGCCTAACAGGCAAGTGAGTACTTTTGATGCCAAGATCGAATCGAAGAATGCGAGAAAGTTCCCGACCATCGAAGACCTGGACCTGAAGAATAAAGAGGCCCAGACTCTCGCTAAGAAACTCAAAGAAGCTAAAGATTTTTTTATTTCCGAACTGAAAAGCCGGTCGACCGAAGAAGCTGTCCTTCGAGGCCAACTCTCCACAAAAAATGATAAGTTAGCCACCATAAAAGACGAGTTGGGAGCTTCCCGAGCGGCTTTGAAAACTTATCAAGATGCCGAGCCTAGCCGTTTTGAGGCTATGAAGAAAAACTACATCCGCTCGGACATTTTCAATGACAAGGCCACCAACCAAGCACTTTTCCTATTCGACCTGGCGATCAAAGGGATGTTCGGTCAACTCCAAGCAGGCAGCTACATCTCTACTACTTTATCGAGTAAGGTCATCAGTCAGGACAAGCTGACTAAATCGCTACCCGATGATACCTTGGATTATCTAGAGTGAGCTTTTCTTGAGTGATTCTTTATCACCCTTCTGTTTGTAACCCTCCTGCAAGATGTTTATAATCTTTCTAAGTATTAACGAATGATCGCCCGTTCGACGATCTTTTATTATGTGTTCATCCCCTTGCCTTCCTTCGACCTCTTTTGATTTGACTCATATTTTAGTTCCTGTTGTCGCGCAAACCCCCGAGCAAGATTGTGAGCTTCTTATCGCTACTTTGTGACCTTCCGATCGGTAGAAGAATAATCCCAAACAGTCACCGTATTTTGAAGACTTAGAGCTTTTGAGTAGCGTGTATCCATAGTCGGTCATTCGTCGTTCTTGCTTGACCACTTATTGGGACAAGAGTTTAAGGTTGTCGCTCGACCGCTGATGATGACAGGGGTTTAAGATCGTCGCTCGACCGTTGGTGTATACGAGGGTTTAAGGTCGCCACTTGATCGTTGATGTAGACTAGGGTTTAAGGTCACCGCTTGACCGTTGGGGAAGACGAGGGTTTAAGGTCATCACTCGACCATTGAGGAAGATGAGGGTTTAACGTCACCGCTCGATCGTTGATGTAGACGAGGGTTTAAGGTCACCGCTCAACCATTGGGGAAGACTAGGGTTTAAGGTCACTGTTTGATCGTTGATGTAGATGAGGGTTTAAGGTCGCCGCTCGACCGTTGGGGAAGATAAGGGTTTAAGGTTGTCGCTTGACCATTGATGTAGACGAGGGTTTAAGGTCGCCACTCGACCATTGAAGAAGACGAGGGTTTAAGGTCGCTGCTCGACCGTTGATGTAAACGAGGGTTTAAGGTCGCCGCTTGACCGTGGGCGAAGATGCATCTCAAGAGTGACATTCTTCGCTTTTATTGATAGTTGCCCTGCATTAGGGAAACATACAAAAAATACATGTATTCACTCGCACACCTCGCATCCGACCCTGTAGGGTCGGAGATGATTCGCGCTCCACAGCCGCTCAAGCTGCCTTCCCCCCTCATCCTCCAAGTAGTAGGCACTTGAACAGAGCTTTTGCATGACCTTAAAAGGTCCCGCCCATGGGGCTTTGAGCTTGGTGATGTCGCTAACCAGCTTCACTTTCTTTCATATGAGATCACCGACCTGGAAGGACCTCAGGATCACTCTCTGATTGTAGTTCTACTTCATCCGTTGTCGGTATGTCGTTAGCCGAACAGCTGCTTTCGCCCGCGTTTCGTCCACCAAGTCGAGCTCTATGAGCCTCCATTCAACGTTCCCTTCATCGTAGTACTACACCCGATCGGACTCTACTCCGACCTCTATGGGGATGGCTGCTTCACCGCTGTATACCAAGTGAAAAGGAGTTACGTTGGTTCCCTCCTTCAGAGTCGTGTGAAGGGCCCACAATACACTAGAGAGCTCGTCGACCTAGCTGCCTCTGTTACTCTAGGGGTAGGCCACCGAGGTGAAGGCTTGCTGGATGTCAGAGCCCTCGCACGACTCCTTGAGCCTCTGACTGGGGAATTGTCTCCCATTATCTGATATGAGTCGGCGTGGGATGCTGAACTGGCATATGATGTTCTGCCAAATGAACTTAATGACCATATGCTCGGTTATTCTTGCAAGTGGCTCGGCTTCCACCCACTTTGAGAATTAGTCCACCGCGACGAGTAGAAATATCCGCTGCCCTGTCGCTATGGGGAATGGCCCAACGATGTCCATGCCCCATTGATTGAACGGACAAGATATTGTGGACGCCTTTATTTCCTAGGTCGGTCGGTGCGAAAGGTTGTGATACTTTTGGTAGGACAAGCAGGTGGCCACCGTCCAAGGGCATCTTCTTAGAGAGTCAGCCAAAAATATTTGGCTAAGACTATCTTTCGGGCCAATGGTCGGCCGCCCGAATGACCTCCGCAAGAACCTTGGTGCACTTCTCGTAGAATGTATTCAGCATCTTCTGATTCGACGCATTTGAGTAGGGGCCTGGAGAAGCCTCTCTTATAAAGCTAGTCCTCGACCAAAGTGAATCGTCCGACCCTCTTCTTTAGCAAGCGAGCTTCTTCCTAATTGGCAGGTGCAACTCCCAACCACAAAAACTCTGTCAGAGTCATCCTCCAGTCGTTCGGGAAGGTCATTCCTTCCATTCGGTCAATATGTTCCATGATCGAGACCTGTTCGATCTGCTTCCCTATGACGATCGGTGATAATGAACTGGCTAATTTTGCCAACGCATCTACCACCTGGTTTTCTGATCGGGGGATCTTTTGTATAATGACCTCATGAAAGTGGGTCTTCAGCTTCTCGGACGCTTCCACATAGAGCTTGAGTCGAGCATTGCTTATCTCGAATGTCTCGGATAGCTGCTGACCGGCCAACTGAGAGTCCGAGTGGATGAGGACTTTAACAGCTCCCACATGTCAGGCTGCCTGTAAGTCGGCTATCAATGCCTCATACTCAGCTTCATTATTGATGGAACGGTAGTCAAGCCGAATGGAAAGTTGCATCCAGTCTTCCCGTGGTGAGATAAGCAATATGCTGATTCTGCTACCTTGCTGAGTGGATGAACTGTCAACATATATCTTCTACATTGCCTCTGGCTTGACATTCTAGATCTCTATGAAGAAATCTACCAAGACCTGAGCCTTGATTGCCACTCGGGGTTGATATTGTATGTCGAATTCGCTTAGCTCAGTCGTCCATTTGATCAATCTTCCTGATACCTCGGGGTTGAGAAGAACCCACCCCAAGGCACTATTAGTCAGCACGATGATTGCGTGCACTAGAAAGTATGAATGAAGCCTCCGAGCTGCGAGAATCAAATATAAGTTAATTTTTCCAGACCGGTGTAGCGAGACTCTGCATCCTTCAATATATGGCTTTAAAAGTATACAAGTTATTGCACTTGGTTGTTCTTCCTAACTAGAGTTGATCCGACGGCATGTTCATTGGATGATCGATAAATCCAGAGTGGCTCACCAACAATCAGCTTGGTCGATCAATACAGAAAAGGAGTTTAGATATTCCTTAAGATCTTCCAATGTCCGATCACACTCGACGTCCCACTAGAATTGAAGAATGGCAGGCTCTGGTTAGATGACTTGGATATGAATCTTGATAGTGTCGTGATCCAGCTGGTCAACCGTTGAGCTTTCTTCAAGTTTTAAGGCAGTGGCATGTCTTATAACGCTTTGACTTTGCTTGGATTGGCTTCAATGCCTCGCTCGGTGATGATGTAACCCAGGAAGCGGCCACTCTTCGTGCCGAACATACACTTACTTCGATTTAGCTTTATTTCATAATTCCTCAACGTTCGGCAGGTTTCCTCAATATTTGCGCATAGGTCAGCAGCTCGGAGGGATTTTATTAATATGTTGTCGACGTATACCTCTATGTGACAACCGATCTGCCATTGGAACACCTTGTTCATCAGCCTCTAGTAAGTGGGTCCGGCATTCTTGAGTCCAAACGATATGATATTGTAGCAGTACGTTCCGTCGGCCGTAATGAAGCTGACCTTCTCCTGGTATTCGCGGGCGAGTGATACCCTTGGTATGCGTCGAGCATGCATATCAGCTCGCAACCCACCGTTGAGTCCACCATCTGGTCTATCCTGGGTAACGAATAGAAGTCTTTTGGGCACGCCTTGTTCAAGTCGTGGAAGTCAATGCAGACCCACCATTTATTGGTCGGCTTGGAGACTAGCATGACGTTATCTAGCCAGATCGGGAATTGGACTTCCCTTATATGGCCAGCCTCCAGCAACTTCTCTATCTCCACCCAGATGATCAAATTCTATTCTACACTGAAGTCCCTCTTTCTTTACTTCACCAGCTGTGCATCCAGTCGGACGTGAAGCTTGTGCTGAGCCACGTTCAGGAAGATACCGGGAAGCTCGTGTGTCGACCAGGCGAACACATCGTGATTATTTCTGAGACATGCAACCAGCTCTGCCTTTTTCCTGTCCTCCAGGTCGGCAACAATAAAGGTGGTTGCTTCCATCCGGCTTGGGTGGATCTGAACCTCCTCCTTTTCCTCCTATACCAATGTAGGAGGTTTTTCAATAATTGTGTTCACCTCCAAGCACGGATTCTTTCGAGCGCTTCTCGCTGCAGACTTGACCATCTCGACATAGCATCGCTGAGCGGCTAGCTGATCTCCTTTGACTTTGCCCATCCAGTCATCCACCGGAAACTTGATCTTTTGCCAATATGTAGATGCCACCGCCCGAAATTCGTTGAGGGTTGGTCGACCCAAGATGACGTTGTAGGCCGACGGTGCATCCACCATGATGAAGTTCCTGGTCCTGGTTCTCCTCAGTGGCTCTTCCCCAAGTGAGATGGCTAGTCGGGCATGTCCGAGCGGCAGTACTTCGTTGCCCGTGAAATCATAAAGAGGGGTCGTCATGGGCAGCAACTCATTTCAATCTATTTGTAATTGATCGAACGCCTTCTTGAAGATGATGTTCATCGAACTCCCTATATAAATAAAAATTTGGTGAATAGTATAATTAGTAATTATCGCCCGGATGATCAGCGCATCGTCGTGAGAGATTTCCACTCCCTCCAAATCGCTGGGGCCGAAGTTGATCTTGGGCCCCTCGGCCTTCTCCCAACTGCATCCCACGGCGTGGATCTCCAGTCGCCGAACATACGACTTCCTGGCTCTGTTAGAGTCGGCGTCGATCGGCCCACTGGCGATCATGCCTATTTCTCCTCGAGTGGAGTTGCTTCTATTTTCTTCTTCTAGAGTGGAGGGTCTATTTCGCTCAGCCGGGACTCGGGAGGGATCAGCGTTATCCCTCCGCTGGTGCTGATGGTGTTGCTCGGGCGTCCTTCTTTCATCCTCTCGTCGCCCGGTAGATAGTTGTCTGTGTCACTGAACATGAGTTGGAGATCGGCGGCGGTATCCTCTCGGCATTGGTCGGCTGCCGATCGGTGTCAGATCATAACAATCGCACTTGTTATGCATCGTCGACTGGTGAAAGGAGCAGAATATTGGCATCCATACCTTGCTTCTTGTCGTCTTCTGCCGACAGGAGGCCACATGATGCACGACATGTGTCCTAACCTCCGAGTGTGGCCTTGCTCCCTCAGCCCTTGGCCCTTTGGGCGGCTGGTGGCTATTCGACAATCGCTGCTCAGGCGTCGATGCGGGCTTAGCCGACATTTCCTTCTTCCTCGCTGTCTGGGCTTCTTCTATATTTATGTATTCATTGGCCTTCTTGAGCAGGTGGTCGAAGTCCCTAGGAGGCTTCCTGATGAGTGACCGGAAGAACTCTCCTTCAACCAGCCCTTGAGTAAAGACGTTCATCATCGTCTCGGATGAGACCGAGGGGATATCCATGGCCACTTGATTGAAACGTCTGATGTAGGCTCGGAGCGCTTCTTTCAATCCTTGATTTAAGGCAAAGAGGCTGACTCTCGTCTTCTGATAGCGTTGGCTGCTGGTAAAATGGTGCTGGAATGCAACTCAGAAGTCCTTAAAGCTACATATTAATCCATCCGGTAGTCTTCGGAACCAGCGTTGCACCGAATAGGAGTGGGTGGTGAGAAAGACTCAGCATTTTACCCCATCTGTGTACTGGTACAGTATGGCCGTGTTATCAAATTTATCTAGATGATCATTTGGATCGGTCGTCTCATTGAATTGTGCTCTCTTCCTCTCGATTATTCTCCCCTATTGAGAAGGTCTTAGGGTTGCCAACTCAATCCTATGGAAAACTTTCACTGTGTTTGCAAGATCTTTGGGAACAAGAAGCAATAGTCCTTTGCAATTATTTAAGTCAGATCTTCACTAGTTATTGCTTCGGTTTTCAGTATTGCTTTAAAAATTGATGATAGTCAAATCTTATTGTAGATGCATCATTTAATTTATTATTGATGTATCACAATTCTAAGAAAAAAAAGAACAAGCTAAAACTCTTTTAGCTACTGAATTTTGGTGTTTCTGTAGTTGTTGAATCTTGGATGTTGGAGAATAAGAATGGTGTCTATCGATAGCCGAAAGACAACAAAGATGCTGCTGCTATTGGCCAGCTGGAGAAAGGGCAGCAAGGATGCTGCTGCTACTCGTGGTTGGAATATAAGACATTGGAAGAGAAAAGAAGGAACGGGAAGTCAAGATGTTAATAGGCGATACAATCGTTCATATTTGTAAATTATTAATCTTGAAAATACATATTTTTAAGGGTGGAATAAAAAACAACCTCTACGATCTTCAAAGTTCTTCAATCAAAATTTTTTATTGGTGTAAACAAAAAAATTAATTTGACATGCCCAACTTGATCATCCTTCTCTTCCCATTATTCGATCATTAATAGGTGGTCTACCTACTTCCTTCACCTCTTTCTCATCTAATTCATGTAGGGCCTACATGAAATTCAAAAGTCATAAGTTATCCTTTTTATTCATCCAGTTATGTTTCTAATTTTCCATTTGAAATAATGCATTATGTCCGAGGCCCTACACTTATCTTTTACTTTCATCAACCATAACAATAAAAATATACTTGACTTTATCTTATGAGAAAGAAATATAACTTATTTGACATATTCTGTCATTTTCAAAAATAAGTTGAATGTTGTTTTAATTGTAATCTAGAAACAACCTTTTGGAAAAAAATAGGGTGAGGTTGCGTATAATGGATCCTTTTTCGGGACTCCGCATAACGATAGCTTCGTGCACTAGGCATATCATTTTTTATTTTGTTTTAAATACTCTCTATTCATTTTAATTGGAGAGGCGAATATCAAACTCTCTATACTACAACAAAAACCCTCATAGCATCGGTGAAACAACAACGATTTAAAGCCAAAACCAATGTCTTTGAGTATTTTACACCGGTTTTTCCAAAAACCGGTGTCTATGAGCACAGATTTTAGTTCATAAACATCGGTTTTTTAGCCGATGTCTATGAGCACTTTTTTTTCGTTAATACACATCGATTTTAATATCGGTTTTTAAAGCCCGGTGTCTATGATAAATAAAATAATTTAATTTTCCCCCCAATACTTAGCCAAAATTTGTAACACTTCATTCTTCCCTCCAAACCTAAACCTATATCGCGCCGTCCTTCCCCTTCCTAGATCGACGCCCCTTCCTCTCCCGATCAGGATCAACACACGACTCCCTTGCTTCTCCTTCCAACCACACCGCATCTCCTCCAACTCCTCGCTTTGGGTGAGATGAGGTTGCCTGTGTGGCTTGGAGTCGTCGCCGGGTCGCTAGAAGTCGCCCTCCTTCACTCTTTCTCAATCCCATATCTAGTAACCTCGATTCCTCATCTCCTTCTTCCGATCTGATCCCTCCTTGTCGATCCTCGTGTGGCCATGACTGATCGGAGCTCCTTGCTCGCTGATTTTGCTGCTCGGTCGACATGGTGAGGGGGAAGACGCAGATGAGGAGGATAGAGAACCTGGTCGGCCGACAGGTGACCTTTTCCAAGCGCCGGAGAGGCCTTCTGAAGAAGGCCTTTGAGCTCTCCGTGCTTTGCGATGCTGAGATCGGCCTCATCATCTTTTCAGCCCGTGGGAAGCTCTACGAATCTAGATCGACCCTCCTCCTCTCTCCCTCTCTCTCTCTCCATCTCCTCTTCCTGTTGTCTAGATCGAGCAGAAGCTCTTTGCCTTTGATTGGGGGTGAGTCTAAATGGGGCGACTGTTTCTGGTTAGCCTGGAGGGCAAGATTTACAACTGCAAGCACTGCCAGACTCATCTCTCACTCTCCGACGACATCCTCTCCAAGGTGCGTTCTAGACCTCGTTTGACAACCCATCTAATATTAGGAATATCACCCCTAGATTTCTCGATCACTTTTTTTTTCTTTTTCGTGTGGCTCAGGATTATATGCCTGCTCGATTGATAGGAATAGAAAATGTTCTTCGCTCCTTTAATCTCAAAAAGGAATTTCTCCCTACCCTATTTGTTTTTTCATTAATTGTTGCGGCGTTGCTAAAAAAATTGTGTCTAGGGTTATTTCATTTTTTTTTTTGCCTATCCAGATAACTGGCATGGCGCTCGCGATTCTCTTTTAATTTATTATTAATGAATCATCAACCCTTTTCAGTGTTGAGTCTCTTCCCCTGCCACCAATTGATAGATAAGTAGACGATCCTTAAATAGGTTATAACTAGAATTACTGAAACTTGAAGTATATGTATGTTAGTAGAAATGTTGTCAGACTTTTGATATCTGTCCTTGAAAGTGGCATGGATTAATTGAGAATGTTAATAAGATTGGAAGGGTGTTAATTCGTCCCTAAAACATACTGTTTGTTTGTGTTGCTCTCTACAAGATCATAATTGTTAATAAGTTGACTGTATGTATCATAATTAAGATCTTGTTGGATATTCTGGCACAAAACTCTATTAAACCATGAAAATATGAACAGAAGTGATAAGTTGGATAGGATTTTTATGGTTGAAAAAGAAAAATATAAAGGAAAAAAACTCATGGCAAAGCAATCGCAAAATATTTTTCATCCATGATCCATCTACGTCCTTGGAGTAAGGAAAGAGGAAGAAAAGCTTTTAAAAAAATGCAGTCTGGTGCATGAAGTTCCCACCAATGTAAGTCCTGGAGAAGGTTCGGACCACATTGGGTCTATTATATGCAGCCTTACTTTGCATTGCAAGAGATTGATTCCGTTACTTGAACATTTGACTGCAAGACAACAATGCGCCAAGACTCTCCTCCTTAAGTTTTAAAACTTTATTTTTAAAAAAACTTAGAACAAAGAAAAAATCATTTCAATTTTTTTAAGTCCGGATTTGAACTGTAGTGCTTGCAAAAGTGAGATTCCTGCCCAAATTGAATAGATGTTAAACTGTTACTCATCTAAGTTGTCAAAGCCCTTTTATTTTGTAAAATAGAATAATTAATAAGGTATGGAAGTTACATGTGCATTTAAATGAATTGGTCACGTGATATTCATTCATCATGAGTCACAAATTGTTTATTTCTATTGTCTGACATCCATCTAACTGATTTCTGTATATTTATTTGTCCAATAATTAAAGAAGGCATCTTTATAATCTATAATGACAATCAAGATATTTCATGTAATGTTGATTAAATTATAATACATTGAAGAAATGTTTGATTCTGACCCTTTGCCTAAAGGATAGCCACTGTCCATTTACGGATGTTCATGTAAGTTCTCTTGTATCATCATCTTTAGCTTCAATTTATCTGCTTCTGGCATTATGTTCTGTGACTTTGAACTTTAAGACTGCTGACTAATGATGGAAACAATGCAGAATATATCCAAATTTGCGGCTTGAACTTTTCTCCATATTGCTGAGTTAAATAGTTAATTTGTAGTGTGTAGGTAACTAGCTTGCCATAAACAATTTCATTATAACTAACGTGCTTTCCTCTGCTATCATACACATTCATGTATTACATATATAACAAAGCTATTCATTTTCTTGGAATTATTTACCAAAGACTTGATGGATGTTTTTATCTTCTAATATGTAAATTTGCTGTTTTGTGATGCGACGTTAGCTAAGTGTGGATTTTTTTTCCTCTGATACCATATTAGTCCCCCCTACAATTATTGTACCAGTTCCTAATATATCATTCTTTCACATAGTCTACTTTTCATGTTTGCCATGTTTTGTGGTGGCTGTTATCTTTCAAGGAAATTTCATGCCGTTTGACAACATATAATTATAAGAGACTGTTATCATATCTAATTTAATTATCATTTCATTCTTGATGAACCAAGGAAATCAAATCGGTTGCAAGGAATAGCAGTACAAAATCTAAGATATATAAAATTTCAGACTTATTTGATTTCATTTTTCATTTTGTGTGAACTTTTCAGACTGGCAAACTGCTGAAGGAGGCAGATAAAGAAATTGGTCATCAGAAAACGATTACCTCCCTATCAAAATCTACAGATGGCTCTCATTTTCTAACAGGTTCATTAGATAAGTTTGCCAAGGTGACAACCACTTTTATCTAGAGTTTTTTATCTCACACTTCAATTTTTTGTTTACTTCATAAATTTCATTTATCTCACACTGTTACATCTATGCCGAATTTAGAAGAATTAGTGTTGTTTGTATATTTCGACTCCACTTTTTCTTTGTCCATTCTATCGCAATCAATAAAATCTTAGAAATATTTAAGGAGTTTTATGTGCTGGTGTATGCATAAGATTTACTTTATTTATCCATTACCTTTCTGAGCAATTCTGGTTCTTTTCTTCTCATACTCGCCCATCAAAGTAGTCTGAGGATTGAATTTTGTTACATAATTATGAGGGCATTTCTAGGATGTAGTTCTACAGCAGATAAATATCAAAAATTTCTTAAGATGACCTCGGGACAAGTTCTTGTTCTTTGTTTGGTGAATTAGTGTATTTTTCTTTGATCATATTTTAAGTGTTGCAAATTTGTTGTTTCAGAAGTTCCAGGTGCTGAAGTTTTGGTATCTGTTTATATTTTGGGTTAAGTTTCTAATATGTATATATCTATTTTGTCAAAAAAAATTATGAAAGACATCTAAAGATTCTTGTCAAAAGTCTAGTTTTTTTCTGTAGTTGTTAATTCCTGTCAAAGTTTGACCATTGAACTGTGGTAGAGGATTGATACTTATCAGCATATAAATAATATGTAATGCATTAATTGTATGTCAAATTTGTAGTATTCACTCTTTTCTTTTGCTAGATGTCCGGAAAAGCAGAGGAAGGAATCCTTTTGGCTCCTAACTGTTAATCGCAAGCTTAGTGCCATGAATAAACTATTAATGGAAGAAAATGATCGGCTGCAAAAGCAGGTGTCTGAACTTGTTTATCAGAATGGCCATATGCGCCAGCAAGTGCAAAATGTATGTATGCTTAAACTAAGCTTATCATACTTTCTGAAGTGCCTATCACAAAAAAAAAATGCAATGTTCTTGTTTGAATTATTTTCTTATTGTATTTGTTATCGTATCTACCAAATATTTTCATCTTTTCACTCCATCTAGTACAAGAACTAAATATGTTATCTATCTGTTTCGACTTGGATAGGTAGTTCCTCATAGCTGCTGTTATTTTGGCAATCCATTATGAGCAATAATGTAATTTTATCAAATATTTGTCATATTTCAATTTCAATTCTGAAAACACATATTAAACTCTGTTGTATGAAGTTTTTAATCGATCTTACTATTTGTCACTAAATATTCAGGCATCTGTGACAACAAGAAACACCAGTTGTGAGTTTATGATTACAAGCGGTCAGTTTCACCATCAACAAAACTTAACGGCTCAGCCTCCTCAAAGAGATGCTAATAACCCAACCAGGTAACAAGTGTGGTAAAGGATTCTACTTGGATGAGGAATGATTTACAAAGAATCACCAACAAGTTGTCACCTTCAGGACATCAAACAAGCAGAGGTGCCCATCCAGTAATAGATAAAGAGAATTGTCTATTAACAAATAAAACTACTAGGGAAGATTTAGTTAAATCTCTGCACAGAGCAAGAAGGATAACTTTGGCACCAGTAAGAAGAATATTTGTGTACTATCTATTACCTTTTGATGTTGTAAGAAGAATAGTTATGTGTAATTTGTGGATACTGACTTGATGTGCACAATATCTATTATCTTTTTATGTTGTAAGAAGAATATTTATATGTTGGTTATATGGATATTGACTTGGTGTGTTTAGATACATCGGTGCATTTTTAATTGTGATTTTCTTAGTGAATTAATAATATTAACTTAATTTTATGATTTGCTTGGTGATAATATTGATTTTTCACTATTTCAAAAATTGAATTTGTGTCGTTAAACAATACAGATATTACATCAAATTTTCACCGCTGCAAAACCGGTGTCATTAACTAATATTACATCGGTCGTATACCGCTGCCAAAACTGGTGTTATTAACATATAATATTACATCGGTTTTACACTCGATGTCGTTAAGTGATACTACACCGGTTATAACCCGATGTCTAAAATGGCTGACCTTTTACATCACCTTCATAGACATCGGTCGAAAATGTAATAGACACCGGTGGAAAACCGATGTCTATGAGGGTTTTTGTTGTAGTATATCATCATTTTATCTCTTGTGAAATTATTCATCAAGTCTCTTGCTCTCACACTCTATAATTGAAATAGTTTTGTTAAGAAAAAATATAGACATATAATTGAAACTACTTTAGCTCTTCTCTATCATGCATTAGTTTCACATAAATTTTGTGATAAAATTATTATTATTGACGTATATCTCATAAATTGATTTTCTATCCATTGCTCAATTATAAGTGTCACTTGAAAAAAAATATATAATTAAACTCCTAGCAACACTTTCCCTCGAATTTTTGATTGTATATATTATCCGTGATTACACTTTTATTTTAAACACAAACGTGATGCAAAATGGGTAGTACTAGATAGCTTTTATGAAGAGATTTCCAAATATATTGAAGTACCAACAATGAAATTATTAGCAGGCAAAAGTAACAGTCGGTGGTGGCATGTGGCAAAAGGCGAAATCGCTCGCCCCAGCGCCCCCGTCGTACCCGACCTAAGGCCATCACGAGGGAGGTAAATCACAGCATCTTGAGCGAGCATGTGGCATGTGGGGTGAGTTGCACAGTCGGTGGTGGCATGAAACTATGAAAGAGGGAGAAAATGAAAGAAAAAAATGAAAAAAAATTAGAAAGGAATAAGTAATTTAAAAGGTGAGAGAGAATATTTCATGAGAAATTTATTAAAAAACCGTTGACAAGATTTTGTACTATCATGTGTAATATTATTTGTCATCCCTAGGGCGTAGCACAGATGGGGAGTGTATGGTTCTGTGGTCGAAAGGTCCAGGGGTCGATCCTTGGGGTGTCACTGTCTGGGGTTAATGTCTCCGCCATACACTTTCCACCTGTGTACCTGCATTTACCTCCCTCCATATCCGTAGGACCGGCTCTAGGAGGGCCGCTGATGTGGCGGTTCCACATTTTTATGTGTAATATTATTTGTCGTGTTGGCCCTAGGATAAACATATGATAAATATATTATTTATCGTGTTATCAATAAATGCTCCAGTTAAGTGATGTGAAATTATGATAAATATACATATCAAATAAAGAAGAGGAAGACTAAAAAAAAATTTAGTTAACAACAATAAAACAAGATAAAATTTATTTAAATATAGATGATGATATAAAAGGAAATAGAGCTCAATGACATAAAAAGATTCATACAGTCAACCCCACTTAGTGGGAAAAGACTTGGTTGCTGTTGCATTGACCCTAGGATCTATTGGCGGGAGCGCTGGAGATGAGTGTATTCATCTTTTACCACTATGTGTAACATTATTTGTACGCCGATTGTCATCATGTATTGGCAGGGACGCTGAGGACAAACGAACGATCTTTTGTTACCATGTATAACATTATTTGTACATTAAGCATTTTCTATTTTATTTTCTCTCCTACACCCTATAGATTTCTCATTTCTCACTCTCAATTACTCTTAAATGTCAATTAAATATTTTCATATTAAAAATATTTCGTTTAATGATTTTTTATATTATCTTATTTAAGTCTACACCTTTCGTATTTTTTATTTCTCAGTTTTAAATGTCAATTTAAATATCTTCATATTCAAATTAGTTCGTTTAATGATGTCTTGTCAAAATTTAAATTTGATTTTTCATCCAGAGCTATTTTAGAAATAAAATATAAAATAAATTTGAATATTAGATTGGTTATTACTTTATATTCAACATTAATATTTGAGTGAAAAACAATTAATTATTTTTTAGAATGCAATATATGAAATAAGGTAAACATTTGTATTTTGTATTCAAGAAAGTGACTCAATCTATATCATATAACTTATACAAAGACCACATTAGAATAATACCTTTAAAATAACAAAAAATTCTTTTATCGGGTTGCAAAAAATACAAATAGGAATTTAGATTCTCCCTAAAATAAAATTTACATTCTCCCGTAGAAATAGTTGCAAAAAATACAATGCAACAAAAAAAAAACGCGTCTACTCGTTGTTTTCGCGATTAGGCGTGTCTTCGAGGAAATCGATGTCTACGTTAAACAGAAAGATTAGGCGTATCTTTGACGGAATCGAGCAGATCGATATTTTATATAAAATCTAAAAGATTTTGGGATTGACTTTCTGATGATTGGAAGAAGGCGAGAGTTAATCAAAACATAGTACCAGTTTTGAGAGAAAATTAAGTCGATGTCACAATGCGAAGCGGGAGTAGTTGACGACAATGTGTCGGAGAGGGCTGGTGACGTCGAGGCCGCCGTGCGTGTTTGACGAACTCTGTCCTAAGACCGCCATGTCATAACTGGGCCCGTATTCACCGTGATTTACTCCCTCTCATACTTGTGGGACCGGGGTGAGGGGGCCGCTGGGTTGGCGGTTCCAACCTTTGCATCGTGTTTGACGAACTCTGCGGGGGTGAGGAAGCTGCCATGGCACACGCACACTATTCTCACCTCTTCCTCCTTTCGGTACTTGTACAGGAACCCTTCCACTCGCCTCTCGCCTCCTGTTAGGACTCTCCGTGAGTTTAATGTAACTTTTATATATATATATATATATATATATATATATAACTTGGGGTTATTAGATTTTAGATTATTAAATATGGATTAATATGTAGAATAGTCTGATCTATTATTATCATCGCTGATAACATATATTAGGGTATCTTGGCAGAATCCTTAGCTTGTTTTCCATTTACGAGTGTTTGTGTGGCGGCGTTATCCTAAATCTCTCGAAAGATCTCTGTTTTGTTTGCTTCCGATTCTTCTTTTTCCTCAAAGACATTGGATTCAGAGATAACGCTACAAGACAAGACAAGAAATATGACTTTTTAGTATGTTCTTTGTCACTTTTGGTTTATGTTTTTAGTTTATTATGCTATCCTTTCGATGAGCTAGATCATGCTTAACATTGTTATTCTCTACATTTGTAGAATTCATTAGGATTAGGGATAAGCAATATCCATCACCCTCCCCTTGCATTGACATGAACGACACCTTCTCCATCACCTTCCTCTTCATCTCCTTCACGCCGTTACGGTTGGAAAATTAGTTTTTCGTGACCAATTAATTAAATAGTGATAAGACAACTATTTCATGAGTAGACTGTTATAAATTAATTTTTCATATAATTGATAAATTAATATCTAATGAAGAGTTTGTCAAATATAATCGAACGGAAGATTCTCAAACATAAATTGGATTCATGAATAAGATTACATTAACACTAATTCGAGTACGTGGAACCATTGAAAGGTGTGAAATTATAATTAATTTCATTGATCCATTAAAAAATTAATTATGATATTAATTAATTAATATTTACAAGTAGATAAATAATCAGATTAATCAATTGAATTAATTAATTATAATTCATACATCCATGTCTTTTCATAATTGATCAGATTTAAGTCAAAAGATACATCCCATGTCTTTTCATCTTTTAGAAGAAACTTTTTATTTCTTGGATTAACTCTTCATCCCTATAAAAGGAACTCATTTTTTTTTATTCAACTCGCTCTTATAAATTTTGCTAGAATTCTACAAACTATTTTACAAAATAAATTTTAAAACACTTTTCAAAAGTAATTTCCAGAGAGGTGTTGTAAATTATTTTTTTTTAAGTTTAATTTTTCAAGGTAACTTTTGAAAAGAGCTTTTAAAATTATTTTTCCAAAATATCGTTAAAGTAATTTCAAATATTTTAAGGTTATAAAGTAATTTTGAAATGTTGTAATTTTTCAAAATTGAGGGGACATTTGGTTCTTTCCTAGGAATAGGAATCGGAATGGGAATCATTGTATTATGGAATGGAAATGGATATGAACATGGATATCACTCTTAAAACAAATCAAAATTTTCTTTTTTACCCTTAAAGGAAAATAAGAGAAAAAATTAGATGTGAGAGAAAGATGAATGTGAGAGAAAAATATGATGAAAGAGAATGATGAGAGAGAAAGTATGATAAGAGAAAAAGTGTGATAAGAGAAAATGAGAAAAGATAGTGTGATAGGAGAAAGCGTGATGAGAGAGAGTATGTGATGAGAGAGATGAGGAGAGAGAAAGCATGGTGAGAGAGACTGTGATGAGAGAGATTGAGGAGAGAGAAAGTATGATGAGAGAGAAAGTGTGATGAGAAAAAAAAAAGAACAGTGAGTGTAATAGAAGAGATTGAGGAGAGAGACAGTATGATGAGAGAAAAAAAAAAGGGAGTGTGATAAGAGAGATTGAGGAGAGAGAATGTGTGATGAGAACGAAAGTGTGATGAAAAAAAAAAGAGAAAAGAGGGTGTGATGGGAGAGATTGAGGAGAGAGAAAGTATGATGAGAAAAAAAGAAGGAAGAGAGTGCGATGGAAGAGATTGAGGACAGAGAAAGTATGATGAGAGAGAAAGTGTAATAAGAAAAAAAGGAAAGAGAGTGTGATAAGAGAGATTAAGGAGAGAGAAAGTGCGATAAAATGGTGAGAGAGAAAATATGATTAGAGAGAAAATATGATGAGAGAGATCAAGGAGAGAAAAGTGATATAAAAGAAAAAATAAATAAATAAATTTTGATATTTGATATTAAGGGAGAAAATTTTAGTTTTAGATCAAGGGTATTTTTGGAATAAGGAAATATTTTGATTAATGAAAATAGACTAATGATTCATTGAAGGGGAGGTACATGAGAATCAGTTATTACCCAATTTCAAGGATTCATTCCCTTATTTGTATTTCTATTCCCATAATCCAAACATTAACAATGACAATCAATGATTCTCATTCTCATTCCCCACTCCTATTTCCTTAAACCAAACACCCCCTGACAAAATATTTTCAAGAAAACTACCAAGGAAGGTTATAAAGTACGTTGCAAAACACTTTTCATTTTATTTTTCAAAATAAACATTTGAAATAGTATAACAGTATTTTTCAAAGTAAATTTTGAAAGGAAGTTTTGAAAATATTTTATAAATTTAAAGTTAATTTTCAAGGCTATTAAGGTTAATATTGTAAAAGAGAGTTTTTCACGACTTAAAATAGAAAATTTTGTAACATATTTTAAAAAGGCATTTTCTTAAAATTTAAAAAAAATGATTTTGAAATATCCTCCCCCCTTAACTTGATATTATTTTAAAAATAATGTCCATATACAAATTATCCTTAAATGTCTAGCCTTTAGTTACTCACTAACTACCAGAAGATAGCAGTATTCAATGATTAGTCAAGTTAAGTACTAATATCCAGTTAGAAATTTATTGAAAAAAGATTACTTAACTTAATCAATGTACTGTTGTATTTTTCATCCAAACTTATGTTAATACACTGCTATAAGCATCTGAAGTCCAGGCAAGAGGCCTACGCATCTCATGCCATTCTATGTTTTTGAATACACAATCAAAATAGACCTAGTGTATTTGTGACATTCTTGTTACCTACATCTATAGGATCATGCTTTTTAGATGTTTGTTCTAGATTAATGCTAAAATAAATTTTAAAACACTAGAGAAAAGGGAAATTTTTTTTAAGAAATACAAGAGTTACCTAGTATTTTCAAATATTTTCAAAATTCAATTGATAATAAGAGTCCTAGTCTATCGTGCACATTCCCAATCTTCTTCGTAAGTTACTAAATTTATATTCTAGCAGTGGTTTAATGAAGATATCAGCCAGATTTGACTTGAACTCAATATAATTGAGTTTAATGTCTCCTTTGGCGACATGATCTTTAATGAAGTGATGTTTGATTTCAATATGTTTGGTTCTTGAATGATACACTAAATTCTTAGTTAAATAAATTGAACTTACATTATCAATAAAGATTTTTATATTTTTATATTCTAAATTAAAGTCTTTTAATATATGCATTATCTATAACAATTGAGTCACACACTCACTCATTGCTATGTACTCGACTTTAGTAGTAAATAAAGCAACATAGTATTATTTTCTACTAAACCAGCTGACAAGTGATTATCCAAGTAATTGGTATCCATCACTTGTACTTTTATAATCTAGTTTACAGTCAGCATAATCTGAGTTAAAGTAACCTATTAGTTTAAAATTAGGTGATTTAGGGTACCAAATTTCTACATTTATTGTGCCTTTTAAATATCTAAAAATTCTATTAACATTTATTAGGTGGGACTCCTTAGCATATGTTTGATATCTAGCACAAATACTAACTATAAATAAGATATCATGTCAACTTACAGTTAAGTATAAGAGGTTATCTATGACACTCCTATAATATTTTAGTTCTACTGGTTTTCTATTTGGATCATTATTTAAAGTTATATTAGTTGTCTTTGGTATTTTTATTTCTTTAGTATTTTCCATTCTAATTTTTTTTAAGTAATTATTTTTTATATTTTTATTGATAAATATATTTTTTTTCATTTGTTTGTTTGATTTGTAAACCTAAGAAATAGGTTAGTTTACCCACTAAACTCATTTCAAATTCTTGTTCCATTAAGGTTATAAATTCTTACAAAAATTTTGAGTTAGTTGAACCAAAAATTATATCATCTATATAAACTTGGGAGATAAAAATATCTTATTTAATTGATTTTATAAATAGAGTTGGATTAATTTGACCTTGATTGAATCATTTGGAAATTAAATGGGAGCTTAACCTTTTATACCAAGCCCTAAGTGCTTGTTTAAGACCATACAATGCTTTCTTTAGTTTAAACACATGGTCAGGATAATCTAAGCTCTCAAATCTAGGTGGTTAACCTACATAGTGTTGGTTGCTACTCGGAATATCGCATTGGTTCCCCTGTACAAAAATTTTGTACAAGTCCCGAATTTTTCCTAACAACCTATTGTGTTCTTTAGAAATTAAATTTGGAATCGCAAATAGAACTTAACATTATTGATTCCAAATTCAACTTATCTATTCCTAGAAGTTTAGACATGGATCGCAAACGATGCTTAACATTATTGATCCAAATCCACCCATGTTACAAAGTTGATTAAATATTTATTTCAAAGATCGGCTTCCAGGTTAAACATGGTGAGACACTAGGCCTTCTTGGGTATGGGATCATCCACCACTTCCTAGACAAAGCCTTTCAACGAAATTCAATATTTAATCTCCTTACAGTAACTCTAGGTTTAACCACCACAAACAATCGAATCACAAGATCGAAAAATAAATGAAACACAAAATCGAAACATAAAATCGATTGCCTAGAATCGTTAGCCTCTTGTGTTTGGTAATTCAAAATCCGTACAAAAAAAACTAGTATGATGCAGAATAAGATAACTAGTTATACCTTTCTTTGTTAACAAAAACCTCTTGATCTTCTATTGTATTCCTCTCCTTCTCTTAGATGTCATGTGGGTGACGATCTACCAAGAAGAAATCCACCAAAGCCTTCTTCTCTTCCTCCAAGCTCCAGCCACCAAAGGGATCTAGACAAGAGGGCCTTCTTTCTCTTCTTCTTCTTCTCCTAGTAACCGACCACCAAAGCTCCTAGTAGGCTTGATGCCACCGGCCACAATATGGAAAACAAAAGGAGAAGAGAGAAAGGAAGAGGGCCAACCACCAAAGGAAAAGAGAGAGGAACAATAGAATAGAAGTTGTGTTCCATGAAGGCACCCTTTACCTCTCTTTTATAATCCTTGGTGAATCCAAAAAGGGAAAGTTTTATAACAAAAAATAAAACTTCCTTTTCTATTCATGACATGGCCGACCACCTCTCATTAAACAAACAAGGAAAGATTTTAAACAAAAATTAAAATCTCTCTATTAAAATATCCCTTTTGTTGTTAGCTATAAAAGGAATGTTTTATAAACTAAAATCTCTCCCTTTTAAATCCTTTTATGGATATCTATAAAATATAAGATTAAAAATAAAACTTCTTTTATATCATGATTACAAAAAAGGAAAATTTTCTTAAAAATTAAAATCTTTCTTTTAACATTATAGATATCTACAAATAAGGAAAGATATCTAATCTCTCTTTTAATCCTTTGAAAAAAAATCTATAAATGGAAAGATTTTAAAATTAAAAACTCTCTTTTAAAACCATGTGGATAAAAACATAAAAGGAAAGATTTTACAAAATTTTATTTTTAATAAAATTCCCTTTCCTTTCCTTACTTGGCCGGCCACTTGCTTGGGCACCAAGCAAGGCTTGGCCGACCCTAGCTTGAGCTCCAAGCTTGGCTTGCTCGACCCCTTGCTTGGGCTCCAAGCAAGGATAGGGGTCGGCCCCTAGCATGAGCTAAGAGGCTAGGCTTTGGGTGGATATAAGACTATATATAAGAGGCTACATTAGTGACCGAGAGGAGGAATTGATTTTAGTCTCCCGATGATCTTGAATTTCCCGTGTTCGCCCCGAACACCCAACTCAAGTTCATCAATAATAACTCATACCACTAAAGAGTTATTATTGAACTACCACACCAATCCCAAATTACATTATGGACTCATTCTTATTATGAGTGTGTTAATCTCCCTGTGTTTAAAATATCGAATGTCCACTAATTAAATGAGTTACTGACAACTCACTTAATTAATATCTAGCTCCAAGAGTAGTACCACTCAACCTTATTGTTATGTCAGACTCATAGTGTACTAGTGTACTTTATTAGTCAAGATAAGCTAATACCTAATTACACTACAACCACTACAATGGTTTGTCCCATTCCATCTTGGTTATGAGCAACTGTTTATAATTTATAAGGAACTGATAACATGAACTTCTGTGTGTCTCCTCACACCATGTTATCTACAATATAAATTAAACGGGCAACTACACTTAGCATAAATGTAGACATTTGACTAATGTGATTCTTATTTCTAAATAAATGTTTATACAAAAGGCTAGACTTTTACTATATATTCCAATAATCTCCCACTTATACTAAAAGACTATGCTACCATATACACTACCATACATCTGATTCTCATCCCCTCAACATGCCGATCAAAATCTCTCGCCGGAAGGCCCTTAGTGAAAGGATCTGCCAGGTTATCTGCTGATGCAATCTTGGCGACAACAACTTCTCGCTTTACGATGTCTCGTATCAAGTGGTACTTGCGCTCAATGTGTTTACTCTCCTTATGGACTCGTGGTTCCTTCGATTTTTCTACTGCACCGCTATTATCACAATAAATTGTGATGATTTTGGGCAAACTAGGAATCACATCCAAGTCAATCAAAAAGTTCCTGAGCCATACAGCTTCTTTGGCTGTCTCAGAGGCTGTCACATACTCAGCTTCTATGGTTGAGTCTGAAACGCATTTCTGCTTAACACTCCTCCATGTTATAGCTCCACCTCCTAAAATAAACATATAGCCTGATGTAGATTTACTATTGTCCATATCTGATTGGAAGTCAGAATCTGTGTAACCCACAGGGAGCAAATCATCTGCTTGGTATACCAGCATATAATCTCTAGTCCTTCTCAGGTACTTTAATATATGCTTTACGGTAGTCCAATGTCCCTGTCTTGGATTACTTTGATATCTGCTAACCATGCCCATGACAAAATAGATATCCGGTCTCGTGCATAACATAGCATACATTAGGCTTCCTACAGCTAAAGCATAAGGAACTGCCTCATTTCTTCTATCTCTTTTGATGTCTTCGGAGGCATCCCTTTAGATAAAGATACTCCATGCCAAAAAGGTAGAAAATCTTTCTTGGAGTCTTGCATGCTAAAACGAGCTAGAATTGTATCGATATATGAAACTTGGGATAAACACAATATTTTTTTCTTGCGATCCCTTATTACTTTGATCCCGAGAATATATGCACATTCTCCCAAATCCTTCATATCGAATTGCTTGGACAACTATACCCTTACTTCTGACAACACTTTGATATTGTTTCCAACTAACAAAATGTCATCTACGTATAGTACAAGAAATACCACCACGTTTCCATCACACTTCTTGTATACACAAGACTTATCCGGACTCTGAATAAATCCATAAGACTATATTACTTCATTAAATCGAATGTTCCAAGATCTTGAAGCTTGCTTCAGTCCATAAATAGACCGATTGAGCTTACATATAAGATGATCTTTGTCCTTTACAATAAACCCCTCTGGTTGCTTCATATGGATGTTTTCTTCAAGACTTCTGTTAAGAAAAGTTGTCTTGACATCCATTTACCATACCTCATAATCCATATGAGCAGCAATAGATAAGAGTATCCAGATATACTTAAACATAGCTACTGGCGAAAAAGTTTCCTCATAATCGATTCCCTCTTTCTGAGTATACCCCTTCGCAACAAGCCTTGATTTGAAGGTTTCCACCTTCTCATATGTCCCTCTTTTCCTTTTGTAGATCCATTTACATCCAATAGTTTTTACACTATTTGATGGTTCTACTAGCTCCCAGACTTTGTTAAAATACATAGATTATATTTCTAAATTCATTGCTCTTTGCCAAGATGCCACATCTTTATCTTGGAGTGCTTCATCATATGTTCGGGGATCAAGTTCATGTTTACCTGGGATCAAGTCCGAAGACTCTCCCAAAAACATGAATCTTTCAGGTTGCCTCACAACCCTCCCACTACGACGAGGCACTGTCTGTGGTTGTGCATCATTTATGATACGTGTTACAGTTTCTTGTGATATTTCATCTTGCACTCTTGGTACTAAAGTAGACGTGTCATCTCTCATTTCTTCTAGAACAATTTCACTCATGGGCTTATGGTTTATTACATAGTCCTCTTCTAAAAATCGGGTATTCGTGCTAACAATGACCTTCTGATCTTTAGAACTATAAAACAAACCACCTTTTGTTCCTTTAGGATAACCTATAAACAGGCGAACTTCTGTACGAGATTCCAACTTATCAGCATCTCCCTTCAGCACATGCGTTGGACTACCCCATATCCGAATATGACTCAGACTAGGCTTATGCTCATTCCACAATTCCATGGGAGTAGAGGGTACTGATTTAGAAGGTATCAGGTTCAAAATGTACACTGCCATTTCTAAAGCATATCCCCAGAATGAATTTGATAATTCTGAATAAGTCATCATCGATCTAATCATTTCCATAAGAGTCCTATTCCTTCGTTTTTCCACACTATTCTATTGGGGTGTACTAGGTGCAGACAATTGGGATTGAATGCCAACCTCTGATAAGTAATTCCTAAACTCTCATGAGAGGTACTCGCCACCACGATCAGACCGTAGTGTCTTGATACTTTTACCATGATGTTTCTCCACATCAGCCTTGTACTCTTTGAACTTATCAAAGCACTCAGACTTGCGGTGCAACAAGTAAATGTACCCATATCTTGAATAGTCGTCTATGAAAGAGATGAAATATTAGAAACCACCTCTCGATTGGATAGGCATAGGTCCACACAAATCAGAATGAACCAATTCCAACACATCTTTTGCTCTATACCCCTTGGCCTTAAAAGGTCTCTTGGTCATTTTTCCTTCCAAACAAGATTCGCAAGTTGGAAAGTTTTCCAACACTAATGAACCCAAGAGTCCATCGGCTATTAGCCTTTGAATCCTACACAAGTTAATATGACCAAGTCTTAGATGCCAAAGATATGTTTGGTTCATATTTGAATGTTCCTTTCTCTTATTAGAATTAAAGGATGTGTTATTAATTTCCATTTATTGCTTTGTGGGAGTTATCAGATTTAGAGTATACAAATTGTCAACTAATGTACCAGAATAGATAATTATCCTATTTTTCTTAATAACCACTTTGTCATCAAAAGAAATAGTATATCCATCCAAAAACAGTTTAGAAACTGAAATTAAATTCTTTCTAAATCTTGCTACATAAAGACAATTCCTTAAAACCAAAGTTATATTCCTATTGAATGATAAGTAAACGTCTCCCACTACAACAGCCGCCACTTTCGTAGCATTACCCATGTAGACGGTTATATCTCCTTCATATAGTCAACGGGTTTCCTGGAACCCCTGCAATGAATTGCAGACATGATCAGTGGCTCTTGTATCTACACACCAGGTGCTGGTAGATAACACCGCTAAACATGTTTCAACTACTAGAGAATAAGATATACCTTTATTGTTCTCTTTCCTACCAGGATAGTTCGCCTTCCAATGTCCAGACTGCTTGCAAATAAAACACTTGCCCTTCGGCTTCTTTACTCCTGCTTTAAGTCAAGTACTTGGAGATCGATTCACTTTCTTTGCCGAGCCAGCTTATTTCTTTTTCTTCTTCTTGCCTTTCAACTTAGAAGTAGAAATATTTTCAGCAAAGCGAATTTGAGAATTATGACGAAATAGCCCTTCTGCTGCCTGAAGTTCTGTCAGTAGTTCTGCCAATGAATAAATCCTTTTATTCATGTTGTAGTTCAGGCGAAACTGCTCAAAACTTTTGGGTAGCATTTGGAGAATAATTTCGACCTGGGTTTCCCTATCGATTTCAGCTCTAAGGATTTGTATCTCGTTCAAGTAAGTCATCATCTTTAGGATATAATCCCTTACAGGTGTCCCCTCTGACATGGTGACTGTCATTAAGTTTCTCATATCCTCTTGCCTAGCAGCCCGATTCTGGTGTCCGAAGAGTTCCTTGAGATTTTGCATCATGTCGTAAGCAGTGGCCATGATCTAATGCTGATGTTGCAGCACATTTGACATTAAAGCCAAAATGTAACACCGCGCCATCTCATCTGCCTTCATTTCCTATGATACTCAATCTCCTCTTCACTAGAATCACCATTAGGCACATTAGGACAGACCTCCATCAGTACAAACTTATAGCCTTCAGCCGTTAGGACAATGTTCAGGTTTCTTTTCCAATCTATGTAATTGGGACCAGTAAGTTTGTTCTCTTTCAGTATAATAGCCAGTGGGTTGAAAGTCATCCTAAGAATCACAAAATAGGTTTTGGTCAATGCTTTAGAATTTAGAATAATATTGAGTCCTCATACAATATTATTTAAATTCACCAACACCTCAAAACACCGTGAATTTTGTATGCCACATTAGTATGGACGTATACAAATTCAAACATTTGTAAGAGGAGGTTTTACCCATTAATTTTATTCTTGTCATCCTAATTTTATGGCAAATAAAATTAATAGTTGGTATTCCTTTGGTCACACAAATAATAGCAGTGATTCCGATGAGGAGGATACTATTAAATGTGTCTAAGTGTATACCATTACTTGATACTTAGTCCATTAAATAGGATTGTGCCCCTTCAATTGGAGAAGACCACACGCTCCTAAATAATTTCCTATAACCATCCATAAAGGAAGTTTGATCTAGTGATCCGTAAACAAACTCATCAGATGTGGAGGGAGGCACTCAGACCAACGCGCAAGTTTGTTTGCATCACTTACAAACCAGTAATGGAGACCGTGGAATTTATTTATAAATCCCTCTCCCACTTAGTTATTTAAGATGAGGATTTTATCATGCAAGCACACATCACATGCACATACACATCACAACAAATAAAAAGCAATAAATATGGAAAAATAATTTTCCAACTATTATGGCCTCTTTCATCACTGTCCTCTGTGTGCTGCCAACCCTAGCTGCTGTCATCTTTAGCCACCGCAATCGGGTCTAGTCGTCATATTTATCTTGCTTCTTATTCCACTGTGCCTCTGGTCCCCAAATAGTACCATGTCTCGCAAGGATACGATCCACGAAAAAAATAAAATTTTACATTTATCAATCCTATATTCCACGAAGGAATGTACATGTAATCTAGATCGAACAAAAAGTAAAATCTTAAAACTAATACAACTCCTACTATATTTAATACATAAAATCATGCACACACATAAAATTCCCTCGACATGTCTGAGGGTCCAATCATACACAAACAAATTAGGGTCATAATAGTTGGATCTAGGATGCCTGCAACCACAGAGTTAATCTATTTGCACATCCTACTATTATCATGCCTAAAATATGTATAACATATGCATAATTAAACTGAAAACCCAAACAAACAAAGGTAATATCCTAGCTCTGATATCAATTGTTGGTTTCTACTCGGAATATCACACTGGTTCCCCTGTACAAAAATTTTGTACAAGTCCCGAATCTTTCCTAACAACCTATTGTGTTCTTTAGAAATTAAATTTGGAATCGCAAACAGAACTTAACATTATTGATTCCAAATTCAACTTATCTGTTCTTAGAAGTTTAGACTTGGATCGCAAACGATGCTTAACATTATTGATCCAAATCCACCCATGTTACAAAGTTGATTAAATATTTATTTCAAAGATCGGCTTCCAAGTTAAACATGGCGATAGACTAGGCTTCTTGGGTATGGGATCATCCACCACTTCCTAGACAAAGCCTTTCAACGAAATTTAATATTTAATCTCCTTACAATAACTCTAGGTTTAACCACCAAGAACAATCGAATCACAAGATTGAAAAACAAAAGAAACACAAAATTGAAACATAAAATTGATTGCCTAGAATCGTTAGCCTCTTGTGTTTGATAATTCAAAATCCGTACAAAGAAAACTAGTATGATGTGGAATAAGACAACTAGTTATACCATTCTTTGTTAACAAAAATCTCTTGATCTTCTATTGTATTCCTCTCCTTCTCTTGAACGTCGTGTGGGCGACGATCTACCAAGAAGAAATCCACCAAAGCCTTCTTCTCTTCCTCCAAGCTCCGGCCACTAAAGGGATCTAGACAAAAGGGCCTCCTTTCTCTTCTTCTTCTCCTCCTAGTAACTAGCCACCAAAGCTCCTAGTAGACTTGATGCCGCCAGCCACAATGTGGAAAACAAAAGGAGAAGAGAGAAAGGAAGAGGGTCGACCACCAAAGGAAAAGAGAGAGGAACAATAGAATAGAAGTTGTGTTCCATGAAGGCACCCTTTACCTCTCTTTTATAATCCTTGGTGAATCTAAAAAAGGAAAGTTTTATAACAAAAAATAAAACTTCCTTTTCTATTCATGACATGGCCGACCACCTCTCATTAAACAAACAAGGAAAGATTTTAAATAAAAATTAAAATCTCTCTTTTAAAATATCCCTTTTGTGGTTAGCTATAAAAGGAATGTTTTATAAATTAAAATCTCTCTCTTTTAAATCCTTTTATGGATATCTATAAAATATAAGATTAAAAATAAAACTCCTTATATATCATGGTTACAAAAAGGAAAGTTTTCTTAAAAATTAAAATCTTTCTTTTGACATTATAGATATCTACAAATAAGGAAAGATATATAATCTCTCTTTTAATCCTTCGTAGAAAATCTATAAAAGGAAAGATTTTAAAATTAAAAACTCTCTTTTAAAACCATGTGGATAAAAACATAAAAGGAAAGATTTTATCAAAATTTTATTTTTAATAAAATTCTCTTTCCTTTCCTCACTTGGTCGGCCACTTGCTTGGGCACCAAGTAAGGCTTGGCCGGCCCTAGCTTGACCTCCAAGCTTGGCTTGGTCGGCCCCTTGCTTGGGCTCCAAGCAAGGATATGGGTCGGCCCCTAGTATTAGCTAAGAGGCTAGGCTTTGGGTGGATATAAGACTATATATAAGAGGCTACAATAGTGACCGAGAGGAGGAATTGATTTTGGTCTCCCGATGATCTTGAATTTCCCGTGTTCGCCCCGAACACTCAACTCAAGTTCATCAATAATAACTCATACCACTAAAGAGCTACTATTGAACTACCACACCAATCCTAAATTACATTATGAACTCATTCTTATTATGAGTGTGTTAATCTCCCTGTGTTTAAGATATCGAATGCCCACTAATTAAATGAGTTACTGACAACTCACTTAATTAATATCTAGCTCCAAGAGTAGTACCACTCAACCTTATTGTTATGTCAGACTAAGTCCACCTGTAGGATTTACATGACAATCTTTATGAGCTCCTCAAGGGGACATCATTAACCTAGATTAGTAGGACACAGTTTCATTCTATATCAACAACACACCATATAAATAATATCATTTCTCAACTTATCAGGCCTATTGATTTATCGAACTAAATCGTACCCTTTGATAAATTAAAAAAATAAATATTAAGTATATATGCTTGTTATTATATCATGATTAAGAGTACGCACTTCCATAATAACAGAGGTCTTGTTCTTTTAAAAGAGTAAGTATAACAAGAAACTACCTCAAATAGTCCTACTCAATACACTCATAGTATACTAGTGTAATTTATTAGTCAAGATAAACTAATACCTAATTACACTATAACAACTGCAATGGTTTGTCCCATTTCATCTTGGTTGTGAGCAACTGTTTATAATTTATAAGGAACTGATAACATAAACTTCTGTGTGTCTCCTCACACCATGTTATCTACAATATAAATTAAATGGACAACTATACTTAGCATAAATGTAGATATTTGACCAATATGATTCTTATTTCTAAATAAATATTTATACAAAAGGCTAGACTTTTATTATACATTCCAACAGATAGACCTCTTCTTTTATTAGCTCATTTATGAAGGCAGATTTAATATCCATTTAATAAAGTTTAAATCTTTTATGGGTTGCATAGCTTGGTAGCATTCTAATAGACTCAAGTATAGCTACTGGGGCATAGGTTCCATCATAGTCAAGTCCCTCTACTTGACTAAACCTTTTAGTAACTAGTTTAGCTTTATTTCTAACAATTTCTCCATTTTCACTTAGTTATTTTAAACACCTAATTTTGTTTCTATGACCTTTTTGTGATTAGGTAATGGTACTAAATCCCAAACTTTATTTCTTTTAAATTACGTTAGTTCTTCCTACATGGCTATAATCTAGTCTGGGTCAAGTAGGGATTTTTCTATTATTTTGGGTTTAATTTTAGAAATTAAAGATATTTGACTTAGGTTTCTGAATGATAATCTAGTCTGAACCCTTAAGTATGGGTCACTTATTATTTGTTCAACTGGGTGGTATATGCTAACTCTTATTATTCTAGATTTAATTTGTATTTATTCATTTTCTTGTAGTTGATTTTGTTCATCTTCATGTTCATCTATTTGATTTAGGTTTTCACTTTCTCCTCTAGATTAGTGCTAGCTCTAATAAAGTTAATTGGTTGAGGTTAAGTTTGATTTGAGTTAGTTTCTTTAGAGTTAGATTCATCAAATTCTATATTTGTTGTTTCTTTAATTCTTAGGGTATTTTTATTATAAACTTTATACCCTCTACCATTTATTTAGTATCCTACAAAAATTTTATTTTTGACTTTTGATGTAAATTTTCTTAAGCGTTCTCTTGTATTTAATATGTAGACTGAACATCCAAATACTTTAAAATATTTAATATTAGGTATTTTATTATAGTAAATTTTAAATGAGATTTTATTATATTTCTTATTTATTGTTATTCTATTTTGTATATAACAGGTTGTACTAACAGCTTTTGTCTAAAAATATTTTAGTAGTCGGTATTTATGCAACATTATCCTAGTGGCTTCTTGAAGGGTTCTATTTTTTCTTTCAACTACTCTATTTTGTTGAGGTGTATTAGGACATGAGAATTCTTCGTAATATCCATTTTCTAAGTAGAATTTTATAAACCTATGGTTTTTAAATTCTCCATTGTTATCACTCTTAATTCTTTTTATTTTTAAATCTTTTTCATGTTTGATTTGTTTATAAAAATCATTAAATATTTCAAATATTTCATCTTTATTTTTTTTAAATTTACCTAAGTGAATCTTGAGTAATCATCAATTATTACTAGACAGTATAAGTTTCTATTAATAGATTTAATCCTATGTGAGTCAAATAAATCTAAGTGTAATAATTTAAGTGGTGAATTGATTTGAGTTTGATTAGATAGTTTATAGGTTGATTTGGTTTATTTTCCTTGTTGATAAGTATTACAAATTGTTGAGTCTAATAAGTTGGGTAATTTTGATAGTCCTCTAACTAAGTCATTTAGTTTGGTGAGGTTTCTAAAGTGAGTGTGGGATAATCTTCAATGCCATAGCCAGGTTTCCTCCTTTTGTATCAAGTGACACTTAAGTGAGGGTGTGGAGCTAGTTAGGTTGATTGCATAGATATTGTCCCTTTTAAATCCTTCAAGTCTTATGTTAGAGTTGTCTATATGCTTGATCAAGCATTCAGAGGATAAGAACTTAACTTTATAACCATAATCACATAATTGACTAATGCTAAGTAAGTTAAATTTAAAATCATCAACAAGTAATACTTTATGAATAATAAAATCTGATTCAAGTCCCATGTTATCTATTCCAATCACCTTAAGCTTGTCATTGTTTTCAAAAGTAACGGTTCCTAGTCTTTTGAATGTCAATTTTGTGAATATTATTTGATCCCCAGTTATGTGTTGGGAGCAACTACTATTCAATATCCATTTACATTCTTACAAATAGTAGAAGTTATTATTTAATTGTGAAGGCATTAAGTAGGCTTTGGATTTTGTTTAGCTTAGTTTTACCATTGAAAGGAAATATCTAAGTTAAAAGAAAACCCTTTAATTTTAATTTAATTTTAATTTATTTTAATTTTATTTTAACTTTATTTTAATTTTAAGTTTTATTTATCTAATCATCTCACCTAGTCTAAGTTCTCAGACAAAAGTATCCTATTTTTTTTGTGAGATGAGTTAAGTTAAATTTTTAGGGGTTAGTTTAGCTTGGGTTAAATTCAAGTTTAGCTTTGGGTTAATTAAGCAAACATTCTTTGAATAAATTTCTAGACCGTGGTGAGTCACACGGACATCATTAAAGTAATCACGTGCTTTAAGATTTTTCAAATTGTCCTACCTAAAGAATTTAATATAAAACTTTGGTCTAACCAATTTAGATTTGTAAGAGATAGTTTAAGTTAGTTCCACTAAGCCAAATGTACCAGGTCAAACACATATGATTCTTCCTAGATATACATAGACAGAGCTTTTCTAACCTACTATCATCCCAAATTTCTCTAGTACTGCTTACCAAGTTAAATTAGTCCCTAATTTATCTAATCCTAATTACCCAACAGGGTAAACTATTATTTTGGAGGTGCCAACTAGTTTGGCACCTCCCTTGAATTATTGATCTTGGGTTTAAGTTTTAGGTTTATGTCGATTGATTTTATAGTTGTAATAAACTTTATTGTAACTTAAGTTTAAATTGAATTTGTAGTTAATTGTTTTAAGTTTAGTTTTTGAGTTTGATTTATTTGATTTCATTTTACTTTTTAGGTTTGAATTTAGCTTAGTAGGTTTAATTTTTAAGATTAAGGTTGAGTTAATAGGTTTATTTTGATTTAGTTTTAGGTAGTGTATTTCATTTTTAGGTATATAGTATTGATTGAGTCCTACTTGCTTGGTTAGACAAGTTTTTCGAACCCAAGCTTTGATTTGTTTTGTATTTTGACTAAAGAATGATGTAAATATTTTATTTGAGCTATTTTTATATCCGAATTTGGATTTGTTATAGATAACTCTTTGTGATCCAAGAATAAGATCAAGATTTTTGGATCTTATTGTAAATTTTTCAAGTAAGCTTTTAAGGTTTAATATTTTAGATTTTAGTGTGGAATTTTCTTCTTCAAGTTTGGCATTCTAAATTAAATTTTTAAGCTGACTTGGTTTAGAGTTTGATTCAAGTTGTTATTTTAGCTCCTTATTTTCTTTACTAAGTGTATCTATTTTACTTTCAGTAGTAGATAATTTCTTATGTAAACATGAAATAACTTTCAAAAATCTAGAGCATAGAATAGAGTTTACCTTGGTGGAACCTTCAAAAATGATTTCAGACTTGTGGCTCGACTCATATTCTGGCTCTTTGTCTTGTTCTGATTCACTTTTCGATTCTGGTCTGATTGCCATCAGTGCTAGATAGTTGTTGTGCTTTGGTTCATCATTATCTGATTCCTCCAAAGATGACTCGTCCCAAGTCACCTTGAGTGTCTTCTTTTTCTTGAGGTTCTTGGGTTTATCTTCCTTGATGTTCGGACACTCATGCTTGTAGTAGCCCTTTTTGTTGCATCCAAAGTAGGTGATGCTTGACTTGTTGATGTTGAGCTTGATCATCTTTTAAAGGCCTTTTGTGCTGAAGTCCTTCTTTTTGGTGAACATTCTCCTTACCATGTTCACCAATTGCTCTTCTGGATCCGAGTCTGAGTCAGACTCAGATTCAGACTTTTGCTTGGTCTTGTTCTTTGTCAAATTTATAGAACCTGTAAGAAATGCTATACCTTTCTCGGTCTTTTGGGAGTTGGTATGTTCGTCTAGCTCTAGTTTAGAATAGTTCATATAATTTCAACTTATTCAAGTTCCTCTAAACTTTATAGCATTCACTATGGATGCCCACAGTGCATTTTGGGAAAATGAATTTAAACTATACCTTCTAATGTCCCGGTTTTGAAGTTTGTGGCCGATAAGGTGCAGTCTGTTAAGGATGTCTTTGATCCTCGCGTAGAGTTGTGTTGCCCTTTCTCCATCTTGCATTTAATGCTGATTAATTAATTTAGTAGGTCTTTTTTGTTACCTTTGCATTGCTGGTGCTCTCGTGTAGTTCAATTAGCTTTTCCCAGAGCTCCTTTACATTTTCAAATGGGCCAACCCGGTTGAGTTCCTGCTTAGTCAGTCAGCACTAGAGGGTGTTTAGGGCTTTGGAGTCAATCTGAGCTTTCCTCCCCATATTTGGGTTCCAATTCTCTAGAACCGTAGGTGTTTTGGTAGCTTTGTCAACCTATGTAACGACCCGCCTTCTACTGGCTAGGCTGTAAGGCCGGACCGTCACATTATGCTGTGCTAAGCTATATCCATGACCATTACTAAGTCTAGGTGCGGAAAACTGTACCAATTTAAAACTTTGCGAAGCTAATACAAGTTCTTGGTCCTACATGTGCTAAGGGATGCAATCTAAGGTATTCATGGCATACCCTACATCCTCTATGGTCAAGGAGCTGAACTACAAGGTCTCTTGGTCGAAACCCCACTTCCCAATCGATCCAGATTGAACTTGATCGATTGCAAGCTGTTGGATCGATCCATGGATCGATTCAGATGGCTACTGTGCTCGGGGTAGTATTCTGGATCGATTGGCTGATCGATCCAGACTGGTCAATCGATCCAGTGATCGATTCCAGCGCTCTCTGTTCGCAACAGAATGCGACTGGATCGATCGGCTGATCGATCCAGAAGCTTACTGTTCGCGGAACCAGGCTCCCAATCGATCCACTGATCGATTGGGGTTTCTGATTTCGCAGCAAGGCTCTGATTTCAGCACTGATTCGTGCCAAACTCGCCTACAAGAGTTCTAAAATAACTGGAGAACATTCTAATATCAAACAACTAACATTCTAAACATGGTTACTAGCAATCTAAGCAGATTTTCTATAATTCCATGCATTTAGATACTAAGTAAGCAAAGAGTAACATGATAAGAAACACTAAGTTCTTAAATGTTCTAGTTCTTCCAAGGTCTTTATTCGAGGTTCCATCCACACACATCTTTATCGCATTAACCTCCAGCCTCCGCTAGTCCATCTTTCCTTTACCTTTATCTGCAGTAAAAGGAAAGGAAGTATCTGTAAGCTTTCGCTTAGTAAGAAACCATCTACCTCACAAAACATGCATACGATGCAATTTATGATTTGAAAACATGTTATTTGAAATACATGCTGAACAGGTGAGAGCATGGCATGGTATCATACAACATAGAAACCAAAACTAATCATAGAGCTATCACATGTATCAATAATGGAAACTAAGCTGAATCATAAACTGAGCTGAAACTAAAACTAAACTAGAACTGAATTTAAACTGTATACACAACTGATTTGTGAGTTTTGAAAACTATTTACCATAAATAGATTAAAATAATAATCATGCTGCTGATGGACCCGACATCTGTACGTGCTATGCGCGCATCCCTAACTAGACCCGGGTTTGCAAGTCCCGAATTTAGTAAGGTTACTAGGTTATCTAAACATAGGGACGACTGTGGGAGCCCAACCCAATGGATATCTAATCCAGTACAGTGCCACTGCTAAAATAAAATACTGGTTATAGCTAAATTCTCTTATCTTGCTATTTCTAGGTTATCTGAACCTAGAACTAGGTTATCTGAACCTAGAGGCGACTGTGGGAGCCCAGCCATTGGACCGTAGTCCCATATAAGCTGTAGAAAAAAACTGCATATACTAATTAAATGCTTCTATCGCATTTAGTTAAACTATTAAAATGCCTAAGTCGCATTTTAATTGTGTTGAACATACTATCGAGCACTTGGCGTGCGCTGTTGTACACCCTATGTGCCAAAAATCCATAAACTACTAAACTAAAACATGAAATCACACGAGAACTACTTATACTGCAGGTGAGGGGTTTCTTACCTCCTACTCTAATTTTCTTACGATTCTAATCGCTAGATTTCCGGAGAAGATGATCCTTTCGACGATCCTCTCGTGTCTATGCGTTCCTCTCGCGGAGGGGAGCGTCCTCGGGTCGGAGTTGTTGCAGGAAGGAGCCCTTATGACCCTAGGGATGAAACCCTAGCCTTTCCTTGGCTTTGGCGTGATGAGCGGGTGCGGGAGAGAGAGGTTCGACGGTGAGGGTTTAAGGGAGAAAGAAATCCCGATCCAAATAAAACTGTTGGTGCAATCATGCCCTGGAAGTTTCAATGTGTTGACAATTATTTAAGTTTAGGTTAATACGGTGGAACTAACATGCATTGTGAGTTTGCAGGAGGAGTTTATTGCAGGTCAGAAGACCAGATGCAAGAGAAGACCAAGAAGGTCGAGGACTGGATTCTTGGCAAAAAGAGTTCTTGCAGGTCAGAAGACCAGATGCAAGGCAAGAGAAGTCCAAGAAGGTCGGGGATCGGATTCTTGGCAAGAGAAGCTCCTGCAAGTCACAAGATTATGTGTGTGATAGGCTCACTGTCAGAGATCGACTGGAAAATCGATTCAGACATGGCTGTGCGGCAAATTGCCTCTGAATCGATCAGCCGATCGATTGAAGGTAAGGCAATCGATTGGCTGATCGATTGGTAAAGTTCTGCGCAGCACAGAATGCGTCTGGATCGATCAGCCGATCGATTCAAGGTACTGAATCGATCGGCCGATCGATCCGTGAACATTCTGTGCGAAGCACAGAATCGTTCTGAATCGATCAGCCGATCGATTCAAGGGATTGAATCGATCGGCCGATCGATCCGTGAACATTCCAGAATCACTCTGAATCGATCAGCCGATCGATTCAAGGTATTGAATCGATCGGCCGATCAATTCACGCAGCTGCGAATTTCATGAGCAAGCGCTTGAATCGATTCAAACGCTGCCCCAATCGATCCAAGTCAAATAAAAGAATCTGCACCGTCGATCTTGACGCGATGGCTTCCAACGGATAGTTGTGAATCGATTGGAATATGACCTCAATCGATCCACGGCGACGGCGGCGTGAGAAACGGCTAGTTTTCTCAACGTATAAAACACAGGAAGAAACTGGAAAACAACAACAACGAAAAACATACTGTTCCATTGCTCTCCAAGCCTTTTGAAAGCTCTCAAGTGATCAAGATTCAAAGTAAAGGGTTCAAGATCCTCTCCACTACGTACTGAAATCTCACCTGCAAAGAAGAAGCTGGTTAAAGCTTGTAATCCTTCTCTACTTCTTCTTTATAGCGTTTGTGATATTTATTTTGAAGAAAAGGAAGAGGTGTATTTCTGTTAAGGTTTCTCCACCTTCGGTGTGATTCCGAGAAGGAGGGTTTTTGATAGTGAAAGAGTGTGAGTGGTGTGGATCCTTGGATTAGTCACCTCCTTGAGGAGGTGGATACCAAGTAAATACCGGTGTTAGCATTGCCTTCAGATTTTCGCTGTGCAAAACAAAGTTGGTCAGAAAAAGAAGTGAGTCATTCACCCCCCCCCCCCTCTAGCTCAACCGATCCTAACAAGTGGTATCAAAGCATTGGTTTGCTTTTGAGGATTCATCGTCAAGAAAGCACAAGTTAAAGAGCTACAAGATGTCAATGAAGGAGGGACATAGTACTTCACGACCACCATTCTATGAAGGCAGCAATTTTGCTTATTGGAAGAGTCGCATGGAACACTATCTCATGACCGAAATTGATATGTGGTTCTCAATCACGGAGGGATTCATGGCGCCAACTGAAAATGGAAAAATGCTTGAGTCATCCAAGTGGACTGTTGAACAAAAAATGAAGGCTCAAGCAAATGCAAAGGTGATTGTGACTCTTCAATGTGGATTAAGCTCGGAACAACTCAACAAAGTTGGACCCTTTAAGAGTGCCAAGGATTTGTGGGATAAGCTTATTGAACTAAATGAAGGCACCAAGGATTCAAGAATTGCAAAAAGGATTTGTTGATAAATCAACTTCAAAACTTCACCATGAAGGGTGGAAAAACGGTAAGCTCACTACATGGGAGATTCAAGGAACTCCTAAATGGTCTTCATTCAGTTGGAGAGAGTGTGGAGAACCGAGATCTCATAAGGTATGCTTTAAAATCTTTCCCAAGAAACTCTTTATGGTCATCCATGGTGGATGCTTATAAGGTTTCAAGGGATTTGTCAATAGTGAAATTGGATGAATTATTTTGTGAACTTGAATTGCATGAGCAAGCTAACACAAGCCATAAGGAGAAAGGTATAGCCTTGGTTGCAGGTGAAAAGAGCAAAAAGAAGCACAAGGAAAAGAAAAAGGAGAAGGAGTCATCTTCAGAATTTGAACAAGATAGTGATAGTGATAGTGATGAAGAGCTATCATCAAGTGAAATGGCAAACTTCGTTCGAAGAATGATGAGACATTCAAGGAAGTTTGACAAAAAGGATGTTAAGAAAATCTTCAATGATGAGAAAAGAAAAGGTAAATCTCTTGTGGATTCTAAGAATAAAACTGATGTAATTTGCTATGAATGTAAGAAAAAGGGGCACTACAAAACAGAGTGTCCAAAGTTGAAGAAGCAAGAGGAAAAGATCAAGAAAAAGAAAAAGGCGTTGAAAGCCACATGGGATGACTCATCATCAAGCTCATCGGAAGAAGATGAAAGGAAGAGCTCAAAGCACATGGCTCTCATGGCCTTAAGTCATGTAGAAGATAGTGAAGATGAAGATAGTCATGAAGAAGATGTGGAGTCTTCAAGTGAGTCATCTTCTAGTGATGATGAGGTAATTTCTCCCAAGCTTGATAAGATGTATGCCACCATTGCATGCTTAACCAATGCACTAGCTAAATCAACAGGGCATGTCAAACGATTGCAAAATGAATTGAAATCACTCAAAAATGAAATTGTGCCATGTGAAAGTTGCATGCTTCATGAAAATGACAAAAATGATGTTGATGATCTTGAAAAAGAAAATGTATCATTGAAATCACAAGTTGATGATCTTAGATGTGCTCTAGTAAAATTTACTTCAAGCTCAAAATACTTAGACATGATTCTAGGAGCTCAAAGAGGCGTGTACAATAAAGCGGGACTAGGTTTCAAATCTCAAGATAAGGAAGTTAAATTCATGTCCCTAATTAGTAGAAACCATGTTTCAAGGGTTAAGGTTGTTCAAGCTTGGGTACCCAAGCAATTTGTTATTGATGCTACCGGACCCAAAGTGTGGGTACCAAAACATTTGGTTCATCGTGTTTAAACAGGCATGCGCAAAGGGGGAGCATCCAACAGCATGGTTCGTAGATAGTGGATGCTCTAAGCATATGACGGGAGACTCATCAAAATTTTCATCATTTAGACACAAAAGTAAAGGTACCGTTTCTTTTGGTAATAGTGGTGAGCTAAAAGTTATAGGAATTGGAGATATTAGAATTTCCGAGAAATTTGTAATAAAAAATGTGTTACTAGTAAAAGGCATGGCTTTTAATCTCTTGAGTGTTAGTCAACTATGTGACTCGGGGTATAGAGTTGAGTTCAACTCATCTCAATACCTAGTCAAACATAGTGAACTAAACACCAATGTTCTCATAGGCCATAGAAAATAAAATATTTATCAAGTTGAACTATTTGGTGCTACTAATGTGTTTGCTAAGTGTCTCATGTCCAAAGAAGAGGAGACGTGGCTTTGGCACCGGAGACTCGCTCACACCAACATGAAGAATATCAAAAATCTCTCAAGGAAGGAGTTGGTGCACGATTGCCAAAGTTGAAGTTTCAAAAGGACAAAATATGTGATGCATGTCAAATGGGTAAGCAAACCAAAGCTACTCATAAAGGTAAAAATGTTGTAAGTACTTCAAATGCTTTAGAGCTTATTCACATGGATTTATTTGATAGTAGCAAATATATTTCTTTAAATGGTAGTAGATATTGCTTTGTAATTGTGGATGATTACACTAGATATACATGGGTGTTTTTCTTGAAACATAAGGATCAAACTCTAGATACCTTGATTGCTTTTTGTAATAGAGTAGAAAATGAAAAGACTCATAAGATAAACAAAATAAGAAGTGATCATGGAGGTGAGTTTGAAAATGATAGATTCACAAGTTTTTGTATGGAAAAAGGCTACAAACATGAGTTTTCAACCCCTAGAACACCTCAACAAAATGGAGTTGTTGAGAGGAAAAATAGGGTGTTGCAAGAGGCCGCTAGGAGCATGTTAAATGAATATTCACTACATAGTTTCCTATGGGCCGAAGCAATTAATACGGCTTGTTATGTCCAAAATCGAACTTTAATACATAGGTTTCTAGGAAAAACACCTCATGAATTGTGGTTTGGTAAACAACCTACAATTAAGCATCTTAGAGTATTTGGGTGTAAGGTCTATATTCTAAACACCAAGGATCACTTGGGAAAGTTTTCCGCTAAGGCGGATGAGGGAATTCTTGTAGGTTACTCAAGTCATAGCAAGGCATACCGAATTTACAACAAAAGATCAAAACTAGTTGAAGAATCACTAAATGTTGTATTTGAAGAAAATCCTTCTTTAAACTCTATAAGAACAAACGATGAAGAATTACAATTTGAGTTAGAGAAACTAACACTAAATGAGGTAAATCATCAAGGAGAAGAAAATCAAGAAAGTGATGGTGAGAAAAATGAACCTTTGCCACTTGAACCCGAAATTATAACAAATCAAGACTCAAGACCTACTAGGACTCATGTAAATCATCCCTTAGATCAAGTAGTAGGAGACATTACTCAAGGAGTGAGAACTCGATCTTACTTTAGAAATGAAGGAAGTCAAGTTGCCTTAATATCTCAAATAGAACCAAAAACCATTGATGGTGCCTTGTTTGATCCGGATTGGATTTTAGCAATGCAAGATGAATTATCTCAATTTGAGAGAAGTCAAGTTTGGGATTTAGTTCCTAGGACTAACAACAAATCAATTATTGATACAAAATGGGTTTTTAGGAACAAACTTGATGATAAAGGGATAGTGGTGAGAAACAAAGCTAGATTGGTTGCTAGGGGTTTCAATCAAGTAGAAGGGTTGGACTATGATGAAACTTATGCACCCGTAGCAAGATTGGAGTCAATTAGAATGATGTTGGCCTTTGCCGCCCACAAGGGCTTCAAATTGTACCAAATGGATGTAAAATCAGCATTTTTAAATGGTGTAATAAAAGAAGAAGTATATGTTGAGCAACCACCGGGATTTGAAAATTTGGAGTGTCCAACCCATGTATATAAACTTAAAAAGGCCTTATATGGACTAAAACAAGCTCCTCGGGCTTGGTATGAACGATTGTCAACATTTCTAGTATCAAAAGGGTTTCATAGAGGAAAAATTGATCCTACTTTATTCTTGAAAAATAATGGTAATGATTTGTTTGTGGCCCAAGTATATGTAGATGACATTATTTGTGGTTCCACAAATAAAGATTTTTTAAATGAATTCATTAATCACATGGAGAGTGAATTCGAAATGAGTTTGGTTGGTGAGTTGACATTTTTCCTAGGATTACAAATTAAGCAAACAAAAGAAGGCATTTACATTCATCAATCCAAATATGTCAAAGAGCTATTTAAGAAATTTGGAATGAAAAATGCAAAGGAAATATCTACCCCCATGGCCACAAATACTAAGTTGGATAAAGACATTGAGGGGAAAGAAGTTGACTCCAAAGCGTATCGTAGTGATATAGGAAGTCTTCTCTATCTCACGGCTAGTAGACCGGATATACTTTTCGCCGTAGGTATATGTGCTAGGTACCAATCTTGTGCCAAGGAGTCACATTTGAGTGTCGTTAAGCGAATTCTTCGTTATCTCAAGGGGACTCAAAATGTTGGTCTTTGGTATCCTAGAACCGAAACATTTGACCTAGTGGGCTATACCGATTCCGATTATGCCGGATACAAGTTGGATCGCAAAAGCACTAGTGGTAGCTGTCAGTTTCTAGGGTCCTCTTTAGTAAGTTGGTCAAGTAGAAAACAACATTGTGTAGCTCTCTCCACAACCGAAGCGGAATATATTGCCATGGGAGAGTGTGTATCACAATTATTATGGATGACTCATACTCTAGAAGACTATAAGCTTACCTATAACAATGTTCAAGTACTTTGTGATAATGTGAGTACAATCAATTTAACGAAAAATCCCGTTCATCATTCAAGAATGAAACACATAGAGGTTAAACATCATTTTATCCGCGATCATGTAACTCGAGGTGATATCATTTTAAATTATGTTGGATCAAAATCAAACTTAGCCGATATCTTCACCAAACCTCTTCCCGAAGTTGAATTTAGCTTTCTTAGAAGAGAATTGGGAATGTGTTGTATTGATTAAATCAAATCCTCCATGGTCACTTTATAGGTAAAGCTTTTAGGTTCTTCACCTAAATTTTTGCCTCTCACAAACACTTAGGGGTATCTTCTTTGTGTGATTTAGATGAGGGTGAGAGGTTAGGAGCATTTATCTTGATCATAATGCTTGTTATGATGCATTACATTGGTCAAGAAAAATGATTTTAACATGAAACATTCATTTGTCCAATCATAGGGAAAGCAAGTGTACAACTCATGTGCTCGTTGCCCTACGATTATGATTGGAAATTTTCAATTAACCATATAACAACTCACTTCTGAAACATTGGTTGAAGTGTGTTATTAGATGGGGATTATTATGAAACAGGTAGATACAAACTTCCTCATATCTTTGAAGTTTTCAATAATTTATGGTTTTGTATAAGTTTTCACTAAGGCGAGTTCATTTTTATTAAACTTTATTTTTATTATAATTTGGGACATACATATAGTGTCTATGCAAATTTTCGTGATTTTTGGGGTAGTGTACATTTAGTTGTGTTTTTCCAAATCCTAGGTCTGAAAGTTTTTCAGCTGTGCTGAAAAATCAGGCTTCCCAATCGATTGGTCAATCGATTGGGAGGCTCGCGCTTGACCACAGAAGGCATCTGAATCGATCAATGGATCGATTCAGAGCATCTCGATCGATCAATGGATCGATTGAACGCCTTTTCGGTTTTCACAGAGCATCTGAATCGATCAATGGATCGATTCGGCACCTCGATCGATCGGTGGATCGATTGAGACCCCTTCGTTTTTCCACAGAAGGCGTCCGAATCGATCCATGGATCGATTCAGCCTTTTGTTCGACTTTCACAGAAGCATTGTGAATCGATCGACCGATCGATTCAATTACTCTCAATCGATCGGCCGATCGATCGAAGCCCTAAAACCCGTCTTAAACCCGTGGATCCGAATCGATCCCTTAATTTTTTTTTCCTTTCTCTCTCCCGACGCAGGCCTGTCTCGATCGTCACTCCGGCGTGCTTCTCCGGCGAAGAGGAGCTATTCCACTTCTCTTCCAGTTCTCTCTCGACGCACTAGGCAGCTCCTTTCCTCTTCTCCGCGTCCTCACACAAAATGCGGACTCCAAACCCTAAACCTAGGTAAAACTCGTTGCTCTACTCCGTGTTGTTCCTTTTTGCTCCTATTCTTGACCTAATCTGTATTTTTGTGTGTCTTTGTGCATTGCATTATCCCTCATGCATTGCATTACTTGCACTACCCTTGAATCTTTGCATTACTGTCAAACCATTCACTGTCCCTTCCTCACGCACTTTGTATTCCTTCCCGTTCACTGTCAACCCTGGGCATCTCGTGCATTTGTTTTCTATCCCACAGAAAGAAACAAAAGGTCCGTGAATCGGGCGAAGGGTCGTCTGTTCCTTCCTCACGTCCTCAACCTCCCACTAACCCTAGGTTTCCAAATGCTGCAATGCAACAAGCTTTCACCAAAAATGCTTTCAAACTTATACCCCCTAGATCAGTTGATTTACCATACTATAGGACATCCTGTTTTGATACCTATAATAGGTTCAAGCATTATAAACTTGACTCCTTGTTGACCTGTGAGAGGGACGTCAATATAGGTCTTGTCTCCGAATTCTATAATAATTTACACACTTCAGATGGTGTAAATTATCGCACTCGTGTTGCAAAACGGAGCCTGGACTTCTCTTATGAGATTCTTCAATCTTATCTCGAATGTCTACCCTCAAACAATGATTTTGTCTTTTATCCGAATCTTCCCGATGAGCTGCCTCCACCTTTTGAGCATATTAGCATTGCCTCCATGCATCAGTTCTTCTTTGGTCGTCCTCGTCCGGATGGGCCAGATGCTCATATCACTAAGTTTTCTTCTCTTAAGTTATCGGCTGAAAATGCCGCTTTGTTTAAAGTGATCTTCAACTGTCTTTTCCCTATTGCCTCTCGTGCTCTAGCCACTCTACGACCGCCTCATATGTTTGCTCTCTATGTTATTCGTCATTCCCTCGACATCAACATTCCTCTGAATATCTTTCATTACATCATCCATTTCACCCAGCCCGTGCAGCAGACGATACATATGCCTTTCGGGCATCTGATCACAGATTGGTTGGGGTCTCAGAAGGTTGATGTCTCGCGGGGACGTTTGGAGCACATGACCGTGGCTTATTCTCGGATTTCTTCACGCTCCTTCAAGAAGTCGGGTCTTATTGGTGGTCCAGCTGGAGTTAGATGGATCGACGGCCGTGCTTTTGGGGAGGGACCCCGAGCTCGCCACAGGGGGGAGGCACAGGCCTTGGCTCCTGCGGAGGATGAGGCTGAGGAGGAGTTCCATGGGCCAGCTTCTCCGAGTTTTGAGGAGACGGTTTCCACTCACCTTGAGGAGCTGACCCTAGAGGTAGCCAGCCTGCATACCACGATAGATACCATGGTCCAGCAGCAGACTTCGATGCAGCGGACTCTGGATACTGTGGTCCAGCAGCAGACTTCGATGCAGCGGACTCTGGATACACTGGTGGACTTAGTGGGCTCGTGGGTGACGGTTCACCCGTCTCAGTCTGGTCCATCCACCGCCCTTGTTCCCCCTGCTGAGGATGCCCCTGATCCTGACTCTGCGGCGGTTCCTGCTCTGGCTACTACGTCCGCTCCAGCTGCTGATCCTGATCCCACTCCTCCTGGAGACGAGCTTATCGAGTTTTATGTTCCTATATGATGTATTTTTATCTTGTTGTATGGATGGTTGTTCTGGAGTCCTTTTTGTGAACTCTCTTTTATTTTGAATGTATGATATATTTTTTTGCTACACTCTCCTTTTGATTCTACATTCCAGTGTTGTTATGTTCTGTTGATATATGTGCTTTTGGGGGAGCATTCCTCAGATTTATCATATTTGCCTTGTGCACTTATTGAGGGGGAGTTATTTGTTTTTGATTTTTGACAAAGGGGGAGATCTATGTTGAAGTTCATGCTTATTGCTTATGCCTATCTTAGTAAATTAAAATCAAGCTTACTGCAATTATGCAATTATTATTTCAGCAAGCTACAATCATTATTTATCATTGTATTGGAAATTAGCCTAAACTTAAATAGATTGTCAAACATCAAAAAGGGAGAGATTGTTGGTGCAATCATGCCCTGGAAGTTTCAATGTGTTGACAATTATTTAAGTTTAGGTTAATACGGTGGAACTAACATGCATTGTGAGTTTACAGGAGGAGTTTCTTGCAGGTCAGAAAACCAGATGCAAGAGAAGACCAAGAAGGTCGAGGACTGGATTCTTGGCAAAAAGAGTTCTTGCAGGTCAGAAGACCATATGCAAGGCAAAAGAAGTCCAAGAAGGTCGGGGACCGGATTCTTGGCAAGAGAAGCTCCTGCAAGTCACAAGATTATGTGTGTGATAGGCTCACTGTCAGAGATCGACTGGAAAATCGATTCAGACATGGCTGTGCGGCAAATTGCCTCTGAATCGATCAGCTGATCGATTGAAGGTAAGGCAATCGATTGGCTGATCGATTGGTAAAGTTCTGCGCAGCACAGAATGCGTCTGGATCGATCAGCCGATCGATTCAAGGTACTGAATCGATCGGCCGATCGATCCGTGAACATTCTGTGCGAAGCACAGAATCACTCTGAATCGATCAGCCGATCGATTCAAGGTATTGAATCGATCGGCCGATCGATTCACGCAGCTGCGAATTTCATGAGCAAGCGCTTGAATCGATTCAAACGCTGCCCCAATCGATCCAAGTCAAATAAAAGAATCTGCACCGTCGATCTTGACGCGGTGGCTTCCAACGGATAGTTGTGAATCGATTGGAATATGACCTCAATCGATCCACGGCGACGGCGGCGTGAGAAACGGCTAGTTTTCTCAACGTATAAAACACGGGAAGAAACTGGAAAACAACAACAACGAAAAACATACGGTTCCATTGCTCTCCAAGCCTTTTGAAAGCTCTCAAGTGATCAAGATTCAAAGCAAAGGGTTCAAGCTCCTCTCCACTACGTACTGAAATCTCACCTGCAAAGAAGAAGCTGGTTAAAGCTTGTAATCCTTCTCTACTTCTTCTTTGTAGCGTTTGTGATATTTATTTTGAAGAAAAGGCAGAGGTGTATTTCTGTTAAGGTTTCTCCACCTTCGGTGTGATTCCGAGAAGGAGGGTTTTTGATAGTGAAAGAGTGTGAGTGGTGTGGATCCTTGGATTAGTCACCTCCTTGAGGAGGTGGATACCAAGTAAATACCGGTGTTAGCATTGCCTTCAGATTTCCGCTGTGCAAAACAAAGTTGGTCAGAAAAAGAAGTGAGCCATTAACCCCCCCCCCCCTCTAGCTCAACCGATCCTAACAAAAACCTCACTTAATCCCTTCCCTATTTATATTAAGTGGGTAATTCGGCCCAACTCTAACATAAATATAATTGACTCTCTCTTCTCTCAGCACGGCCCTGCTGGGTTCACTTGGTTAACCTTAAGTCGTAGGTCCCAATAGGTCTTGGGTTCAATTCCCGCTTAGGCTATTCACGATTCTATTTATTTTTGCTACTTCTGCTACTCTAAAAATATTATAAAAATATCCTAAAATTTCAGAAAAATACCAAGATATTTCTAATAATTATTTTGAAATTTTTCGGGCGTTACAATCCCCCATACCTTATAAAAAGTTCGTCCTCGAACTTAAAATAACTCTGGGTACTTCTGCCTCATACTAGCTTCTGTCTCCCAAGTTGCCTCTTTTGCTGTGTGATTTTGTCAAATGACTTTTACTAATGGTACCTCCTTGTTCCGCAATTTCTTAACTGCTCGGTCTATTATCTGAATAGGCCGACTATCATAGCTAAGGTCCTCGCGGACTGGTACCGACTGGAGCTCAATCACTTGGGTGGCATCTGGGATATGCTTCTTCAGCATAGAGACATGAAATACATTATGGATGGCTGACATCTCCTGTGGTAGCTCTAGCTCATATGCTACCTTGCCAACTCTTCTAGTGATAAGGTATGGTCCCACATATCTGGGACTCAATTTTTCCTTCTTCCCAAAACGCATTACTCCCTTCATGGGAGCTACTCTGAGGAACACTGAATCCCCAGCTGAAAACTCTAAGGGTCTGTGCCGTGTATCAGCATAGCTTTTCTGGCGGCTCTGAGCTGTCTCTATCCTCTGGCGGATCTGCTGTATAGCTGTTGTGATGTCTGCTACTAGATCTGTCTGGAGTTCTAGTTCCTTCTGTTCACCACTCTCATACCAGCAGATTGGAGATCTACACCTCCGCCCATAGAGAGCCTCGTAAGGTGTCATACCGATAGTTGCCTGATAGCTATTGTTGTATGCAAATTCTGCTAAACTCAGATATTTACACCAACTTCCCTTGAAGTCTAGGGCACATGCTCGGAGCATATCTTCGAGTACCTGATTTACTCGCTCCGTCTGACCATCTGTCTGAGGATGGAATGTTATGCTGAATTTTAACTTAGTGCCCAATGCTGACTGTACACACTCCCAGAAGTGTGACGTGAACCTACTGTCCCTATCTGATATAATGGTCCGTGGGACTCCATGTAGTCTGACGATCTCCTTGAGATATAACTGAGCTAGCTGTTCCATGGAGTAAGATATCTTGATAGCTAAGAAGTGGGCTGATTTAGTTAACCTGTCAACTATTACCCAGATGGTATCAAAACCATTCGTGGTTCTGGGTAGTCCCACTATAAAATTCATGGAAATATCTTCCCACTTCCATTCTGGGATCTGGATAGGCTGCAGAACTCCTCCTGGTCTCTGGTGTTCTGCCTTGACCCTCTGGCAGGTCAGACAGGTGCTAACATATCTAGCGATGTCTCTTTTCATCCCGGTCCACCAAAATCGTTTCTTTAAATCTTAGTACATCTTGGTGGAACCTGGATGCATCGCATAAGGAGTCCTGTGAGCCTCATCTAAAATCTTCCTCTTTAGTTCCTCCTAGTTTGGAACACAGAGTCTGTCACCGAAGTATAATACCCCACTAACGAACACTCTGAATTCTCTACTTTCTGATTCTGCTAACCCTTGCTTGATTTTCTGAATTTCAGAATCCTGTTCCTAAGCTGTCTGGATGTCACCAAGCAGGGTAGATGCTAATGTCATAGTAGAGAGTTGTCCCACTATGAGTTCGAGACCAAAATCTGTGATCTCTTTATGTAGGGGTGGTGACATGGCTGCTAGGGATAGTAAGGTAGCATCGGACTTTCTGCTAAGCGCGTCTGCCACCTTATTGGATTTTCCTGGATGGTAGAGGATGTCTATGTCATAATCTTTGACCAGCTCAAGCCATCTGCGCTGTCGCATATTCAGATCCTTCTGAGTGAAGAAGTACTTCAAACTCTGATGATCTGTATACACTCTACACTGAGCTCCATACAAGTAGTGTCTCCAAATTTTGAGAGCGAACACTACTGCTGCAAGCTCAAGGTCATGAGTAGGGTAATTCTTCTCATATTCCTTGAGTTGTCTGGAGGCATAGGCGATCACCTTACCATTTTGTTGGACCCCGTGGTAGTTTTGATGTGATCAACCAAGTTGGTTAGGTCCTGCTGTGTTTGATCCCTGTGTCTGAGTGTGCATGAGCTTAGGAACATAGGAAGTCGAGCGGAAGACGCAGCTAGCGAGAAGGACGGCACGGGAAGGGAGCCGACGGGCTCGGTGCGTCCGAAGGACGAGAGAGCTGCGGAAGAGTACTCCGGTGGGCGTGAAGAGCGTGCGCGGCGTTCGAGGGACGTTAAGTCGGGACGGAAGGCTGCTCGAGGAGAAGGCCGGAATGGGGGTCAGTGGAGAATGCGAATCACCCAGACGAGTTTGACCAAAGAGGAGAAAAAAGAAGACAAAGAGGTGAATTTAGGGATTTTTGAAAAAATTGTGATAAGAAGCACTGTTGGATGTAAAAAGCACTCATAAGAGGAGCCGTGGATGTCTTAAAGAAAAGACGCGATAGGACGGATAAAGTTTTATCCTAGATCGAGTTGGAGGCGCCTTAAACCTTGTTGGAGGCGCCTTGGACCTCGAGATTGACCTTCCGAGCTATAAAAGGCCCCTGGAGCTAGGAATTCAACAACAACTCAAGCAATCATTGTGTAGCCATTCCTAGCAATAGTTCTAAGCTTCCAAAGTGTAAAAGGCTTCTCCGCCTTCAACAAAGGAGATTTTTCTACTGAGCTTTTTCTTACTACCCTGGATTAACAACCTCCTTGGTTGTAACCAGGTTAAATCCTGTTTTCTACTTAATTTCTATTTCCTTGCTTAGTTTAATTTTATTTCTGCCTTTACTTATTTACTATTGCATTAATTGAGTTGAAATCCGAGGAGGGTATTTTTATTTTGTGTTTTCAGCAATTCACCCCCCTCTTACCGGCCTCCGCTGCACCAACACATTTTGCATCAGTACTGCTCCTAGTCCCAATTTAGAGGCGTCACTATAAATATCAAAGCTGTCTGTGTTTTCTGGTAGAGCCAAAATGGGAGCACTGGTCAATCTCCTCTTTAGCTCACTGAAGCTGTTCTCGCAGTCCTCTGTCCACTGAAATTTTCTGTTCTTCCTGGTGAGAGCTGTCAGTGGGGAGGCTATCCTGGAGAAATCCTCTACGAACTTTCTGTAATAACCTGCTAGTCCCAAAAAGCTTCTGATCTCACTGGCGTTCTTGGGTCTTTTCTAGTTACTCACAGCTTCTATTTTACTAGGGTCTACCATGATACCATCCCTTGAGATGATGTGACCCAGGAAGGACACCTGATCTAACCAAAATTCACATTTCGTGAATTTGGCGTACAACTGGTTCTACTAAAGAGTCTGCAATACTATTTTCAGGTGCTCTGCGTGTTCTTCCTGAGTTCCTGAATAGATAAGAATGTCATCGATAAATACAATAACAAATCTATCTAGGTAGTCCCTGAATACTCTGTTCATGAGGTCCATGAAAGTAGCTGGAGCATTTGTCACGCCAAAGGGCATGACTACGAACTCGTAATGTCCGTATCTAGTCCTGAATGCTGTCTTGGGTATATCCCTTTCTTTAACTTTCACCTGATGATAACCTGACCTGAGGTCTATCTTAGAGAACACTGCTGCTCCCTTTAGCTGATCGAACAGGTCATCTATTCTGGGAAGAGGATACCTGTTCTTAATCGTGACTTGGTTCAGTGCTCTATAATCTATACACAGACGCATGCTCCCGTCCTTCTTCTTCACGAACAATACAGGCGCTCCCCATGGTGAGTGACTAGGACGTATGAAGCCCTTGTCAAGCAGCTCCTGTAGTTGCTCATGAAGTTCCTTCAGTTCTGCTGGAGCCATGCGGTAGGGTGCCTTAACGATAGGATTTGTACCGGGAATGAGTTCTATCTCAAATTTAATCTCCCTGTCTGGTGCTAGACCTGGTAACTCCTCAGGGAAGACTGCTGGGTAGTCACATATGACTCGGACCTCTGCTAGCTGTTGGTCCTTGTCCTGACTGTATTGACTACTTGTGCTAGGAATCCCGTACATCCTGAATCCATTAATTTCTGTACTTTTAGAGCTGAGAGAAACTTCTTGGCCTTTCTCCTTGGTTCTCCGATGTACTCGAACTGTACTTCTACTTTCGGTTGGAATACGACTTTCTGTTTCCGGCACTCTATAGAGGCACCGTATCTGATCAGGAAGTCCATTCCAAAGATGACATCATAATCAGTCATATCTAGCACTATCAGATCACAAAAGAGTTCTCTGTCTGCTATAATAACTGGCACTGCTCGGAGCCAGTGCGTGGATGCCATAATTTCTCCGGAAGGTAGCGTCATCAAAAATTGGCTACTGAGTACCTCTGGAGGTATCGCTAACTTTTCGGCAAATGCCCTGGATATATAAGAATGGGTTGCCCCAGTATCGAATAAGACAGTTGTACTTTGCTGTAAAATACTGATCTGACCTGTAACAACTGTCGAGGCATTTGCTACGTCCTCTCTGGTGAGTGAGTAGATTCTCGCATTGGTCGTAGTTGGAGGGGCCTCTAATCTGCCCTGGCTGATGTGTGGACCATCTAGAACGGCCTGCATCTGATGTAGCTGTGCTGGCTGGCCTCCGTACTGAATCGGCTGTGGTTGAGGAAGAATTGTCTTGTTTGGGTACTGCTTAGCCATATGCCCTTCCTGTCCACATTCAAAGCATCCTCGTGCGCCCTTACGACAAATTTCAGGGTGGAATTTCCCACAAGTAGCACATTTGGGATAACTAGGCTATTTACTAGCTGGTCCTCCTTTCGGGTAACTCCCTGGTTTGCGCTTGCTGCTGGAGTTCCCTTTCCAGTTAGAGCTGTGGCTCTATTGTTTCTGAGTACCTGAACCACCTTGTGTTGGAACCCCGAGGTGTTTTGATGTGATTAAACAAGTTAAGTTAGGTCCTGCGTTGTTTAACCCTTGTGTCTAAGTGTGCAGGAACTTAGGAACACAGGAAGTCGAGCGGAAGACGCGGCTAGCGAGAAGGACGGCACGGGAGAGAGCCGACGGGCTCGGTGCGTCCGAGGGACGAGGTGTCCGCGGAAGAGTACACCGGTGGACGAGAAGAACGTGCGCGGCGTTCGAGAAACCAGGAAGGAAGGCTGCTCGAGGAAAGCTAGGAACATGGGTTGGTGAGCCCTATTCCGGATGGCGAGATCACCCAAGCTAGTGGGCCGGAACAGAAGACCGGACCGAGCAGGCTGAAGCCGAGGCACCAGACGGAAAAAGTCAACGAGTTGACTTTTGGAGTCGGCGCCGGAACCATCCGGGCGCCGGAATGATGTTTTGACGGATCGAGTCAAACTCGATCTGAACGTTGGGGATAAGTTTTATCCCCAGGCGCCGGAACCCTTCGGCGCCCGACCAAACTATAAATATAGCCTTGGTCCGAGAAATAAATTAAAACAACGAACTTGTAATCAACTTCATGTGCTTTACTTTTCTTCTTATACGTTCAACGCTGTAACAGAGGAGAATCAGATAGTGCGCTTACATTCCTTGGATTAGCAATCCCCTGATTGCAAACCAAGTAAAACTCTGGTGTCTGTTTTTCTTTACTTAGTCTCTTTTATTTATTTATTACAATTGTTCATTATATAGTTGAAATCCGAGAAAGGTTCGTGTTTTAATTTGTAGGGCAATTCACCCCTCCCCTCTTGCCGGCCTCCAAAGGGACCTACACCTTGTCCTTTGGACTCTGAGAGGACTTGCTTCTGTTGCTTGATATTGTTCTGGTAGTGCTCGGTGGTCAGAGCACTGTTGACTAGTTCTTCGGTGGTTTGCGGCCTATGAACGCCGCCAGCCACGTTCATCGCTATTTCCGGCCTCAGCATCTTGAGCATCAACCGAACTCGTTCTTTTTCTGTGCTGACTAGTTCAGGGTATAGACGAGCCAATCTGTTGAATTTCTTCACAACTTCCTCCACTGAAAGGTTACCCTGGCGAAACTCAGTGAACTCGTCGTAGTGGCAGTTTGTGACCCGCATGTGAAAGAACTCCTCGAAGAATTCTTTCTCGAGGTCAGCCCATGTCATCTGGTTTACTGGGCGCTTCGCTCTAATTCTCTCCCACCACATACGTGCATCTCCTGTTAGGCAGAATGAGGCACACTTCACCTTCTCGTGTTCTGGCCAGTCCAGATGCTCCATCGTGCTCTCCAGTGTTTTGAACCAGGCTTGAGCATCCCATGGTTCACTGGTGCCTGAGAAGTTCTCGGGCTTGACTCTCTGCCACTGGATCAGATAGCCTTCTCTCTTTGCCTCTGTTGCTGGGGTTATTGGTGTTGTAGGCTGGACTGGTGGAACCTCTATAACTACTGGGGTTGCTATGTTTGGTTCCGGGGTGATAGTGGGAGTATTCTGCTGATTAGCCTTTAAGGTGGCTATCTCCTGTTGCTGTTCAGCTAGATGCTACTGTAACTGAGCCACTAATGTTGTAAGGTCTGGGGGAGGCACTGAACTGCCTGCCTCGTGCTGGGGTTCAGTAGCTGGTGCCCTTCTAGCTGGGCGTGCTCTTGACATTTCTAAAGGAAGAGAGGACATACATAACTAATACTATCACATTTAACTAATTACTATAATCAACCATGTTAAACACTATCATATATCAACATGCTTTAGCTATCTATAAATATGATAGTAAGAAAACATAAGTAAGAGGAGAGGTGTTCTTACTTGGAAGTTGCAGGTTCAATGCTGATGTGTGTGAAGGAAGTATGGAACTTTGCTTTGATACCACTCTGTAACAACCCACCTTCTACTGGCTAGGCTGTAAGGCCGGACCGTCACATTATACTGTGCTAAGCTATATCCATGACCATTACTAAATCTAGGTGCGGAAAACTGTACCAATTTAAAATTTTGCTAAGCTAATACAAGTTCTTGGTCCTACATGTGCTAAGGGATGCAATCTAAGGTATTCATGGCATACCCTACATCCTCTATGGTCAAGGAGCTGAACTACAAGGTCTCTTGGTCGAAACCCCACTTCCCAATCGATCCATATTGAACTCGATCGATTGCAAGCTATTGGATCGATCCATGGATCGATTCAGATGGCTACTGTGCTCGGGGCAGTATTCTGGATCGATCGGCTGATCGATCCAGACTGGTCAATTGATCCAGTGATCGATTCCAGCGCTCTCTGTTCGCGGGAGCGATTTCCCCAAACTCTCTGTTCGCAACAGAATGCAACTGGATCGATCGGTCGATCGATCCAGAAGCTTACTATATGCGACAGAATGCGACTGGATCTATCGACTGATCGATCCAGAAGCTTACTGTTCACGGAACCAGGCTCCCAATCGATCCACTGATCGATTGAGGGCTCCCAATCGATCCACTGATCGATTGAGAGCTCCCAATCGATCCACTGATCGATTGGGGTTTCTGATTTCGCAGCAAGGCTCTGATTTCAGCACTGATTCGTGCCAAACTCGCCTACAAGAGTTCTAAAATAACTGGAGAACATTCTAATATCAAACAACTAACATTCTAAACATGGTTACTAGCAATCTAAGCAGATTTTCTATAATTCCATGCATTTAGATACTGAGTAAGCAAAGAGTAACATGATAAGAAACACTAAGTTCTTAAATGTTCTAGTTCTTCCAAGGTCTTTATTCCAGGTTCCATCCACACACATCTTTATTGCATTAACCTCCAGCCTCCGCTAGTCCATCTTTCCTTTACCTTTATCTGCAATATAAGGAAAGGAAGTATCTGTAAGCTTTCGCTTATTAAGAAACCATCTACCTCACAAAACATGCATACGATGTAATTTATGATTTGAAAGCATGCTATTTGAAATACATGCTGAACAGGTGAGAGCATGGCATGGTATCATACAACATAGAAACCAAAACTAATCATAGAGCTATCACATGTATCAATAATGGAAACTAAGCTGAATCATGAACTGAGCTGAAACTAAAACTAAACTAGAACTGAATTTAAACTTTATACATAACTGATTTGTGAGTTTTGAAAACTATTTACCATAAATAGATTAAAATAATAATCATGCTGCTGATGGGCCCGACATCTGTACGTGCTATGCGCGCATCCCTAACTAGACCCGGGTTTGCAAGTCCCGAATTTAGTAAGGTTACTAGGTTATCTAAACCTAGGGACGACTGTGTGAGCCCAACCCAATGGATATCTAATCTAGTACAGTGCCACTGCTAAAATAAAATACTGGTTATAGCTAAATTCTCTTATCTTGCTATTTCTAGGTTATCTGAACTTAGAGCTAGGTTATCTGAACCTAGAGGCGACTATGGGAGCCCACCCATTGGACCGTAGTCCCATATAAGCTGTAGAAAAAAACTGCATATACTAATTAAATGCTTCTATCGCATTTAGTTAAACTATTAAAATGCCTAAGTCGCATTTTAATTGTGCTGAACATACTATCGAGCACTTGGCGTGCACTGTTGTACACCCTATGTGCCAAAAATCCATAAACTACTAAACTAAAACATGAAATCACACGAGAACTACTTATACTGCAGGTGAGGGGTTTCTTACCTCCTACTCTAATTTTCTTACGATTCTAATCGCTAGATTTCCGGAGAAGATGATCCTTTCGACGATCCTCTCATGTCTATGCGTTCCTCTCGCGGAGGGGAGCGTCCTCGGGTCGAAGTTGTTGCAAGAAGGAGCCCTTATGACCCTAGGGATGAAACCCTAGCCTTTCCTTGGCTTTGGCGTGAAGAGAGGGTGCGGGAGAGAGAGGTTCGGCGGTGAGGGTTTGAGGGAGAAAGAAATCCCGATCCAAATAAAACCTCACTTAACCCTTCCCTATTTATATTAAGTGGGTAATTCGGCCCAACTCTAACATAAATATAATTGACTCTCTCTTCTCTCAGCATGGCCCTACTGGGTTCACTTGGTTAACCTTAAGTCGTAGGTCCCAATAGGTCTCGGGTTCAATTCCCGCTTAGGCTATTCACGATTCTATTTATTTTTGCTACTTCCGCTACTCTAAAAATATTGTAAAAATATCCTAAAATTCCAGAAAAATACTAGGATATTTCTAATAATTATTTTGAGAATTTTCGAGCGGTACAACCTATGACTGGTACCTGCGTCAGATTGAGAACCACTTGTTGATGTCTCTCTTGAGATATACTTCCATTCTCTTCTTCCAATAGGAGAAGTCGTTTCTGGTGAAGAGTAGCAGACACGTTGTACTGAAGCTTTCATTTTGGACCATATGATTATTGAAATAGAAAACTAGAAAGAATTAAGTACCAAGACTTGGTCTTAGATTAATAGTGGGGGAGAAGAAGGAAAAAAAGTATTGAGTGGTGTTGCACCAATTCAAGCAATTCAAGGAAATTAAAGTGAAAAATTTATCTGAAGAGACAATAGTGTCGGTTCAGATAGATTTGAAAAAACTTGAAATTGAAAATTTAAAGCGAGAGAAAAAAAAAAAGCAAATAAAGCCCCTGCTTGATTGGTGGTTACACTAATTCAGAGTTAACAGAGCTCTAATACCACTTGTTCGTATATGAGAGGGATGACTCACACAGTTTTAAAAACTTATCTTTTTCATTTTATAAAATAAGTACGCAGCGAAAAACTAAGCACGAAAACAAAATAAGCAAGAACTCGATCGGTTACTTAGTTCGGAACTTTTGGCAACTTCTACTCCAAGACTCACTATCCCGCCAACCGTATCGATGGACAATTCACTATAATCCTCTTCCGAAACTGTCGGAAGAGGGAAATAAGTATAATAGAAAAGATAGGATAAATGTCACAAACTACACTTTCCTTTTAAGCAATAATTAAGTACACAAAGAAAACTTTGTTACCCAACACTTGTAGATGATAGGATTAAGCTCAGTGTTGGATGGCTCCTTAGAAGTAGTCAGGCGCAACAGCGTCATAGCAAAGCAGTAGAGTAGTAGGACGAAGTTGGAGTAGTCAGAACGTCGTACAAACATATAGAAGCTCATAGAGGAAGTGTGTATAAGTTGTGTAGAAGCCTTGGGTGAAACCTTCTTTTATTGAGCATTGAAGGCACCTTCCATAGCACTGGAGGTGTCTTTAACCCCAACTTTTATCCCAAAAGTAGTGTCTTATCATCGCCGAGGTCTTCTGCATTATCCTATAGAAGGCGCCTTCCAAGCTCTCGAAGGCGCCTTCCAACGCCTAGATCATGGATCCTTCCTTCGCATGGAAGGCGCCTTGAGTACTGTTCACCTGAGGTATTTTGTGCTCCTTTTGCTATGTTAGTCCAACATAAAATATATAATCTATAAAACAAAATTAGCACAATAAAAATAAGTAATTTAGTAATTAGATCTTGTTTCCCTGAGATTATGATCTAGTCAGGGTCTCAATTTAGGTTTCTGAAATGGACCTAAATTGGATCTGTGCTTAAAGTCCCAAATTGGGACTCATCCTCACTAGAACACTCTCCTCTAGTGACTTACTTACTTACCTTGCAAAATCGTTTGACTCTATCTCGGTCCACCAAGTCTTCCCGCCAATTCTCAAGTCCGTAGACCCAACTAGACTTCAGCTAGCTATCAAGTCCCATAAACCCAGCCAGACTTCTAACCAGATATTGGGTCACTTCTTGACCTATCTGGACTTCTACACTAGCTATTAGATCCTCCAGACCTAGCTGGATTTCAGCCTAGTGTCAGACCATTCAACTCCTGCACAGTTGGTAGAAAGGTTAAATCACAACACATCTAACTTTAATCTACTTGTCATTCATCAAAACTCAGGTTTGATAATTGGAGGCACCTAGGAGTAATTACTCCAACTCATTCCTGAAGACATAAGGTGCAACTTGTAAAATGAGTAAAGGATGAATAAAAGTTCTTAATGATTCCTATATTATACCGCAAAGGGTATAATGAGGTATTACATGATACTCTTAATAGGAGATTACCTATATAAGTATGAAGATGGGTCACTTTAATGAAATACTTATGAATCCTAGTTTTGTCCATGGCCAAAATTGACATGATAAAAAAACCAATAAAAGTCTAGGGTTTATTATGAGAATATGATTATCTTAGTTTACCCCATCGACTGATAAATTTAAGACAGTTCATTGGACGGTCAAGTAAAACTGGTCACATTCCACTACAGAAAGTTTAAAGCCACAAGCTACCTCTTCTGATGCTATAGTCTTCTGATAAAACTTGAAACTTATCTATAATTTCCATTCATGTGGAAGATGGTTGGAAAATTAATTTTTGGTGACCAATAAATTAAATAGGGAAAAAATAGTTATTTTGCGAGTAGATTGTTGTGACCCAATTTCTCAAGTAAATGAGAAATTAATATCTAATGAAGGGTTGGTCCAATATGATTGGACAGAAGATTGACTCACACACGGGTACGATTCATGAATGAGATTACATAAATGCTAACTCGATTAACTGGAATCATTGAGGGGTGTAAAATTATAATTAATTTTATTAATTGATTATTTCATTAATTAAAAGATTAATCATGATTGTGATGTTAATTAATTGATTTATTAATATTTACAATAGATAAGTAAATAATTAATTAGATTAATCAATTAAATTAATTAATGATAATTGATTAGGCTTAAGTGAAAAAACACACCCCATGTTTTTTCATCTCTTGGAAGAAATCTTTTACTTCTTAGGAGTAACCCTTCATCTCTATAAAAGAAATTTCAGAAATACACCAAAAATTTTACAAATTTTCAAAAATTCTCAAATTTTGTGGAGAGATCTATTTTACTATTGTCTACTTGGAGAAAATATATTTATAATTGATCCCAAGATTGATACAAAACCTAAAACTATTTAAATAGTTCAATTAAACTTTGACCTAAAGTCCTAGTTTTGGTTTACTCTTAATGTATCTACACATACTAAATCATAATGCATCCCTAGCATTAGTTTATATGGTATTTATACATCTAAAATCAATTTCTATGCAATATGAATCACATTTCATATTTTTATATATGAATCACATCCCAAATATGTCAACCAACTAGATTAGAGACTCAAGTTTATCTCTAAACCCTTTGGCACATTCCATTACCCATCTAGAATCCCAAGCAAGGTCCACTTGAGATTCATTGATTATGGGTCCCAACTTGACTTTTTGAACTCCCCCTAGAGCTCTTAATCTTAACCACCTCCCTAGGTGACTCATCTAAAAATACGAGGCTACAATGGTGGACCTCGGGTGAGGATTTATCAACCCATTTGACCTTATTCTCAACCTTAGACTTTCCCTTGTCTTTGGTTGATGTATCTACACATACTAAATCATAATGCATCCCTAGCATTAGTTTATATGGTATCTATACATCTAAAATCAATTTCTATGCAATATGAATCACATTTCATATTTTTATATATGAATCACATCCCAAATATGACAACCAACTAGATTAGAGACTCAAGTTTATCTTTAAACCCTTTGGCACATTCCATTACCCATCTAGAATTCCAAGCAAGGTCCACTTGAGATTCATTGATTATGGGTCCCAACTTGACTTTTTGAACTCCCCCTAGAGCTCTTAATCTTAACCACCTCCCTAGGTGACTCATCTAAAAATACGAGGCTACAATGGTGGACCTCGGGTGAGGATTTATCAACCCATTTGACCTTATTCTCAACCTTAGACTTTCCCTTGTCTTTGGTTGATCTCTCCTTGTCCTTAAATAGCTTTTCATCGTTATTTCTTGACCTCACCTTGCTATAGTCATATGTCACCCTAGCATATGACTCTTCTCTATCCTTGGAGGATGCCCTCTTGTCATTTGCACTTGCAATCATTGCATGTAACATTCTTTTGACCTTAGGGAACTCTACTATGGCATACCCGCCAAAGTGCTCCATGGATAACTTCCCCTTACCCTTGTTTGATCAAGACTGGTATTCCAAATCAGATTTATTACCATTTAGTCTTTGACTACTCAAAATCATACCTAATCCCTTAGATCTAACATTGAATCTCTCAAGGGATTTCTCTAACCTATCAAGCTTTTCCCTTAAAACTTGATCCTCCACTTCTAAGTTCCTAATCCTAGAATTAACTTATCCACCATGAACATTCTTAGACCTAGGCATGTGTCTCCCCTTCTTGGGATTAAAACTTAGGTTTTTCACCACCTTTATCTCCATAGGCAAAGTGAGTGGTTTTTTGTTAGGTATAACCTTAGAGTACAATTTCCTAGGGTTATCCACCTTATTAACTCTATTTCTATCATTATACCTAAATCCACAATTATGCATGGATAAATAACCTATATTATTATCTCTAGAATGCATGTCCCTAAAACTTGAATTAATATTAGAATTAAAGATCGAGTTACGGATCACCTTCCTACCTACCATTGGAGCTCCCCTTGACACGAGCATCTACATGGCTTCATTCTCCTTCATTGCTTCAATCACTCCATCTTCATGAGTGCTCCCTTCCTTGGGCGTTTCGTGTGATAATGTCTCCTTTCACCACACGTGAAGTAAATGATGTGTCACTTCTTCTTCTTCTTAGCACCATCCTTCCTACAATCCCCATTAAATTCTAAATAAACTTTAGTAGGTTTAAGGTTTACCTCCTTAAACTTCTTGAGCAAAGAATACCTACTTATCATACTCAAAGCACTTGATGTGGTTCTTCCAGCTCTTCCTGGTAGATGCGGTTGAGTGTTAAGCCTCTAAGACTTCTTCTTCACTTAAAGATGTGGACGGTTCCACTTCTTCCTCCTCTTCAGATGCTGAGCTTGTCTCCACATCCGATTTGTCCTTCTCATCCTCTTGGACCAATGATCCCTTCTCTTTGGGCTCCTCCACATCTTGATTTTTGTAGGGTCTTCATAAAGAGTAATTACCTTCTTCCAAATATCACTTGTACTCTTGTATTCACCTACACTAAACATGTCATGCCCCGGGGGTATACTTGTCCTCCAAATTGGACGGTACCCCTTAATGACAATTCACAAAATAATCGATATCAAATCACTTAAAGAAAATACAATGAGCTACAAAATGATAATGCTTGTATGAATACATGTACATGTGCAACACTAAAAAAAATCCAAAATAGAAAGAACTATAACTATAAGCAACGGAAGCAATAAAAAGAAACAACTCAACATAAATCCAACTCGAGTGAGACTGACAACTAGGACCTCTGAGCAACACAACACCTCCTTTATTTGCTAACCTGAAAGTCAAGGGAAAAGCAAAGGGTAGTGAGTACAACCACTCAGTGGGTAGAAGAAGATAGTGCATGAATAACATACTGACAGGAGATCAAAGGATGCAGTCTCAGAAAAAATACTTACTAACCAACATAGGTGTCCCAATATAATCACCAGCTAACCAAAAGTATAATCAATAACATAGCACTTTACTAACCTGCTCAACCAAGTATAACCAACAAATCAGGAGTACATACAGTACATCCAAACCTGCACGCACAAATATATGATCGACATGGAAAGTATATAACAAACACTAACTGCGGGAGAACACTCTACCATGAATGGTCCCATGAGCAGTCAAGGTAAATGACTATTCACTGTCCGTAGGAGAACGCTCTACCACAGATGGTCCCGTGGGCGGATAGGGTAAATAACTAGTCAGTATTTGCGGGGGAACAATCTACCACGGATGGTCCCGTGGGTAGACAGGATATATACCAATGGTCATTAATGACTCTCTCACCCACGCATGGGAGACAGAATATACTAACGGTCACTAACGACTCTCTCAACTACGAATGGAAACAATTGTCGACAGGAGGTATAATTCTACTAATGTATAGGCATAAGCCTATATAATAAATAAGGGTCTACTAGAACACTTGGTACCCTATATTACGATATAATCCTATTAATATATAGGCAAGAAATAGACAATCATGTCCCTAAGTTACTAGTCACCTAGCATTAATATCTTGACTAATTCCATGAAATCATCGCAGATATAATAGATAACGGGATCAAGATCAAGTAATCCTAGGGGATGATTCAAAGGAGAAAGCCTAGTGGAATACATTACCCTTCTGCTAAGGAGTAATTTCCATTAAATATAGGTCAGTGTAATCTCACTAACATATATGTCCTTGCATACAACTATACTACCTATAAGATCAATGACCTATAGGCATGAACCTAAGTGTATAAACATACTATAACATAATTTCATGAACATAAGTTATAGGCCCAACTAACAGTAAGGATCTATTAGGATACTCCATATCCTACATTATGGTATGAAATAATAAACAAAGGTTTAGCAAGATGCTCGATATTCTATACTATAGTATGATCATCCTAACCATAAATGCAAACTCAAATCATCTATCAAGGGGTCTAGCAGAATATACGACGTCATATACTATGGTAAGGTAATCTCATGCATATCTATAAACACCATCATGAATATCAAATATAACTACATAGCTATCAACCATAGATCAAAACATATAAGGACAAATAATAAGGTATCAAACTCAGGAGTGATATAAGGCAGACTTAAGGTAAGCGAGTGACTACGTCCTCATCAAACATGATAGTAAATAATCATGCACTATAATCAAAGTTATCAAGAAGATAAGCAAGATCTACCCACCTCGATGTAGCATGCCCAAATCGTCTTCAAGTCCGTGAGATCGCATCAAGCTTAAATTCGTTCATTTCTTCTCGGTCTTCGACGGCAGATCACGACCGGCAACAGAGGTCAGTCGATGGTTGGTAGCACGGCATTGTGAGGGCACACCGATGGTTCCTGTGAGCAGACCATCGAGCACGAAGGAGAACAAGTAGTGGTCATGAGCACGAAGGTGGCAGCAATGGCCGAGGTTTCATGCAAGGATGACTTGACGGTTGTCAAATGTAGGGGCGGTACCAACCGTGGACAACATTAGTAGCATGGTGTCGACGTTGCTCGTAGGGACGGAGGCAAAGTATTACAGTGATGCAGGGCAGACTATGGTGGGCAGAGGTAGGCCGACAAACGATGGGTGTTGGTGACGAGGGAGAATAGGAAAGAGCCTCTGAAATTTGTTGCTCGCTTGGACAGAGGACTGATGCGATATTCGGCATGAGGTGCGACTGTGGTGGCAAAGCGGCAAGCTTAGTTAAGAGCGAAGGAGATGTGATTTGAGGTGGATGCTGCATCGTAGGTGTGCAGAGAGCAGCGGGAATATAACCCAGACGTCGGTTATTCGCGAGGACAGCCGAGCGGCGCTGGTGGCTGGGCGTGTAGGTGGCGATGCTGATCGCTCGCACAGCAAAACCATGTGTGTGTGCGTGAGAGAACACAGCGATGACGAAAATGTTAAGGTTTTAATTAAAAGCATATGTTTATAAATTCAGTCAGCTCCTAATTTAAATAGGATATTTTCAAACTGGCTTTTATCTCACCCTTTTATCTCCATAAAATTAAAATGATTTCTTTAAAATCTAGAAAAATCCTAATAAATTCCATAAATTCATATCAACTTAATTCCTGATAAATTATTCACTAAAATAATTTAATTAAGTCAAATTTTAATTATTTATAACTTTATCTATATTTTTGGCATATTATATTCTCCCCCACTAATAAAAATTTGATCCCCAAATTCTACTTAACATGTGGTAGATATCCTCATCTTAGGGTAACAATTGAGCAGTATACTCATATACTTGTCCATTCTAGTATCATGAACAGCCTATAATGGTCTAGGATCCCTTAGACACTACATAATCTATTTTTAAAGCATGGTCACTACTCTGTGGGTCATGAACTCACGACGCTTTCATTGTATCACTCAGATGTTCTACCTATTGCTAAGTAAAATCAAGAGCACAATGAGAGCGACTATAGTTTCATCCTTGTGCTTGTTTCACTTGTATTAATAACTAAAAGTATCATGTACCATACTCAGCCAATGAAATAAGTTCCAATTCAAAGTTCATAACCGCTAGTGATGGTAGAACATCAAATATCTTTCTTTCTAGTTGTTCTATAGTTGCACAATAGTATTCTCCTCAAGTGTATACCTTTACGGTTTCCATCATCATCAAACAGCCTAGAAGACAATACGCTCCCTCCTTCTCCCGGGTTATGGTTACTTGGTCCCGATTCCAGCCACCTTATCGGCATTCCATTCTCTTACCGCTTCCAAATGGTATCACTTAATATTGAATTATTTAAAACTAGACATTTGCTTCAAGTAAACATATGAAATATTGTCCATCTAAAACAGATGCTATCTCACGCTTTCCAAGCAAAATGCAAATAGAATTCCCTAGTAAAACGTTAACCACTATCCAAGCTTCAGCTAATGGCTCAGCACTGGAAGTCAGACAACAAACTTGGGTTTCCATGTGCAAAGGGAAGACAGTACAGAATGAAAAGTATAGCACACTGCAAACTGTTGTGGGAAACGATAGTTGTCACAAAAACATATCAGTTAAGGAGAGCTGCATTAATCCAGTAGTTGACAATGATAACCTAAAGAATGTTGTGGAAGGGAGTCAAACTCAAAGCCAGAAACTGCATTTTGGCACAACTGCAGTTTCAGTTTCATTGACAGAAAAACAAAGTATCAGAGTTAAATCAGGAACAATACCGTGTGCAACAAATGTCATTCCCATCTAAAAAATGACAAGCATTCGCTAAATAATCATCGATCGTTTACTAGAATCCAAAATAAATATATTTTGAAAGCAGAAAAGATAAGCTCATTTTGTAACTAAGAACATATATGAAGCTATATATGCAATTTGAAGGGTTTACAATGGTGAGAAGCTAGGCACGCCATACTGGTACAGCACATTAATCCATTCCATCAGCTTTGGAAATGATAAATAAAAAACACAACAAGAACTTAATTAAGTCATAACAAATAACTGGAATTTCTTTAAGCATATATTTTTGTAATCAAGTACAAATTAAGCAATCGCTTTTAATCAAGTAGATGATATCCTATGCTGAAGACATTCTTTGCCGACTACTATGCAAGTGAAAGTTGAGGATTAGAAGTGCTAAAAGAATTTTAGGGTGATGATTTCTCTTTTGGTGAAATTTGGAAAATATGCCAAAATGGTCTTTCCTAAAAAGAAACAACTCAACATAGATCCAACTCGAACAGGACTGACAGCTAGGACATCTGAATGGCACAACACCTCGTCTATCTGTTAACCTAAAAGTCAATGGAAAAGTAGGATAGTGAGTACAACCACTCAGTAAGTAGAAGAAGATAGTGCATGAATAACATACTGACAGGAGATCAAAGGATGCACAATGGTATAATATTGTTCACTTTGGGCCTAAGCCCTCATGGCTTTGCTTTTGGGCTCTCCCCAAAAGGTCTCATGCCAATGGAGATATCTTTCTCTTATAAACTCATGATCTTTCCCATGTGTGTTTAATATGGGACTATGTTTACAACCTTGCAACCCCAACAATCCCCCCCCTCAAACAAAAGACCACAGACTTCCCATGTCCGATCCTCGACCCATCATGTCTTCCTGCCCCTCAATCCACCCGACCTACTAGAACTTCCTGCCTGGTATCTGGTCCTCTTGATCCAAACATATGAGCCCCCACTTTCTTTGTTCAAGGTTAATATTATACCCACATGGCTCAATCAAACCATAAATCTTGTGCACAGTCGGCGGTTAAACCTTCTAGCAGTTCGGGCTCTGATACCAATTGTAGGATCGTAAGGAATTTAGATATCTTCATAATGGTATGATATTATCCACTTTGGGCCTAAACCCTCATGGCTTTACTCTTGGACTCTCCCCAAAATACCTCACGTCAATGGGGATATCTTTCTCTTATAAACTCATGATCTTTCTCATACGTTTTCAATGTGAGATTATGTTTGCAACCTTGCAACCCCAACATATATGACCGACATGTAGCAAGTATATAACAAACACTGACTGCGGGAGAACACTCTACCACAGATGATCCCATGGGCAGTCAGGGTAAATGATTAGTCACTGTCCATGAGAAAACGCTCTACTACGGATGGTCTCGTGGGCAGACAAGGTATATACCAATGGTCAATAACGACTCTCTCACCCATGTATAGGAGATAGAATATACTTACGGTCACTAGCAACTCTCTCAATCACGAATGGGAGACAATGGTCGATAGGAGGTATAATTCTACTAATGTATAGGTATGAGCCTATATAACAAATAAGGGTCTACTATGATACATGGTACCATATATTACGATATAATCCTACTAATATATAGGCAGGAAATAGACAATCATGTCCCCAAGTTACTAGTCTCCTAACATTAATATCTTGACTAATTCCGTGGAATCATCGCAAATATAATAGACAACGGGATTAAAATCAAGTAATCCTAGGGGTTGATTCAAAGGGGAAAGTCTAGTGGAATACACTATCCTTCTGCTAGGGAGTGATTTCCATCAAGTATAGATCAGTGTAATCTCATTAACATATATGTCCTTGCATACAACTATACTACCTATAAGATCAATGACCTATAGGCACGAACCTAAGTGTATAACCATACTATAACATAATTTCACGAATATAAGTTATAGACCCAACTTAGCAAGGGTATATTAGGATACTCCATATCCTACATTACGGTATGAAATAATAAACAAAGGTTTAGCAAGATGCTCGATATTCTATACTACGGTATGATCATCCTAACCATAAATGCAAACTCAAATCATCTACTAAGTCTAGCAGAATATAGAACGTCCTATACTATGGTAAGGTAATCGCATGCATATCTATAAACATCATCATGAATATCAAATATATCTACATAACTATCAACCATAGATCAAAACATATAAGGACAAATAATAAGGTACTGAACTCATGAGTGATACAGGGTAGACTTAAGGTAAGCGAGTGAGTATGACCTCATCAAAACATAACAGTAAATAATCATGCACTATACTCGATGTAGCGTGCCCAAATCATCTTCAAGTTCGTGAGATCACATCAAGCTTAAATCCATCCATTTCTTCTCGGTCTTCAACGGTAGATCACGACCAGTGACAGAGGTCAGTCGGTGGTTGGTGGCGCAACGTTGTGAGGGCGCGTCGATGGTTCCTATGGGTAGACCATCGAGCCCTCGATGACGTCGGTGACAGGGGTATGATGGCAAATAGGTGGTCACAAGCACGACGGTGGCAGCAATGGCCGAGGTTTCATGTAAGTGTGACTTGACGGTTGTCAAATGTAGGGGCAATACCAACTGTGGATGGCGTCGGTAGCATGGTGTCAGCGTCACTCATGTAGGATTGAAAAGAATCCAAGAGGGGGGTAAATAGTGATCGTCGAAAATTCAATTTAAAACAGATACACAGCAGAAGATTAAGAAGTAATGCTAACTCGACCAAGTTTTTACTTAGTTCGGAGCCTTCGACGACACCAACTCCAAGGCCCGCATTCGTCGAGTGCTTTCATTGGACAATCTACTAATAGTTCGAAATGGTTACAAATTGTAAGTATAAGAACTATAAAATAGTGTTACCGACAACAAAAAAAGAAAAGAATCTTGATCGCCGATTGTCGGAGGAGCTTCACAGCATCTCAAGAGATTTTTCAGAGCACCGAGTAGAAGAGAAAGTCGTTACAGTTGTTGTCCTAAAGCTCTGGGTTAAAGGCCTTTAAATAGGTCCATTTCAGGTGCCTAGAACCCCTCCGGGCACCTATACCACGTGGCTCGGCCAATCGACGTTCTCCACTTCAACTTGTGGATGATTTTTCAATTCTGGACACCTGGACCGAGTCCGAGCGCCCGAATTGCCTTGGCGCCCTGGGCAAGCCTGCTCTGGGCACCCGGAGTCCTTTTCTTCAGTAGCCTTCTTACAAGAAAAGGTTAGTCCGAGCAATAAAAATTATATCTATCCTATAAAATAGAGTTAACATAACATAGCAGATAGGATAGTAATTTGATCATGTCTCCTCGAGACCCAAATCTAGTAAACATCTCAACTTAAGCTTCTCAAATGGACTTAAGTTGGATCGACGCTTACAGTTCCCTCAATGGGGAACACGTCCTCACTGGATCTCTCTTCCAGTTGCTTACCTTCACTTACCACTTACAGTCACTTGACATGTCTCTGACCCACTAGGTCTTTCCGCCAGTTGTTAGGTCCACTGACCTAACTAGATTTCGGCTGGCTGTCAGATCCCACGGACCCAACCAAACTTTCTACCAAATATCAGGCCTCGCAGACCTATCTGGACTTCACACCAGTTATCAAGCCCGCAGACCTAGCTAGATTTCTACCTGCTGTCAGGTCCCTCAGACCAGTCAACTCCTGCATACTTGGTAGAAAAGGTTAGATAAACATCACATCTAACTTTAACCTATCTGTCATACATCAAAACCAGATTATTAATACAACCTACACCATCAGCTTGCAGGGGCTGCGACAAAGTATTACCGTGATGCAGGGTAGACTGTGGTGGGTAGAGGTAAGCCGACAAATGACGGGTGTTGGTGATGAGGGAGAAGAGGAAAGAGCCTCTGAAATTGGTTGCTCACTTAGACAAAGGGCTGATGCGATATCCGACATGAAGGACGGTTGCGGCGGCAGTGCCGCGAGCTTGGTTAAGGGTGCAGGAGCGGTGATTGGAGGTGGATGCTACATCACATGTGCGCGGAGAGCAACGGGAATATGACCTAGACGTCTGCTATTCGCGAGGACAGCCGAGCAGCGCCGGTGGCTGCACACATAGGTGGCGATGTCGATCGCTCGCACGACGGAACCATATGCATGCATGCGAGAACACAGCAACGACAAAAACATTAAGGTTTTAATTAAAAGCATATGTTTATAAATTCAATCAGCTCCTAATTTAAATAAGCTATTTTCAAACTGACTTTTATCTCACCCTTTTATCTCCATAAAATTAAAATGATTTCTTTAAAATCTATAAAAATTCTAATAGATTCCATAAATTTATATCAACTTAATTTCTAATAAATTATTCACTAATATAATTTAATTAAGTCAAATTTTAATTATTTACAACTTTATCTATATTTTTGGCATATTACAAAATAACATCTTAAGAGGCAATAAATTTACCCAAATTTTATTTTGCCTCCTTATCGGCCTCTGATTGTTGCTTTGTTCTTCGATCCAATACCATAGTCAAAGACGCTTCCTCTTCTTGTCCGTTGGAGCTTCGAAAAAATCTTCCAATGCGACCCAATGGTTCCAATCTGCTTGGAACCAAGTTTCCAATCGCATCCTCCAATACTTGAAGTATCCTTCCTCATATGGAGGTGGGATCCAGATATCCCATCCTAATGGTCCTTTCGACTCTATTGTCTTCCTCTAGCACTTACTCCTATAGGCGGTTAGTCCTTCAAGAGCGCTCCTCACTCTGATACCAATTGTTATAACCTTTGGCACCGGCTAGAGGAGAGTGAATATCCGATCAACCACTTCATTCTCTTCCTATGTATTTGTTAGTGCACAGTAGAAATACAAAACTAATATAAATTCAAAAGCTAAGAACAAGAAAGAAAACAAATAAACCCTAACATATTTCATTTAACATGATTCGGAGATGATGCTCCTACTCCACAATGTGCCAGTAAGATGGACGATCCCTATAATCCTTTAGTGGATCAATCCTCAACAAACTCTGACTAGTGAACAACTCCTTCTCAGTGGACAAACCTTGCCACAAACTCGATCACAAGCACTTATATCGCAAGAGCTTAGATACTCTAATTAGGGGTTAACCACCTCTAATTTATCACTGAAGCCAGTCATCCCAAACTCCATTAGATAGAGCTTAGGAGAAAACATCCAAACTATTTTCCCACTACCAGTCGACCGATCTCTGTGGGAAATTGACCGTTACACCCCAACGGCTCAATACCAGATGACTGGTGCTAGGACCAGTTGACTGATGAAGACACCAGGTGACTGGTCCACTTCGGTTGAGAGAACAGAAATATTATGTTCTCTTCCAGTCGACTAGTCACCCTAGGATGAGCAAACAGAAGCTCAAACTTGCTGTTTCTCAACCACCAGTAGACTCGAATATATATCAATCGACTGGTCAACCTTAATACTAGAGTTTTACCCTAAGCACAATCACTCAACACTCGTCCTTGCCAGCACAACTTGACTTTGTCTTCTAGCTTCCTCTATTAGCCTTACGTCTTAGATGTTTTCCCATCCTTTACACTTTACCTTCAAGAGCTTCATTCGGTCTTATCCTTTATTGTCAGGTCTTCCATCGCTAAGAGGCTCCTCACCTCCAAAACTTTAACCTTGCTAAGAGCTCCTAGCTCCAGGACCTCATCCTTACCAAGAGCTCCTTACTCCGGGACTTCATCCTTGCCAAATCACACTTGGACTTACATTGTCAAGACTACACATTTGGACTTACACCGCGAAGACTCCCACTCGAACTTCTTCTTTGCCAAGATCACACTTAGACTTTGCCTTTGCACTTGCACACTCACACACGCATATCAAATACAACAATAACCTAACTTAAACTTTTATCAAATATTAAAACCTAGGGTCACACTAATTGCTCTAACAATTCCTATGTATGCAATTAGCAATTGACTCAATATAATTTGAGTTGGTTTACAAAATCAAGTGGTAAATATGTTTCTATTGATCATTGGTATCATCCAATCTAATCAATATTTATCAATTCCATTACATAAATCTCATCAAATGAACTAATCAAAAATAAAATGAATTAATTTTCACATGAACTAATCATTAAATATGAGCTAATCATAAGAAAGTCAATTAACACATGGCATAACACATAATAATAATTTCTACTACATGATTTTATGAAACTTAATAAGCTAATATTGTTTATACATAACGATAGTAACAACAACACTTTAATAAGCTAGATAAGCTAACATCACTACCACTAGAACAAACACTAAAGCAGTAATCAACACTATCTCTTTCATCCCAAACTCTTTTAGGACAATTTCAAGTAAATCAACTTTAGGATTCTCCATTTGATCTACATTTGAATCATCCTCAATCGTCTATCTCAGCTCATTTTATCGCACATCGCAATGAGTCATCGTGTATATCATTCTCAGCATAGAAATTAAAAATAATAATATTAGTACAAAAACTGGCAAACCGGTAACAAAATCAATTCATTTCAATTCACACATATGCATAGAAAAATATATATAATCCATAAGTAAATAATAAAAACATATTTTCTTTGAGGAGTTCTAGTTGGCTGACATACTTGAACGGTCGATTGGGAAATCGTATCCTTAGTATTAGCTTAGTCGATTATCCTCATTAGAACTGATTTAATTGGGATGTCTAATTATTATTGTTTAATCTAAGCTCATTTAAGTCTAATTCAAACCTATTGATCAATGAGAATCAATTGGTCAATTCTGGCCCAAATCAAATCTATTTTGGTTTAGACCATACTAATCTGGTTAAACTAACCAACGATTTGAACCACAAACCGGGTCAGATTAGACCAAACTGATCTAGCCAAACTAGTTTGGTCTGATCGGATTCAATTGATCTAGTTGAACCTACCAATAGTTTAAACTGGATCTGGGTCTAATTAAATCAAACTGGTCTTATTTAAACCCACTAATAGTTTGACTAGATCTAGGTCTGATTGAACCAGATCGCGGTGTTGGTGCGGGAAGCATCCGACGATCGAACCTAAGTTTTGATAATGGCAAAGGATTCAAAGTTAAGGTGCTTTGTTATCTGACAGCTTTTGCTGAGTGTTTCAGGAAAGTCCTAACTGCGGTTAGGCAAGGTAAAACCCTAGGGGGTGGTAACCCTAGGTCATAGGGGGTGGTAACCCTATGCGGGAAGTCTTGGCAGGTCGATGGCTTCAGGCAAAAGTCCTAGGGGGTGGTAACCCTAGGTGGAAAGTCCTGGTGTCGCGAACCAGGTGAAAGTCTGAACTGGCCGGTGAAGCGGATGTTCAGCAGAAAGTCCGGAAGCATCGAGTGCCGAGCAAAAGTCCAGTCGATCTGGAGGATCGTACTGGCAACAAGTAAATCTCCTGAGTGGAGTAGGTGAGGACGCGTTCCCCGTAGAGGGAACAGTAGGCGTCGGGTCGACCTAGGGTTTCCGGTAGGAAACCTGAAGTCAGACTCGGACAGTCAAGAGATTGTTAAATATTTCAATAGCTATATCATTATTTTGTGCTAACTTTGTGCTGCAGGGTATTTTTGGGATTAACGTATCTTGCAGGGACCAAAGTACAAAAAAGACCTCAGATGAACAGTGCCGAGGCGCCTCCATGGAGCTCGGCCAGCGCAGCAGACTGGAGGCGCCTTGAATGGAGTTCAAGGCGCCTTGGACCGGAGGTTGAAGGCGCCTTGGATAGGCTGAAGGCGCCTTGAACCAGATAGAGTTCGACCAGGTCAGTGCTGATCCACGCGGGTGACTCGGCTCGTTCAAGGCGCCTTGGTGAACAGTATAAGGCGCCTTGAACCCCCTTTATAAGGGGTCTCGACCAGCAGCTTCAAACATCTTCTTCCAAGTGATTCAAGTGCTACGTGCTGCTCCAAACGACGTTCCGAAGTGCTGCTACTTGTGCCCGACGACCAGGAGCTCCGAATCTTCATTTCTTTGTCGTTGGTATAATTATTTACTGTCGTTTATTGTACTTCAACTTGTAATCTTTTATCGAGCTTATAGTTGTTGCCCACCGGAAGCGATCAAGGATCGCGGGCCTTCGAGTAGGAGTCGCTTTAGGCTCCGAACGAAGTAAACGACCGTGTCTCTGTGTTTGTGTTTAGTTACATTTTCCGCTGCGTATTTTACTCCGATAGTTTTACGAATCGAACGAAATAGCCGCGAGCGCTATTCACCCCCCTCTAGCGTGTCTCGATCCAACAATTGGTATCAGAGCGGGGTCGTTTTGAATTGGTGCAACCACCTTTCAAAACAAATTTTTCGCATATTTTTTTTCGTTTTCGGAGTCGAATTAGAATTTAGCCTTATAGCTATATTCTAATTTTTGTTTCCCTCGAATCGACATTTGCTCGAAGTAGGTGCAACACCACTCGAGTTCGTTTTTATTACTCTTTATTCCAGCACTACTAATCCAAGACTTAGTCTTGGAACATATTCTGTTGTTTTCTTTTATTACATATTATAAATGGCCCAACAAGAGGGTTTCAGCACTGTACGTCCCCCGCTATTCTCCGGAGAGGATTTTGGCTACTGGAAGGGAAGAATGGAAACGTATCTAAAGATACAATTCGAAACGTGGATGATCATAAAGACGGGACTTTAGCTACCATCCGATGACGACGGGAAACCGACTCCCTGCGAGAAGTGGGATGCCTCTCTAATCAAAAAGTGGAAGCCGACGCCAAAGCTACCTGCACCCTCCAGTGCGGCCTTACCAAGGAAGAGCTCAACAGGGTCGGCCCGTTCTCCTCTGCAAAGGAGCTCTGGGAAAAGCTAATCGAACTCCACGAAGGCACTGACGACACCAAGGTAAGTAAAAGAGATCTTTTACTTAATAAATTATATAATCTAAAAATGCAGGAAGGCGAAACGGCGAGTTCTCTTCACGCGAGAATACAAGACATCCTTAACTCTCTTCACGGAATTGGCCAGAAGATAGAAAATCGGGACGTAATAAGGTATGCCCTAAACTCGTTTCCAAGGAATACATTGTGGGCATCAATGGTAGATGCCTACAAAGTTTCCAAGGATTTATCTTCTTTAAAATTAGATGAACTTTTTAGTGATTAATGCACAGCCAACCGAGAAAGGTATTGCGTTGGTTGCAGGTACAAGCCGAACCCGGGAACCGAGACCACGACGGAGAACCGAACCAGCATCGGAAGCTGAACCAGATTCTGACGATGAAGAAGGTGACATTACAACCGAGCTGGTAAACCTCGTGAAGAAGCTCTACAAGACGAAAGGATTCGACAAAAGAGATCTAAAGAAGGCAGTAAAATCAAAGGAAGGCCCACAAAATACAAAGATGAAGTTTGAAGTTACATGCTACGGGTGTAATCAAAAAGGGCACATCAAATCCAACTGCCCTAACCTGAAGGAGGTCAAAAAGCAAAGAAGGAAAAAGGTCCTTAAGGCAACATGGGACGAATCTTCATCGGAGGAGGACGACGACGAGCTCGAACAAACGAGTCTACTCGCATTAATGGCCCGGGACCAAGTCGTTGAATATGGATGCGAGAGCGAGTCTGAGGCAGAGTCCGAGCAAAGCCACGGATCCGTATCCGTTTCCGAAGGGCCAAACCCCGCTGTAAGTATCTCCCGGTTGAACATTTTAGTTAGCTACTTATTGCGCAAATTAGCTAAGTCAAACCTGAAAATTAAGTCACTTCTAAAGGAAGTAAGTGTCCTTAAAGAAGTGGCCGACACCAAACCCTCACCTGACCAGAGTCAGACTGAATTTCCAACTCAAGTTCAAAAACTTGAGGAAGAAAATTCAACTCTAACAAATCAGGTTAAAGATTTAGAAAATACCCTAGAACGGTTTACTTTGGGCTCCAAGAATTTGGACTTGATTCTTGGGACACAAAGAGCCGTCTACAACATGGGATACAAAAGTAAATATAGATCTTATTTATCATTAATAAACAAACAAAGTATTAAATCAGTCCAAGCATGGGTCTCCAAGTCTAACTTGGTCAATCAAGTTGGACTTGGCCAATACTGGGTTCCGAAGGATCAAATATACTACCTCGATAGACCATATCGAGGCCATGATCCAGGGGGAGCAAAAAGAAAAACAATCCTAAAAATTTAAAATTCAAAATTCAAAATTAAATTCGAAATTGAAATTAAAATTAAATTTAAAATTTTAAAATTCAAAATTCAAAATTAAATTCGAAATTGAAATTAAAATTAAATTCAAAATTTAAAATTAAATTCAAAATTTGAAATTGAAATTAAAATTAAATTCAAAATTCGAAATTGAAATTAAAATTCTAAATTCAAAATTTAAAATTAAATTCAAAATTCAAAATTAAATTCGAAATTGAAATTAAAGTTCTAAATTAAAATTTAATTTAAATTCGAAATTCTAAATTCGAAATTCTAAATTCAAAAATAGATGGTGGATCCAAACTAGCTGGCACCTCCAACTGAACTACCCGACAGGGTAACTGAACCTAATTTACCCGAAATGGGTAAAACAAGAGTAGATTACCCGGCAGGGTAATTAAGGATAGTTTAAAAATGGCTGAGTTTAACTTTAACCACAGTACCGGTGAAGTTTTTGGATGATAGTACGTTAGGGAAACTTGGGCATCGCATGTCTAGGAAGATATGACTTCGACCTGGTGCATTTGGCCAAGTGGAACTGACCGAAGCTACCCTTAAATGGATCCTAACTAGTTAGACCAAGGTTTAGTACTAAGCTCAATGGGTAGGACTATTTGGAAAACCTCGAAGGCATGGTTACTTTAATGAGTTCCTTGTGACTCACCATAGCCCAGAAGTTTATCCAAAGAATGCTTACTTGTTGAACCCAAAGCTAAACCTGAATCTAACACAAAGTTAACCCAAACCTTAAAATTGAATTATAATTCATCTCACAACAATTATAGGTTTACCTGATTGAAAATTTAGATCGGGTGAGATGACTAAGAAATTAAAACTAAAATTAACTTAAATCAAGTTAATTCAAAATTAATTTCAAAATTTTTAAAACTTAATTTCAAAATCATTTCAAAATCTTTAAAACTTAATTTCAAAATTAATTTCAAAATCTTTAAAACTTAATTTCAAAAATTAATTTCAAAATCTTTAAAACTTAATTTCAAAAATTAATTTCAAAATTTTTAAAACTTAATTTCAAAATCATTTCAAAATTTTTAAAACTTAATTTCAAAATTAATTTCAAAATCTTTAAAACTTAATTTCAAAAATTAATTTCAAAATCTTTAAAACTTAATTTCAAAATCATTTCAAAATTTTTAAAACTTAATTTCAAAATCATTTCAAAATTTTTAAAACTTAATTTCAAAATTAATTTCAAAATCTTTAAAACTTAATTTCAAAATTATTTCAAAAACTTAAATTTCAAAATTATTTTAAAAAACTTAAATTTCAATATTATTTTAAAAACTTAAATTTCAAAATTATTTCAAAAACTAAATTTCAAAATTATTTTAAAAACTTAAATTTCAAAATTATTTCAAAAACTAAATTTCAAAATTATTGCAAAAACTAAATTTCAAAATTATTTTAAAAAACTTAAATTTTAAAATTATTTTAAAACTTAAATTTCAAAATTATTTCAAAACTAAATTTCAAAACTCTTTCAAAATTTATCTCTAACAAGTTTACTTCAACTATCGTGAAATCCATTAAAACAATTCAACCACGTCCTATGTAGGAATTGGATCAATGGATGTTGGATAGTGGCTGCTCCAGACACATGACTGGAGATAAATTGAAGTTTACTAAACTCACGTACAAGAACTTAGGATCAGTTGCATTCGGTAACGAAGGTCAACTTAAGGTAATCGAAAGAGGTAATATCGAACTCAACTCCGATTTTATTATTCGAAAAGTCCTTTTAATTGAAAATTTCAAGTTTAATTTACTAAGTATAAGCCAATTGTGTGATAGCGGATACTTAGTAACTTTTGACAAAACCAAGTGTTTAGTTAAAAACATTGAAAATCCTGAAATCTTACTTAAAGGACTTAGGATAAATAATATGTATTCAATTAATCTACCGACATCCTCAACAAAGTGTTTTCTAACACAAGAAGAGGAAACTGATTTGTGGCACAGAAGATTGTGTCACACTCACACTAGACTCATTTCAAAAATGAGTCATAATGGTCTAGTTAGAGGTTTGCCCAAATTAAAATTTATTGAAAACTCAATCTGTAATGCTTGTCAACAAGGAAAACAAACCAAGTCAACCCACAAGTCAACCAATCTAGAAAGAACTAACACTTTACTTGAGCTCCTTCACCTTGACCTATTTGATTCACATGGAGCCAAGTCACTAAACAAAAACCAGTATTGTTTAGTGATAATTGATGACTACTCTAGATTCACATGGGTAAAATTTCTAAAAACAAAAGATGAAACCTATGAAATATTCAGTAATTTTTGCAAATTAGTAGAAAATGAAAAAGACACTAAAATTAAACGAATAAGAAGTGATCATGGGGGAGAATTTGAAAATCATAGGTTTACCCAACTTTTTAAAATAAATGGATATCAACATGAATTTTCATGTCCTAGAACCCCCCAACAAAATGGTCTAGTGGAACGTAAAAATAGAACACTACAAGAAGCCGCTAGAACCATGCTAAATGAATATAATTTAAATCACCAATTTTGGGCTGAAGCAATAAATACTACAAATCATATTCAAAACAGAATCTTGATCAACAAATTTCACAAGAAAACTCCTTATGAACTATATTATCATAAAATTCCTAACTTAAATTATTTAAAAGTATTTGGATGTAAAGTTCACATTTTAAATACTAAAGATTATTTAAGAAAATTCACACCCAAATCTAACAAAGGAATATTTTTAGGATACTCCTCAAACAGTCGAGCCTATAGAGTCTACAATCAAAACACCCTAAAAGTTGAAGAAACAACTAATATAATATTTGATGAAGAAAATAATCTACCAAATATAAATGAGAATGTTGATATTGATCCAAGAAATATAGAGGATGATGAAATTCAACCAAATCTTAATAAACCAGAGGAACCAGCCCCTGACCCACTTATAAGACCAACTAGGGCCAGTACCTCTCACCCATCTGATCAAATTTTGGGTGATCCAAACCTAGGAGTCAGAACTAGATCCTCCTATAGAATTCACAGTCAGATTGCCCTAATTTCTAAAATCGAACCAAAAACAATAGAAGAAGCACTACCTGACCCGGACTGGATCATAGCTATGCAGGAAGAGTTAGCCCAATTTGAGAGAAATCAAGTCTGGGAACTTGTATCTAAACCCTCAAATAAATCAATAATCGATACAAAATGGGTATTTAGAAACAAGCTAGATGATCAAGGCGAAATAATTAGAAATAAGGCTAGGCTTGTAGCTAAAGGATTTAGCTAAGTTGAAGGTTTGGACTATGATGAAACCTATGCCCCAGTAGCTAGACTCGAATCCATTAGAATGTTATTAGCCTATGCAGCAAACAAAGGATTTAAACTATACCAAATGGATGTCAAGTCAGCATTCTTAAATGGATTTATTAAGGAGGAAGTATATGTAAGTCAACCCCCAGGATTTGAGGACTTAGGATATCCTAATCATGTATTTAAGTTAAAAAAGGCCTTGTACGGACTTAAACAAGCCCCTAGGGCATGGTATGAACGATTATCAAATCACTTAATATCCAAAGGTTTCAACCAAGGTCAAATAGATCCAACTCTATTTGTAAAATCAGAAAAAGACATCTTCATAGCTCAAATCTATGTTGATGATATAATTTTTGGATCAAATAACTCTAAATTTTTAAAAGAATTTATTAGACTAATGGAAAATGAATTTGAAATGAGTATGGTTGGTGAACTTAATTTTTTCTTAGGCTTACAAATAAAACAAACTAAAGATGGAATATACATTTATCAAACTAAATATGCAAAGGAATTAATTAAAAAATTCTGCATGGAAAATTCAAAAATAATAAATACTCCAATGGCAACCAACATTAACATAGACTCTGACCCTGAAGGAAAACCAGTAGATCCAAAATACTATAGGAGTGTCATAGGAAGCTTGCTTTACCTAACTGCAAGCCGACCCGACATATTATTTGCGGTTGGGATGTGCGCAAGATACCAATCTTGTGCAAAAGAGTCACATTTAACCTATGTTAAAAGAATACTTAGGTACATTAAAGGTACTCTAAATATAGGACTCTGGTACCCTAGAACTTGCACCTTTGACCTTCTTGGCTATTCTGACTCAGATTACGCCGGATGCAAGTTAGACAAAAAAAGCACAAGTGGTAGTTGTCAATTTCTAGGGCAATGCCTAGTAAGTTGGTCAAGTAGAAAGCAACATTGTGTTGCTTTATCTACCACTGAAGCTGAATATATAGCCTTAGGTGAATGCACATCTCAATTGCTTTGGATGATGCACACTCTTAAAGACTATCAACTGAACTATCATAACACAAAAATCTCAATTGATAATATAAGTTCCATAAATTTAACAAAAAACCCAATTCATCACTCAAGGACTAAACATATAGAAGTGAAGCACCATTTTGTAAGGGATCATGTAGCTAAGGGTGATATTATACTCAACTATGTTGAGTCAAAATCAAATCTAGCTGACATCTTCACAAAACCCTTACCTGAACTTGAGTTCAGCTCACTTAGAAGACAAATAGGAATGTGTTGGGTAGAATAGACAATGTTTTTTAAATTGGTTATCATTTGCTTTTAAAATTTCTAGGAAAATACTTATTTCAAAATTCCAATTTCTTAGAATTTTCAAAAATTCGGATTACGCCTAGGTTTCCCCCTAGAAATCATGTTCCTCTAGCTTTAAGCCAGAGCATCTCACAAACACCTAGGTCTACCTTGCTTGTGTTTTGAAAAACTTAGAAAGGCGTGAGATGCATAGGGTATTGCCTGGACTCAAGAATGCTTAAATCTGTGCATCAATATGAGTCTGGGCGTTAAATATGCAATAAACACTAATCAAGTTAAGTTCTCCAGCTCTAGTCGACTCTAACTGGAACAAATGGACTTAATTTGACTAACTATGTGAAAGCTACTGCCCTCTAGGCAATCAGCAAGTAGCTAAAGGTTAGATAATTGGGAAAAGTGTGTTTCATTTTTTTTAAGCATGATTGTACTTTAAGGTTCTAATCAAATTACTTTACCTGATTATTTTAAGGCTCTGATACTTAATCAAATTAAACTCAGTAATTTAATTTGACTCATGCTTGGACTAGAAAACAAACTACTGCTACTCCCTGTGTCCTAAAACTAAATATTTTTCTTTAATATCAAAGTTTCTTCAAAATGCGTATTCAAAACTTAATTACAGTTTTTCAAAACTTATCCATGTAATTGAGTATTCAAATATTTTCAAATCTAGTCAACTTTTTATAACGTTTTAAAGTTTTCAAGTGACCTCATATTTTATAACTTCTAAGCAAATCCTTTTATTGAAAATTCAAATACTCATATTTTCAAACTTAGTTAATTTTAAGACTACTTTAACTAGACTTAGTTAGATTGCACTCTAAACTTAGCTATTTGGCAAAATATTTTCTCAATACAAATCATTTCGAAGCTGAATATATAGCTAAGTATTTTCAAATTTGGCAATCTAAGAAGAAAATTTATTGTTATCCCTCTTTGAAAATTTTCCTTCAGAAAAATACAAATCTACTTTCAAACTGGTTTGTTTTTGATATATGGCAAAGGGGGAGAGTAGGTAAATTAAAGTTAAAGGAAAATTCAAAGTATTTAATAAAAGGAGGGTTGTTATTTATTCAAAGTATTTAATAAAAGGAGGGCTGTTATTAAGGGGGAGTCTAATTTTACAAAGTAAAATTTTCCAGCTTAACTGTTATTGCATTTGAAGGTTATTTAAGCTTGGTTAACTTTATGCAGTTATTACATTTGTTGTTTTTCTTAACTTTGAATTACGTATTGCCATAATCAAAAAGGGGGAGATTGTTGGTGCGGGAAGCATCCGACGATCGAACCTAAGTTTTGATAATGGCAAAGGATTCAAAGTTAAGGTGCTTTGTTATCTGACAGCTTTTGCTGAGTGTTTCAGGAAAGTCCTAACTGCGGTTAGGCAAGGTAAAACCCTAGGGGGTGGTAACCCTAGGTCATAGGGGGTGGTAACCCTATGCGGGAAGTCTTGGCAGGTCGATGGCTTCAGGCAAAAGTCCTAGGGGGTAGCAACCCTAGGTGGAAAGTCCTGGTGTCGCGAACCAGGTGAAAGTCTGAACTGGCCGGTGAAGCAGATGTTCAGCAGAAAGTCCGGAAGCATCGAGTGCCGAGCAAAAGTCCAGTCGATCTGGAGGATCGTACTGGCAACAGGTAAATCTCCTGAGTGGAGTAGGTGAGGATGCGTTCCCCGTAGAGGGAACAGTAGGCGTCGGGTCGACCTAGGGTTTCCGGTAGGAAACCTGAAGTCAGACTCGGACAGTCAAGAGACTGTTAAATATTTCAATAGCTATATCATTGTTTTGTGCTAACTTTGTGCTGCAGGGTATTTTTGGGATTAACGTATCTTGCAGGGACCAAAGTACAAAAAAGACCTCAGATGAACAGTGCCGAGGCGCCTCCATGGAGCTTGGAGGCGCCTCGGGTGCGAGCCAGGAAAAGGCCAGCGCAGCAGACTGGAGGCGCCTTGAATGGAGTTCAAGGCGCCTTGGACCGGAGGTTGAAGGCGCCTTGGATAGGCTGAAGGCGCCTTAAACCAGATAGAGTTCGACCAGGTCAGTGCTGATCCACGCGGGTGACTCAGCTCGTTCAAGGCGCCTTGGTGAACAGTATAAGGCGCCTTGAACCCCCTTTATAAGGGGTCTCGACCAGCAGCTTCAATTATCTTCTTCCAAGTGATTCAAGTGCTACGTGCTGCTCCAAACGACGTTCCGAAGTGCTGCTACTTGTGCCCGACGACCAGGAGCTCCGAATCTTCATTTCTTTGTCGTTGGTATAATTATTTACTGTCGTTTATTGTACTTCAACTTGTAATCTTTTATCGAGCTTATAGTTGTTGCCCACCGGAAGCGATCAAGGATCACGGGCCTTCGAGTAGGAGTCGCCTTAGGCTCCAAACGAAGTAAACGACCGTGTCTCTGTGTTTGTGTTTATTTACATTTTCCGCTGCGTATTTTACTCCGATAGTTTTACGAATCGAACGAAATAGTCGCGAGCGCTATTCACCCCCCCTCTAGCGCGTCTCGATCCAACACGCGGTCGTCAATTCCAACGACTATCGTTAGACGCTCACAAGTTCAAAAAGAAATCACAGTCATAAAGTTGTGATTTCCAGGCTATGGTTTTCTCACAATTTAGAACCTCACTACTCGGATATCATTGTTGGTTCTAAATCATGAAAAATATACAGAAAACTAAATCTATAAATTGTAAAAATCTTACAGTGCTCTTAGAGAAGAAATTTGAGAATGAATCGAAGAGTAACTCGTTGTCAGAACAACGAACAACGATCACAAACAAATCGAAAAGTTCTTCAAGGTTTACAAACCAAATCCCAACCTGATGATAATGGACAAACCAAAACTTATGTTCTTCGTAGCAACACCTTCTCTCTCTTTTGTGCACATAGACGAACCTTGCACAGAGATCGTACACACGAGACGAACCCTTTCTCTTGGACCTTGCACAGACTTCGCGCACAAAATATCTCTGTTGGTGCAACATCTCTCAGGTCAAGGTTGACCTGGTTGACCAAGCTTGAGTCTTGGTTTAGGTTTCGATGTTTGACAATACAAGGTTGATTGAACAAGAGTCAAGTAGGTCAAGGTTTGACCGGATACTTGACTGGGAAGTCCTAACTGGGATGTTAGGCGAAATGAAAGTCCTGGTGAGTGAAGCCAGGTAGCGGAGAAATCCTAGTGAGTGAAGCTAGGTGAAAGTCCTGGTGAGTGAAGCCAGGCAGAATGGAAGTCCTAGTGAGTGAAGCTAGGCAAAAGGAAAATCCTAGTGAGTGAAGCTAGGTGAAAGCCCTGGTGAGTGAAGCCAGGCAGAAGAAAAGTCCTAGTGAGTGAAGCTAGGCAAAAGGAAAATCCTAGTTAGTGAAGCTAGGTGAAAGCCCTGGTGAGTGAAGCCAGGCAAAAGGAAAATCCTAGTGAGTGAAGCTAGGTGAAAAGCCCTGGTGAGTAAAGCCAGGCAGAAGAGAAGTCCTAGTGAGTGAAGCTAAGCAGAATGGAAGTCCTGGTGAGTGAAGCCAGGCATGGGAGAAAAGTCCAAGGAGGTCAAGGGAGTGACCGGATACTTGGCATGATGAAGAGAAGTCCAAGTAGGTCAAAGGGATTGACCGGACACTTGGTGAGGGAGTCCTAGCAAGTCAAGGGTGACTGGATGCTAGGCATGATGAATCAACAGGTTATGGATTGACCGGATGTTGGTTTGGGGACTTTAGGACTTGGTTTTGGGCAAAAACCAGCAGCCGAATCGATTAGCCGATCGATTGGCTGGAGCCCAATCGATCGGCCGATCGATTGGCTGGAGCCCAATCGATCGGCCGATCGATTGGGGTGTCCCTGCGAGAAGCCTTTGTCCCTATCGATCAGTGGATCGATTGGGAGAAAGTCGCGAACACACAGAAGCCTGCTGGATCGATCAGTGGATTGATCCAGAGGTCCCAATCGATCAGTGGATCGATTGGGAGCTGCGATTTCGCGCGATAAGCCCTAGATCGATCAGCCGATCGATCCAGGCTATTCCAGAGAGCACAGAGGCACTCTGGATCGATCCATTGATCGATTCAAAGCCTCCCCGATCGATTAGGAGCGTTCCAATCGATCGGGATCCGAACGTTGGCGTCGCATTTAGCTGCAGGCGCTCGATTCCTTCGACAGAGATCACGATCGCTTCCACGACAAAGCTCAGATCTTCACCAGCGACTCCACAGAGCTCTCCACGCCAGTTCTTGAAGTTCTTGGAGGTTCTTCCAAGTCAAGAGGCGGATCTATTGCAAGAGGAAGAAAGCTAGGGTTAGGGTTTTCTTGTACTCATTGTAAGCTTTGTGCTTATATTTTGTATCCTTTCCCCTTCCTCTTGTAGTGTGAACTTGTAGGGCTTCTCCGCCTTCGGTAGTTACCGAAAAGGAGGGTTTTATTAGTAGAGGGTGCGTGAGTAGGTGTGGATCCTTGGACTAGTCACCTCTTGTGAGGTGGATACCAAGTAAACCAACCTTGTTAGCGTTGTGTGGTTTGTTTCTTATATTTCCGCTTCGCATCTTTGATGAAACAAGCAACGACGAGCACCTAGCACGCGACGAGCTATTCACCCCTCCCCCTTCTAGCTACTTTTCGGTCCCAACAAGTGGTATCAGAGCGAGGTCGCTCTTCACCGGAATCATCGCCGGAAGGGGCAAACAAAACAAGCAAAGCTAGAGGGTGAAGAAGTTGGAGAAATTCTACAAGTCGAAGACTTCATCACAAGAAGCTCAACTTCAAATGGAATTCCGAGATGGACTCGGATTCGACACGAGGGTGCCTCCACCATACACATCTACAAGCTTCGATCTTTGGAAATTGATGTGCGTAGATTATATACTCTTTTATGCATGTTTTTATGCACATTTACATACTTTGAGCATGCTTGATCTATGCATTTTTATACTTCCAGCTTTCCTTTTAGTATATTTACTCTTTTGGTTCGGAGATCTGCTTTTTGTGCATTTTCTGTACACAGGAGTCGAAATTGGTGAAGATTATGCGTCCTTGGGCAAGCTTGGAAGTAATTGAAGGGAGAGATCATCAGGTCGTGTACCACACATGGTCGTGTAGTCTTAACAGGAAGGGAAGAGGACATGGCCGTGTGAATCTCACACGGCCGTGTCTTGATTTGAAGAAATCAGAGCAGATGCCTTACATGGCCGTGTGGATCTACACGCCGTGTGAGGTTTCCAGAGGCCAAGCAGGTGGTGGCCGTGTGCACCACACGGCCGTGCAGCTTTGGCAGAGAAGGAACTGGACATGGCCGTGTGAATCTCACACGGCCGTGTCGTGGGGCCGTGTGGCGCCCGATTTCCTCCTCTATTTAAACTTTCCTTCATGAATTGAAAGGGGATCTCTCCCCCTTTGGGAGAAGGCAAGATTTGGTGGTTTCCTCCCATTCTTGGGAGGATTTCTGGGCGATTCTAAGGGAGATCTTGACGATTTCGACTCCGGAGCGAGAATTGGATCCGAAGACGAGGCTTCTTCGTAGATAAGTTTTCTCTTTCCCCCTCTTCTTGGTTTCTTGGATTGGGGATTTAAGAAATGCTTGTAATCTTTATTTCCTCGGGTTTTCTTCCTCGATTCATGGAGTAGATCTTGTATTCTAGGATTAAGGGAGTATTTGTATGATGGATTGATGTAATCTCTTATGGATTTGCCATTTTTCTTGTTTAATGACATTGTCTTGCTTGTATCAATTAGATCTTGAATGATTAATGGTGATTTGTGCTTAATTCTCATTCTTGATTGATTGTTTGGATTTCTTGTGGACTTTGTAGAGATAAACTCTCACTCGATCATCCGAGGGATTCACGTGACAGGTGCAAGCCCGTGTAAGGACGTTTGAGAGATAATCTTGAAGAGGAAATAGGAATATTCAAGAGAGTAGGATGGATTTTGTGATTAGTTTCTTGTATCTTGATAGATTAATAAGTTGTGGGCTTCTATGTTGATATCCGAGGAAGGCATAGTAATAGGTGCGCTTCTGTGTAAGGACAACGTAGGTTCACATCTAATTGATCATATTTAGATACATTTCTCGGTTCTTAGCCGGTTATCTATTGCAAGAGAGACCGGCAACTTTCTACAAGTGTTTGACAATTGAGGGAAAAGAATTGGTGAACCATTTACATTCAAGAAATCTTACAAAGAAACCGAGCTCCTAGAATCTCCTTTATCATAACCCAAAACACTAAACTCTTGTTTGTTGATCTTTAATATTAGATTTGTTTACCCTTACTTTGCATTTGAAACGATTGGATAGTTGTTTAGCTAATTCGCATTGAGACATTTCTAGTGCTTATTTCAGTCCCTGTGGACACGATAATCTTTTATATTACTTGCGACATTTCCGTACACTTGCGGAGCGTAACAGAAATTAAGGATCGAAAACTTCTTAATGGTGGAGATAGAGCAATGGTTTGCTCTCATGGAAGGTTTTGAAGCTCCCACAAATTCCAAGGGCAAAGTACTCAAGAGGAGCAAGTGGAGTCAAGACCAAATCCAAAGATATGAGGCCAATGACAAAGTGACCAAGCTTTTGGTCAATTTATTGCCAAGCAACATCCTGGAGCAAATTGGAGAGTTTGAAGATGCCAAGGAGCTTTGGAGCAAATTGGCAAGGATTCATGAGATCCCCTCCACTGTACCAAATCAAGGAGAATCCAAAGAGGGCGACTCAATGGATCAAAACCAATAAGAAGAGGGCTCCGAGGTTGAGAGATGCTCAACCTCCGAAGAGGAGGTCCAAGAAGCTTCATCCTCAAAGGAGAGCAATCAAAAGAGCAAGGAAGGAGTATATTCCTTGTTTCATGTACAAGAGGATGAAGATGAAGAAGAAGGTGAAGCCTCCACCTCTAGGATTGAGGGGGAGCAATCTTCATTAACACCGGAACAAGAGCAAGAAGAATCCTCCACATCCGGGTCAAGAGAAGAAGAGGATGAAGAAGCTTCCACCTCCACAAGTTAAGCAAAATCAAATGGAGGAATATCATCTTCGGATCAAGAGGAAGCTTCTACCTCCGGATCCAAAGGAGAAAGTGTCATCCCTACACAAAAAGGTATAAACATTTTAATTAATAATAAAAATCATATTATATGCTTTGAATGTAGGGAACATGGGCATTACAAGAGCAAATGCCCTAAATTGGCCAAGAAGAAGGGCCAAGTGGCATTAAAGGGCAAGGAGAAGCCCAAGGAGACCATCCCCGGAACAAAGAAGAACAAGGAGCACATTGTGTGCTTCTCTTGCAATCAAAAGGGGCATTACCGAAGTCAATGCCCTAATGGGAAGAAGGTGGTCAAGGCTCATGGAGGAAGCTCAACTCAAGGGGGAGCCTCCAAGGTAAAAAAGAAGGTATCTTTTATTGAGCCTATTTCCTTGCAAAATGGTAAAAAACATGCTAGGTCAAATTTATATCATTTTAATGCTATTTACCATGAAAATAGGAAGCATGATAGAGTTAAGGAAAATCATGTAGCTTATCATGCCAAAACCTCTCAATCTAGGGTTAGAAAGGTAGATAGAAACTTAGGTAAGAACCCTAAGGATTCTAGGTATGTACCTAAGAAGAAGAAAAATCATGATTTTAGTGAAAAATCTATGGTTGAGGGATTATGGAAGGAAAATCAAGTCTTGAGGTCAAGACTTGATAAATTAGAGAAGACCCTTAGAAAAATCACAAATATGACACAAGGGTCTAAGGGTAAAAATCTAGGTCTAGGAGTATCAAAGTCATCCAATGGTCATAGAGGTTTGGGATACAAACCTAAGGCTAAGAAGGATGAAATTTCATACCATAGGGTTCCATATAGTTATGGAACTAACCCTAGGTCTAGTGGTCAAGTCAAGAATACTAGGGAAGTCATCCCTAAGAGTATTTTTGCAATAAATGTGACTAAGGATTCTAAGAAGTCTAAGAAAGTCACAAACAAGGTCACAAGGGAGACTATCCCTAGAGTTGACCTAGAAAATTTGACCAAGGTTTCCAAGAAGCCAAACAAGGTCACTAAGAAGGTATCTAGGGAAGTTATCCCTAGTAAATACCTAGAGCATCCAAGGAGCACCAATAGGTGTTAGGTTCCTAGGAGCATTTTCTCTACCCCATAGATGGGTTAGAGAGTGTCAACTCTAAGAAGAAGGGTAATTAACCCAACTTTGAAAAAATTGACACTCAAGAAGCATTTTCAAAGTTATTATTAACCTTTGAAAATGAAAAGGATTATTGTTTACTCTTCGAAAAGAGTAAAATGTGCCAAATTTGAGAAGTCTTGATCTTATTTTAAAATGGCACTGTTTAGGAAAGACATAAGAAATACCAAGTTGGGATTTTGGTATGTTCTTAGGAAATTTAAGGTCAATTTAAGCCTTAATTTCAAAGTGCTATTCTTGTGGAAAAATGAAATATGCCAACATTTGAAGAATAAGCTTAATTTCAATTGGCATAAGTTAATCAAGAGAATTAGAAATGCCAAGTTAGGTTTTGGCATTTTCTTGGAGCATTTAGAGGGCAATCTAGGTTTAAGTTTTAACTTAGCTAAGGTTTAAGGACACCTAGATAGGTAATCTAGGTATTTTATTTATGCTAAACCTTGCTATGATTGTTTGCTCACTATATGCCATGACATCATATTTAGTTTTATATTTTGTATTCATGACTTACTATAAAAAAAATGTACAAAAATACCATGTCATGTCATACATACATCATGTAGTTATAGGAATCTTTCTTTTGAAAGCTAATCCATTTTGATGTATGCCATAACATTATCATGCATTATGTTTATTTCCTTAAAATTAAGGACAAAAGGCATTTATAAACAAGTGAAATCAACAAGTAACATCCTTGGTGGATGGTTACCACTCAAAATGCCTAGAAAGATATGCATGATCCCTAGATTAGGGCAAAACCAAAATTTACATCTTACAAAAACCTATAAGATGACTTGTATGTGGTTTAGTGCACATTAGATACAAGTGAGGTGTTAGGATGATGAACAAAACTTAAGATGTTGATTTAGTACATTCGTTTTGAGTTTTAGGTTCATCAAAACACATAGTTATGTGTTTTCCCATCATTGGGAAAGCTAATGTACAAGTCGTGTGCATTAAGCCCAAGGAATGTGATGGGATATTGGTTTTGAAAATTATTTTAAAAGGCTTTTGGAAAACCTTAGTGAAGGCTATCTTTTGATAGTAATCATCATTGAATAGTTAGACACAAACTTGAAGAAAACGCTAAAGTTTTAGCAAATTTTCAAGCTTGTGTCAATCCTTGAAAATATGATGTATTTTCATAGAAACTATTTTTCCATGATAAAGTATACCCTAAATAATGTCTACACGAAATTTCATGATTTTTGGATTTCTGTAGAATTTTCTAAGGGTTTCTGAAGTTGGCTGAATTTGAAATTCAGCAACTATCAGAGCTCCGATCGATCCATGGATCGATTGAAGTGTCTGAATCGATCAGTGGATCGATTCAGAAGGCAATTCTAGCGAGCAGAAGCTCGCTGGATCGATCAGCCGATCGATCCAAGAAGACTGAATCGATCAGTGGATCGATTCAGCAGGGTTCAATCGATTGGAACCCAACTCCAATCGATCGAAGATGCTGATTTTGACTGGGAAAGCTTGTTTTCAGCATATTGAACCTATTTTAGTCTAGGTAACCATTCCAAACCCCTCAAAATACATTTGTATACATAAAAAGGGAGTTTTCATGTTGAAAACAAGGATGGATTGGTTAAGGAAGACTATGTTGAAGTTTAGGTTGAGGTTTGTTTCAAATCTTGAATATTTGAACCTCATAACTTCAAAATTTGGGTTTCCTAAAGGTTTAGGGATTCCAAGTCATTGTTGGTGCAATGGCAGAAGTTATCACCATGTCTTTAGGGGGAGGGACTCTTCAAAGACATGAAAATTATTTTTCATGAACCTTGGAAGGTGGTTAACCTTCTGTGTGAGAAAATGCTCAAGGTTGAGCATTTGGACTTTACTGGGGAGTGGATATCCTCATTGTTCAACTGGTTTCAAGTGGATAATGCTCAAGGATGGGCATTTGCCTACATTGAGGAAGAATGTAGGGTTAAGGATAAATGAAGGGTATGGGACCTTCATTTGGGTCATTGGATTTTGTTATTGCTCCAGGGCGAGCATTGTTGATAATGAAGGGAATGGGCCCTTCATTATCGTGTTGATCACAACGAGTGAAGTTGTGAACCATGATGAGCAACTCTTCAGGGGGAGAGTTTTCAATTGGGGCATGGGTTGATGTGTGCTCAAAGATGGGTTGATGTGTGCCAATAGGGGGAGAATGAAAGGACTTGTGAATGAGAGTAAGTTAGGCTTTCATTACATAGAGAGAGTTTGCCCTCTTAAGGGGAGAATAGAGAGCTTAACTTATGTGTTCATTACCTAGTGGCATGAAGAAGAATGAGGCTATGGGATTAGCCTAACTTACATGTGGTATTGTAAGTATTTTTGTGGTATTGTCAAACATCAAAAAGGGGGAGATTGTTGGTGCAACATCTCTCAGGTCAAGGTTGACCTGGTTGACCAAGCTTGAGTCTTGGTTTGGGTTTCGATATTTGACAATACAAGGTTGATTGAACAAGAGTCAAGTAGGTCAAGGTTTGACCGGATACTTGACTGGGAAGTCCTAACTGGGATGTTAGGCGAAATGAAAGTCCTGGTGAGTGAAGTCAGGTAGCGGAGAAATCCTAGTGAGTGAAGCTAGGTGAAAGTCCTGGAGAGTGAAGCCAAGCAGAATGGAAGTCCTAGTGAGTGAAGCTAGGCAAAAGGAAAATCCTAGTGAGTGAAGCTAGGTGAAAGCCCTGGTGAGTGAAGCCAGGCAGAAGAAAAGTCCTAGTGAGTGAAGCTAGGCAAAAGGAAAATCCTAGTTAGTGAAGCTAGGTGAAAGCCCTGGTGAGTGAAGCCAGGCAAAAGGAAAATCCTAGTGAGTGAAGCTAGGTGAAAAGCCCTGGTGAGTGAAGTCAGGCAAAAGAGAAGTCCTAGTGAGTGAAGCTAGGCAGAATGGAAGTCCTGGTGAGTGAAGCCAGGCATGGGAGAAAAGTCCAAGGAGGTCAAGGGAGTGACCGGATACTTGGGATGATGAAGAGAAGTCCAAGTGGGTCAAAGGGATTGACCGGACACTTGGTGAGGGAGTCCTAGCAGGTCAAGGGTGACTGGATGCTAGGCATGATGAACCAACATGTCATGGATTGACCGGATGTTGGTTTGGGACTTTGGGACTTAGTTTTGGGCAAAAACCAGCAGCCGGATCGATTAGCCGATCGATTGGCTGGAGCCCAATCGATCGGCCGATCGATTGGGGTGTCCCTGCGAGAAGCCTTTGTCCCAATCGATCAGTGGATCGATTGGGAGGAAGTCGCGAACGCACAGAAGCCTGCTGGATCGATCAGTGGATCGTTCCAGAGGTCCCAATCGATCAGTGGATCGATTAGGAGCTGCGATTTCGCGCGATAAGCCCTAGATCGATCAGCCGATCGATCCAGGCTATTCCAGAGAGCACAGAGGCGCTCTGGATCGATCCATTGATCGATTCAAAGCCTCCCCGATCGATTGGGAGTGTTCCAATCGATCGGGATCCGACCGTTGGCGTCGTATTTAGCTGCAGGCGCTCGATTCCTTCGACAGAGATCACGATCGCTTCCACGGCAAAGCTCAGATCTTCACCAGCGACTCCACAGAGCTCTCAACGCCAGTTCTTGAAGTTCTTGGAGGTTCTTCCAAGTCAAGAGGCGGATCTATTGCAAGAGGAAGAAAGCTAGGGTTAGGGTTTTCTTGTACTCATTGTAAGCTTTGTGCTTGTATTTTGTATCCTTTCCCCTTCCTCTTGTAGTGTGAACTTGTAGGGCTTCTCCGTCTTCGGTAGTTACCGAAAAGGAGGGTTTTATTAGTGGAGGGTGCGTGAGTAGGTGTGGATCCTTGGACTAGTCACCTCTTGTGAGGTGGATACCAAGTAAACCAACCTTGTTAGCGTTGTGTGGTTTGTTTCTTATATTTCCGCTTCGCATCTTTGAAGAAACAAGTAACGACGAGCACCTAGCACGCGACGAGCAATCCTCCCCCCCCTATAGCTACTTTTCGATCCCAATAGTCTCACTCTTTAATTCTTGGATCTTAGACACAATTTTATAGGAGAAAGATGACTCTTTCTATTCCTCTATTATTGGAGGAATTTGAATGAGTTAGAAGATGAAGAGGAAGGGGTGCTTTTTCATCAATATCCTTTGAGGGTCTTCATCATCAGTAAGTCAATGGATCATCTTTTAAGTTCTGATAGTTTATCAACTCTCTTTTATCATCTCATAAATCCTCTTTTTGCAGGAAACTACCGGAGTCTCTCCTATAAATCCCCAACCTACTGCTTGTCATGATCATTTGTCTACCCATTCAGGCAACATTCCTAATCTTGATATCCCACTACATCTGGCCTTGGTCCAAGCAGAAGCCCTGGAGCGAATGTGGGCTCATGCCGTGAGTGAGCTGGAAATAATGCTTCGAAGGGAAAAAATTGCTCAGAGTGAATTTGTGAAGTTGCACAAGCAGATAGTGGGATCCCGGGTAGACATAGAAGAAACTTTAGGGCACCCAAAGAGGGTCCGTCCAAGAGAGGGCAATAACTTGCCTAAGTCTAGTTGACCTAGAAACTAGCTTATACCTTTAACTCGGAATGAATGTGTATTTTGAATTTGGAAACTTGCCAGCTTTTTTAGCTTGGTTAGGAAGTTTTACTATCCCTTGCCTGGGCACTATAACATCCATCCACAATTTCTTCCAAATATTATGTTTGTTTTCCGAGCACTCTGAGCCATTAATTTGGAAAAGATAAAAGGGCCTTTATGTCTATTAGGTCGTTGCATGCCCACACGATTATTGATGGACCGACTAGGTAAAGTTAACATGATGTTTTGACCTAAGAGCATCTTTAATGTAAAATTTGTCAAAAGTTTATAAAATTAAAAAAAAAAATATCAATAAAAAATTTTTTATAATGATGTAAGTGAAATTTGAGATTTTTAATTTAAGAGTAGCTTTGAGTTTGTAAATTTTTTTTCTTGAAGGTGGAACTTGTAATTAATGTGTATAATCGATCCTTTTCAAATAATTAAAAAAATAAATTATTTGATGAAACATTTAATTATAATATTTTATTTAATAAATAGTTAATAATAATTAAAATGGTACTTTTTCATTTGAAAATAAATATATTTGAGATAAGTCAATATATATATATATAATTAATTATAATTAAATTAAATTTATAAGTTAAATATTAAATAAAAATTAAAAATTAAATTAAAAATCATAAATTAATTAATTTATTAATTATAAATTATAAATAAATTAAATTAAATATCATAATTAATTAAAATATCAAATAAAAATTATATAGAGATATTAAATAAAAATAATAATAAATAAAAATATGTGATTTATAATGTAGGATATATAAAAAAAATTATATGAAGGTCTCTTTATTGTGGAGAGAATAGTAAAATTTTATACTTAATATAGTATTAATGTGACATATTAAAATTCTAAAAAACCTATTGAAAGAATTTTAATAAATTTTATACATATATTTAGTATTGATGTGATGTATTAAAAATTATTTTAAAAAATTATCCTAATGCCACCCTTTGCTCTGGTAGATGCGCGCGCTGCAAATTTTAAAATCGATGTTTCAACTTCATCCATTAATTACCTTGACCTCAGCTGTTGTATCACCTTGACGTAATGAAATCATACTATTCTAAAAATAGTAAATTTTACTTGCTAAAATCTGATCAAATAAAAATGAATTGTAATATATACATATAAGTAATATATAAATATAATATTACTAAAATCTTATTAAATAAAAATGAATTGTAATATATACCTATAATTAATACATAAATATAATATTACTAAAATATTATTGATAATAACTTACAAAATATATTCTGACTGTACATATTCTAATCATTTAATATTATCCTTTTAAAAATTTAACTTCTCTCTCGCTTGTTCCTCCTTCCGCTCAATAACCTATTCACCCTCGGGATCCCATCCAAACTCTTTGAATATCATGGCTAATTGGAGTCGGTTGAAATCAGCGAGGTCGGATCCTCTAGACCAATATATGTAAAAAGATAATCTTCTAAATCATAAAAAATGGTCCAGAAAATTTACTTTTGAAGTCGGCACCTTAGGTTTTTTATGGCCTCAACCATGCCATATCAAATAAAATAAATAATTTTATTTTTTAAATAAAAAATAAAATAGAGCGCTCCCCTATCTTTACATATCACAGGGTCTCCTTTACATATCACAGGGGCTCAAGGATGCTCTAAGGGAACGAGAAAAAAATTAGAAAAAAAATTAATAATGGCTTAATTTCATCGTTTATAATAGAAATATTTATATAAATTATATAAACAATTTATAGGATATGACAAATATAATATACAATTATTGTAATTATAAAAATAATTTGAATTATAGCACGACAAATATGATAATTATAAAAGTAATTTGAGTTATAGCCTGAGTATAAAAATTAGAAGTCCTAATTGATTAAATTAACTTGCTATTACTGTCTTGTGCCATTATTTTTTTATGTTATCATCCTTGCAAACTCAACTTGAACTTGTAGGCATTCAATTTGTTTGGCAAACTCCTAATATATTATTTGAATATCTTAATGGACTAGATTTTAGATTTTAGGTAAGTATCAGTGAAAAAAAATTATAAAGAAAAAAATTAATGCTAAACAGATTTGAATGAATATTGAATTGACTATTACTTTATCTTCAACCTTAATACTAGAATGAAATGCAGTTAATTATTTACTAGAATGCCATTATATAAGGTAAACATTTGTATTTTGTATTCAAGAAAGTTGACTCATTTATATCATATAACTTTTACAGAGACCGGATTAGAAAAGTACCTTTAAAATAATGAAAAAAAAAACTCTTATACGAACTTTTAAATATGGTTTAATGGAGACACGCATAAATTGTCAGGTGTAATTTATGATAGGTAAAAATGATTAGGTTTATTAAATATACTTCTCAGTCCGTCTTCAAATTACATAAAGAAAGATAGATCATGAGATATCAAGTACTATAATTTATGATATAAGATGATCTGTAATTCTATTTGAAAGTTGAAGAGATGGAAAGTTAAGGATGTAACGCTCATGTTAACTTTCTATAGATTCTGCGTAGACCTGTAACACAGATTACGTCAGTGCCGAGCCAAAAAAGGGGTCCCGGTGTTGGCCCTCTGACTCTCAAGTCAGTCACCGGCGATGAGGAATGAAACGAAGCAACAAGAAGACTACTGTAAAGTAAACAGTGAATCTCGCATATCTCCACTGATTCTTGGACCCCCCCTTATATAGAACTCCGGTAGTGCACATGCACGCTTCCCAAGGTGAGCATGCTTCTTAAAGCTTCCCCTGAAAAGACATGTCGGTAAAGTGTCTTTGACACAGTACCTTAACGGGCCGAGCATATCTCTAAAATGACAGTAGAAGCTTCCGCAACCCATGCCCAATGCCGACGGCACCAACTCCCAAAAAGATATCACTGGATATCAGGAGTGTACTGCTAGGCCGAGCGGGTTAGCCGCTCGGCCTGAATTTAGCCGCCCCGGTGCCCCGTCTGGTCGGGCAGAACCTCGTTTTTTCTCAATGTGTCTGCTCGATCAAATGTCCACTTTATTATTGTCGAGGCTTGCTGTCATGCCGAGCAAGGTAGCTGCCCGACCGAAGTTGTTGCCAGGCCGAGCGGGGTAGCTACTCTGCCAAAGTTGACCTTTACATGAATCCAACTCTGTTGTCTAGCCAAGCGAGGGTAGCCGCTCGGCTCGACTTACGTACTTTGTCTCGAGCATCGGTTGTTTGATTGCTCCCTGTATCGAAGGCGACATCGAGTCGGAGCCTTCTCCCCGGTCGGGCCATACATCGCCCGACAGACCGATGTCATCTATGCTTTGACCGCCTTGATTTTGACCTTCTTTGACCTCCAATGTGGCAGCGGGGTGGGGCCCTTCATCATTACCGCATCACAAATCTCCCCCTCAAGTCTAGTCGAAGGAGGTTGTAAGTCCGACTGACTGGACAATTGTCTGAGTAAGTTTCCTATCGATTGGTCTTCGACATACTGTAGGTGATCGATCCTAGCCGATCGGTCTGTTGAAGCTTGTCGTTTGGGCGCATGTATGCTCCCTCGGTCTGATTGGCACAACGGAGGTTTGTACTTGTAAAATCTTTCCTTGGGTTGTCTTGGTCGAGCGCGAGCCAAGATGACATCACCTAGATTTCTAGAAAATCGTGCAAATCTCTATGCATTAAGACTGAGCGTACTCCCATTCCGTCATTAAATGCCGACCCGTGGCGATGCGCCACGTGTTCTGCCCCTTCCGCAGCATGCCTGACGTGATAGGGTACCGATGTGATGTTTGGCAGTTTAAATTCAATGGTCAGATCTCGACCTAAGTTTTTGTGACCTAGATCGGACGGCTCCGGTCTGCCAACCCCCAGGCTTATAAGCCCGTGCATGTCGCCGCTTATGCACATTTCATCTTCGTGCTCTTTGGTGCTGCCTACCTCGTGCTCTGGCGACGGTCTCCTACTGCTTCTCCAGCAACCTCCCCCCAGCAGCCTTTCTCCATCGACCTTTTGCTTGTAAGCGTCCTCCTTATCGCACTAACCTCCGAGTTTTTTCGTCTTCCAGCGTTCTTCTTCCTCGTTCTCGAGTTTTTCAACGTCTGTATTCTGGCGATAGCCCCGCCAGTAGGTTTTCTTCAAATCTCGACCTCTATTTTGTAATGGCAAGTTCATCATAGCCTCCCGCCGGCATCCCGAGGCCTTGGTATACTTCTACCGAGTCCCGATTCGACACCAACGACGTTGAGAGTCTAAAAGCTGTATTCGAACTTCCTCTCGAATTTGAAGTTATCCTTCCTTCTCCTTCCGATCGGCCAAATTCTCAGCCGCCACGCTGTATCACCTTCTATCAGGATAATTTTATCATGGGTCTATGGTTTCCCATCCACCCCTTCTTTTCTTCTGTGTGTAAATATTTTCGAGTCTCCCTCCATCAGCTAATGTCAAACTTTTTTGGGCTGCTGTGTGGATGGTTGTCGTTTTTCGCTTGCACGACATTCCACTCACTCCCCGGCTCTTCCATTAATTTTATTATTCTAAGTCGTCTGAGCCGAAGACTTTTCTTTTCCAAACCCGAGTGGGATTGGTTTTCTTTGATAAAATATCAACTTCCAACAAACACTGGAAGGAATATTTCTTTTTCATGCTCTTTCCCGAGCGGCCAGATTTCCCAACACCCTGGTAGCTCGACGTAGCGGCCCAACCTCCATTGAAGAAGTATAAGAGCCGACCGGACTACCTCAATGCAGCCTCCATGCTGCCCAGTCAGAAATACGACATCCACAAGCTGCTGCTGGAGGGTGTCCTGTATATCTTCAGCTTGAGTCTGATCCACACCCGGCTGCCGACCAGCCTAGGTATGTAATCACTTTACTTATTTTGTTGATTCTAACTAATTTTTCTTCTTTTCGTGTAATCGAAGTCATGTTGCGTGCACGTCTGGCCAGCAAGACGAAGCTCAAAGATGTCGCGATCAACGCAACCGTTGTTGAAGAACTGGGGAGCCGAGTGTTGGGCCCCGTTGTTGTTTTGATGAGATCGACCAAATTAGGTTAGGTCCTGCTTGTTATTTGATCCCTGTGTCTAAGTGTGCAGGAGCTTAGGAGTGCAGGAAGTCGAGCGGAAGACGCGGCTAGTGAGAAGGACGACACGGGAAAGGAGCCGACGGGCTCGGTGCGTCCGAAGGATGAGAGAACTACGGAAGAGTACACCGGTGGACAAGAAGAACGTGCGCGGCGTTCGAGGGACGAGAAGTCGAGTTGGAAGCCTGCTCGAGGAGAAGGCCGAAAATTGGGTTCGGGTGAGCCCTATTTCGATTGGCCACAATCACCTAAGCAATCGGAGCTTCGAAAGAAGAAAAGGAGCTGAAAAAGCTAGCTGGAGGCGCCTTCAATGAAATGATGAAGGCGCCTAAGCTGACTGCAGTCTTGGAGGCGCCTCCATTACCTTGAAGGCGCTTCAACCTTGTCCGAGGCGCCTCAAGGGCATTGGAGGTGCCTCAGATCCAGTCTAGATGGTTGATTGCGAAGCAGATAAGGTTTTATCCAGTCAAATCCATTGGAGGCGCCCTCAACCCTCTTGGAGGCGTCTTCAAGACCTGAGATAGAATTTCTATGAGCTATATAAAGGCCCCTGGAGCTAGAAATAAATGAATCAACTCTGTATTAAGTTCCTAGCAACTTCTGAGCGTTCTTAATGTGTAAAAAAGGCTTCTCCGCCTACAGTGAAGGAGACATTCTAGTGAAGTTGTTCGATTGCCTTGGATTAACAACTCCCTGGATTGTAACCAAGTTAAATTTCCTGTCTCCCTTTTATTACTGCTATTTTATTGTTGCTATTATTTTTTTTTTTTGAGTTGAAAAGTCTTGAGGAGGATATTCTTTATTTGCAGGCAATTCACCCCTCCCCTCTTGCCGGCCCTGCTGCACCAACAAGTGGTATCAGAGCCCGACCGCTTCAGAAGAACTAACCGCCAACTGAAGCACAAAGATCAAGACGATGGCCGGAACAAGCATTCATCCCCCGAAGTTCGACGGAGACTTCGCTACATGGAGACGAAGAATAGAGGTATTTTTTAAAACAGATTTTGACATTCTTCTAACTATGAAATTTGGTTTTACAGCTCCAAAAGACAAAGAAGAGTATCAGTGGACAAAGAAGGAGCAAGCCGATTTCATGGCCAACGAATACGCGGAATTTCATCTGCTCAGCGTTCTACCGCCTCAGGAGGTTAGTCGGATCAGAAGTTATGACTCCGCCAAAGACCTCTAGAAGAAATTCCTGGAGCTCCACAAAGGAACTTCAGAAGCAAAATTAGCAAGGCGGGACATTCTCCAGACCCAGCTGACAAATCTCTGGAAGAACAATGGCGAAAAAGTAGTGCAACTTCAAGCAAGAATTAAGGAGCTAATAACGCAACTGAACAACCTCGGAGAATCGGTAACAAACCGAGACTCGATCTGGTACGCGCTCAACGCCTTCCCAAGGTCTCCAGAATGGGCATCCTTAGTAGATGCATACTACATCTCTAAGGACTTTGAGGTAAGCAGTTTAGAAAATTTATTTTCTACATTTGAACTTCACGAATCTCGAATTGCGGAGCCTAAACAAGTAGAGAAGTCAAATCTCAATATAGCCCTACAAGTCAAAAAGGAAGATCCCGACTCTGAAGCGTCGATCAATGAAACTAAAGCGGCGTTATTGGTAAGGAAGTTAAATAAATTTATTAAAACTAATAAATTTATATCGCAGTCGAGGAAACAACAACGCAACAAAAGGACGGTCCGATGCTACAACTGAAACGAAGGACACATCAAGAACGACTGCCCAAAACTAAAGAAAAGGGATAAGGAGAAGTCTCAAAGGCTGACGTCCTCGAAGCGCAAGAGTCTGAAGGCTACATGGGATGAATCGTCACCCTCGGAATCAGAAGTCGAGGCATTCTCGGGATTAGAACTGATGACCAACCATCTTTTCAAAGAAACCAGCTCGGAAATGAGTATAGATGAAGGGGGAGGATCATCAGAAGAAGAAAGTTGCGATGAAAGGGGAGCATCAGAAATAAAGGTAAGTGAGGTACGTAAACTGACTCCCAAGCAGTCCTTTCAATTTATAAAAGTTCTCACTAAAGACTTAGTTAAATTAGAAAAGAAGAATAATGAGATGAAGTTAAACTTAGCAAAAGCATGCCCACTAGAAATATACAATAATTTAAAATTAGAAAATGAGAAATTGAAAAATGAAATTTAAAAATTGAAAAATGATTATGCATGCTTAGATAAATTTTCAAAATCAAAACTCAAGTTATATGAAAAAATAAACTGGTACATTAGAAAACATCAGGGACAACTTAGGAAAATTTTCAAAAGTTATGTACCCCCTAAGTTCTTGATTAATCCAGTAGGAAGGAACCTTTACTAAGTTCCAAAATCTTTTCTAGACTAAATTTTTTTTTGTTAAAGCTTTCAGTGAGAAAATTAAACGTTAAAATTTCTTTATGAGATTTTGTCTAAGGAAGTGGTTGTTGCTCCAATAACCAAGAAGGCCTAGTGTCTTGCCACGACCTGGAAGTCAAAATATTGAAATAAAATGTTTAATTAACTTTATGGTAAAACATTAAAATTAGAATTAAATAATACTTTAAAAGGTTTTTCAAACATTTTTTAAACAATTTTTTCAAAAATATTTTTATACTTAGAAAAATGTTTCATGCATAAAATTTTTACTTAGAAAAAATTCTAAACTAATATTTCCTAAGGTAAAATTTCTTCTGAAATTAGAAATTTTTACTTAAATTGTTTTTTGAAAATTATCTTACCTAAGTTTAACTTAGAAAATATTCAAAAGAAATTCTCAAAATATTTAAAAATTGCCTAAGTTAAAAAAAAAGTTTGGCAATTATTTTGAAATTGATTTATTTAAAATTTTATTTAAAATTATTTTTAACTTAGAAATTATTTTGAAAATGATTTCTTTTAAAGCTTGAACTTTTCTTTAGAAAACTACTACTTGATAGTTATGACCACCATTTTTTGCTGTGATCAAATGGGGAGAGATGGGAACAAGTTAGGGAGAGTTAAAAATTAAAAAATTTCTTTTTCTTTGTGTTGCAAATTCTATTATTGCAATCTTTATGCTTAAACTGTTAGTTTAGTAATTTCTATAAATTACTGTTTGTCTATTTTTCCCTAACTTGAATTTGGGTTGATGCACATCAAAAAGGGGGAGATTGTTAGGCCCCGTGGTTGTTTTGATGTGATCAACCAAGTTAGGTTAGGTCCTGCTTGTTATTTGATCTCTGTGTCTAAGTGTGCAGGAGCTTAGGAGCGCAGGAAGTCGAGTGAAAGACGCAACTAGTGAGAAGAACGGCACGGGAAAGGAGCCGATGGGCTCGGTGCGTCCGAAGAACGAGAGAGCTGCGGAAGAGTACACCGGTGGATGAGAAGAACATGCGCAGCGTTCGAGGGACGAGAAGCCGGGTCGGAAGCCTGCTCGAGGAGAAGGCCGAAAATTGGGTTCGGGTGAGCCATATTTCGGTTGATTGCAATCACCCAAGCAATCGGAGCTTCGGAAGAAGAAAAGGAGTCAAAAGGAGCTGAAAAAGCTAGCTGAAGGCGCCTTCAACAAAGTGCTAAAGGCAATGTTTTGAAAACCGGACCGGTCACTGAACCGGTGTGATGACCGGGTCGAGGTTTCTAAGGTTTGACCGGTTGAACCGGTGGTTCAACCGTTATATATATATATAAATCATGCTTCAATAATTAAAAATCATGCTTCAATCCTGATTAAACCTGCGATTTTAACCAATTTTGAGCGATTTTGACCGGTTTTAAGTGGTTTTGACCGGTTTTTTGTTTTTTTTGACTTTAATGATGGATCCGACTTGATCAAGGGTCGGTTCGAGGTTCAACCGGTCAGACCGGCTGGTCCGATTTTCTCAACACTAGCTAACGGCGCTTGCGCTGACTGTAGTCTTGGAGGCGCCTCCATTACCTTAAAGGTGCCTCAACCTTGTCTAAGGCACCTCAAGGGTATTGGAGGTGCCTCAGACCCAGTCTAGATGGTCATTTGCGAAGCAGATAAGATTTTATCCGGTCAAATCCATTGGAGGCGCCCTCAACCCTCTTGGAGGCGCCTTCAAGACCCGAGATGGAATTTTCGGGAGCTATATAAAGGCCCCTAGAACTAGGAGTAAATGAATCAACTCTGTATTAAGTTCCTAGCAACTTCTGAGCGTTCTTAGTGTGTAAAGAAAGACTTCTCTACCTACAGTGAAGGAGACATTCTAGTGAAGTTGTTCGACTGCCTTGGATTAACAACCCACTAAGTTGTAACCAAGTTAAATTTCTTGTCTCCCTTTTATTACTGTTATTTTATTGTTGCTATTATTTTTTTTTAAGTTGAAAAAGTCTTAATGAGGGTATTCTTTATTTGCAGGCAATTCACTCCTCCCTTCTTGCAAGCCCCACTGCACCAACACCGAGGCCTACAGCTGGTCGGCTCGCTGATAGCCACACCCAGATATCCACTGGGGTAAGTTTTTTACATTTACACAATTTACTTCTGATCGGCATCCATATTTACTTTGCTTGCAGTACTGGGTGGAGAGTCTGGCCATGTGCCAAAGGCTCACTTTTTTGGAGGAGGAAGTAAAGCAATTGAAGGTGTCAAGTGGCCAGTCCTTCGCTGCTCAAGAACAAACAAGTGCCGAGGTGGCCAAACTTTGAGCTGCCCTGGAGAAGAGTAATAAACCGCTCGAGGCCGAACGGGCCAATAGTTCCGAGCAGGCCACGATGTTGGAGCGGCTCAACAAGCTGGTCGCCACTTTTGACAATAAGATAGAGTCGGCCAACGCGCGGAAAAACCGAACCATTACCAACCTCAAGGAGAAGAAAAAGGAAGCCCGGGCCCTCGCCCAAAAACTCAAGGAAGATGAGGACTTCCTGGTCGTCGAGCGGCACAGCCGGTCGACCGAAGAAACATCCCTTCGCGGCCAACTCACCTCCAAGGAAGCTGCACTGGCCACCACCAAGGATGAGCTGGAGGGCTCCCGAGCGCCCCTGAAGACCTATCAAGATTTTGAGCAGAGCTGTTTTGAGGTCCTTAAGAAGAATTACCTCCGTTCGGATGCTTTTAATGAGCAAGTCACCAATCGGGCTATGTGCCTATTTAATCTAGCCATCGATGGGGCAATCGACCAGCTCAGGGAGGGTGGTCATCTTCCAATGGCTATGACCAGCAATATCATAAGTCGGGACAAGCTCACTGTCGCGCTGGCAGACGACGTTTTGGACTATCTTGAGTGAGGCCAAGCATTCCTGTAAAATGTAAATTTTTTGAAGTCTTAATGAAAGCGCGTCCGCTTAGACGAGTTTTATCTCTTTGAATGTTTCTTCGACTCCCCTTTTCCTTGAGCATTATGCAAACTCGTGGCCTCATTACTCCGATCGTCCGTAATTAGTCTATCTAGCCAACCGCTCCTCGTGCATCTGGAGTTCCATTATGATTCTACAAACTTCCGATCGGCCCTAAGAGCATTTTGAAGAATAGTGTCGAATGGCCACTATATTCAAAAGACTTCAAGCTTTTTGAAGACCCGCTCGACCCCAAATGGGGGAGCTAGGAGAGCCAATATGCTTGTCCGAGACCAGTGAAGAGTGTAGACCCGGGTTTAAGGTAGTTGTTCGACCGTTGATGTGATCCCGAGTTTAAGGTCGTCGCTCGACCGTTGGTGAAGAATATGTGAAGACTCAAATTTAAGGTTGCCGCTCGACTGTCGATGGAGACAAGAGTTTAAGGTCACCGCTCGACCGTTGGTGAAGAATATGCAAAGACTCGAGTTTAAGGTCGCCACTTGACCGTCGATGAAGACAAGGATTTAAGGTTGCCGCTCGACCGTTGGTGGAGACACGTGTTTAAGGTCGCCGCTTGACCGTGTTGGGATGTATACTATAAGCCTAGTTTTTGTATGAATATCTGCTTTTGAGATATTTTGAAATGAGAATCACTTTGGTCAAATGTCTGCATTTTATATTTATTTATATGTTAATGCAGTTGTCCATTTAATTTATATTGTAGATAACATGGTGTGTGATGCCACACAGAAGATCATGTTATCAGTTCCTTATAAATTATAAATAATATCTCACGACCGAGATGCATAGGGACAAACTATTGGAATGGTTGTAGTGTAATTTGGTATTAGTCTATCTTGACTATAAAATTACACTAATATACTATGTGTTTATTGAGTAGAACCATTTGAGGTTGTTCGATTTATACTGACTGCATAAAATAACAGAATCTCTGTTATTATAGATGTGCGTTCGCTTAATCCCGATATAATAACAAGCACGTACACTTAGTATTTATTTCTTTGACTTATCAATGGGTGAGATTTATTCGTTAAATCAATAGGCCTGATGAGTTGGGAGATAGTGCTATTTATACGGTGTGTTGTTGATTATAAAAGGAAACTGTGTCATATTTATTTAGGTTGATGATGTCCCCTTGAGGAGCTCATAAGGTTTATCATGTAAACCCTGCAGGTGGACTTAGTTCGACATGATAATAAAGTTGAGTGGTACTACTCTTGGAGTCAGATGTTAATTAAGTGAGTTGTCAGTAACTCATTTAATTAATGAACATACGATATCTTAAACATAAGGAGATTAACGCACTCATGATAAGAAGAAGCTCATATTGTAATATGGGATTGTTGCAGTAGTTCAATAATAATTCTTTAGTGGTATGAGTTATTATTGATAAACTTGAGTTGAGTGTTCGGGTCAAACACAGGAAGCTCAAGTCTATCAGGAGACCAAAACTAATTCCTCCTCTCGGTCCCTATTGTAGCCTCTACATAGCCTCACATTCACTCGTTTGATTTTGTTTCCTACCCAAGAAAGAGGTCGGCCAAGCTTTGCTTGGTGCCCAAGGAAGGGGTCGGCCAAACCAAAAGAAAAGAAAAGCAAAAAGAAAGGAAAAAAAAAGGAGTTGTAAAAGAGAGATTTTTTCTCAAGAGAATTAGAGATTTTTCTAAAAAGAATTATGCTAATTCTTTTCTAGAGATTTTTTCTAAACAAAAATTCTGTTAATATTTCTCCTCTTTTATCTGGTGCCAAAGGTTATAAAAAGGGAGGAGGCCATGCCACCATAACCTAATCTCTCTTTAGTTGTTTTCTCTTGCTTGTGGCTGGCACCTCATCTTTTCTTTTCTCTCTTTTCTTTTCCTCTAAGGTCGACACTCACCTCCTCTCTTCCTCCTAGGGCCGGCGCTCCACCTTCTCATCTCTTCCTCCCTTTCTTCCCTCTAGGGCCGACGCATATCTCCTTTGGTGGTCGGAGCTTGGAGGAGAAGAAGAAGAAGAGAAGAACCACCCTAGGTGGTAGGTGGTTTGGAGGAGGAGAAGAAGACGCCCCTTTTCTTTGCATCTTTTGGTGGTAGGCGGCTTGGAAACAAAAGAAAGTTCGGGTGGTTTGTCTTGGTAGATCATTGTCCACACGACATCCAAGAAGAGGAGAGGAATACAACAGAAGATCAAGAGCTCTTTGTCTACGAAAAAAGGTACAACTAGTTATTTATTCCGCAGCGCAACTAGTTTTGTTTTCTTTGTATAGATCCTGAAATACCAACACAAGAGGCTACGATCTTGTGCTTCAATCAAGGTGCGTTTTGATTAATCAAGAACTTGCTTGATTGATCAAACACATGTCTAATCAAGCAAATGGTTTGCTAGGAATAGTTCTGTCCTTGTACAAATTTTTGTACAGGGGATTTACACAGAATGGAATTCCAGCGCCAACAGACCGTTGATGGAAACACTCGTTTAAGGTCGCCGCTCGACCGTTGATGGAGACATGCATTGAATGTCGTCGCTCGACCGTTATGGAGACACGCGTTTAAGGTTGCCGCTCGACTGTTGACATAATCTCGGGTTTAAGGTCACCGCTCGACCGTTGAGGGAGATGCACTTAAGAGGCCTTCGCTTTTTATTCAAATTTTGCCATGTGTTCGAGAGACATACAAAAAATACAATTACAGTATTCACTCATGCACCTCTTTGTTGGTGCAACATCCCTCAGGTCAAGGTTGACCTGGGTGACCAAGCTGAGTCTTGGTTTGAGTTTAGATGTTTGACAATAAGAAATTGATTGAAGAAGAGTCAAGTAGGTCAAGGTTGACCGGATACTTGACAGGGAAGTCCTGGTGAGTGAAGCCAGGCAGAAGGAAAACCCTAGTGAGTGAAGCTAGGTGAAAGTCCTAGTGAGTGAAGCTAGGTGAAAGTCCTGGTGAGTGAAACCAGGTGAAAATCCTAGTGAGTGAAGCTAGGTGAAAGTCCTGGTGAGTGAAGCCAGGCAGAAGGAAAATCCTAGTGAGTGAAGCTAGGTGAAAGTCCTGGTGAGAGAAGCCAGGTGAAAGCCCTAGTGAGTGAAGCTAGGCAGATGGAAAACCCTAGTGAGTGAAGCTAGGTGAAAGTCCTGGTGAGTGAAGCCAGGCAAGGGAAAATCCAGATGGATCAAGGATGATCGGACATCTGGTGTTGGGAAGTCCAAGTAGGTCAAGGGAGTGACCAGATACTTGGCATGAATAGAAAAGTCTAAGTGGGTCAAAGGGATTGACCAGACACTTGGTGGGAAGTCCTAGCAGGTCAAAGGAGTGACCAGATGCTAGGCATGATGTACCAACAGGTCAAGGTTGACCGGATGTTGGTTTGAGAGGCTTGGAACTTGGTTTTGGGCAAAACCAAGTGTTGGATCGATCGGTGGATCGATCCGAGCTAGATCGATCGGTGGATCGATCCGGAGCTTCTGCGAGCGAGCCTTCGGATCGATCCTGGATCGATCAGATGTTTCAATCGATCGGTGGATCGATTGGGGCGTCGCGCGATAAGCGCTGGATCGATCCGTGGATCGATCCAGGCCTTCGAGCGAGGCGCTGGATCGATCCGTGGATCGATCCAAAGCCTCCACGATCGATTGGGAACATTGAATCGATCGGGATCCGGCCGTTAGCGTCGATAAAGGCCGCAGCGTTCATTTCCTTCGGCATCTCTCTTCATCTCGGATCTTCGCCAGCTCCTCCACATCAAGCTCGTGATCGCCAGTTCTTGAAGGTTCTTGGAAGCTCTCCGAGTCAAGAGGCTGATCAAAGGCAAGAAGAGAAGCTAGGGTTAGGGTTTTTCTGCATTCATTGTAAGCTTTGTGCTTGTATTTTGTTTCCCTTTCCTTCTTCTTGTACCGAGAGTCTTGTAGGGCTTCTCCGCCCTCGGTAGTTACCGAAAAGGAGTGTTTCATAGTGGAGGGTGCGTGCGTGGTGTGGATCCTTGGATTAGTCACCTCCTTTGGAGGTGGATACCAAGTAAAATCCTAGTGTTAGCGTGGTTGTATTTGTTTCTGTATTTTCCGCTGCATATTCTTGAAGAAACAAGCAACGCCAAGCACCGAGCGAACGCGACGAGCTATTCACCCCCCCCCCCCTCTAGCTACTTTTGGTCCTAACACTCTTATCCAGCCCGGTAGGGTTGAAGGTGATTCGCGCTCCATGGCCTCTCGAGCTGCCTTCCTTCTTCATTCTCCAGATAATAAGTGCCCGAACGAAGCTTCTATACGACCTTGAAAGGCCCTGCCCATGGGGCTTCGAGCTTAGTGACATCACCGACCGACTTCACTTTCTTCCAGACAAGATCACCGACCTGGAAGGATCTCGGAATCACCCTCCGGTTGTAGTTCTGTTTCATTCGTTGTTGGTACGTCGTTAGCCGAATCGCTGCTTTTGCTCACGTTTAGTCCACCAAGTCGAGCTCCATGAGCCTCAGTTCGACGTTTCCCTCATCGTAGTGCTTCACCCAATCAGATTCTACTCCGACCTCCACAGGGACGACTGCCTCGCCGCCATACACCAAATGGAAGGGGGGCACGTCGGTCGCCTCCTTTGGGGTTGTGCGGAGGGACCATAACACGCTGGGGAGCTCGTCGACCCAGTTACCTCCCATGTGGTCGAGCCGAGCGCATAAGACTCTGAGGATCTCCCGCTTGGCAACTTCGGCTTGCCCGTTGCCCTGGGGGTAGGTCACAGAGGTGAATGCTTGTTGGATATCATAGCCCTCGCACCACTATCTGAGTCTCTAACCAGCGAACTGTCTTCTGTTGTTAGATACGAGTCAACGTGGGATGCTAAACTGGCAAATGATGTTCTGTCAAATAAATTTGATGACCATCTATTCACTGATTCTGGCAAGTGGATCGGCTTCCACCCACTTAGAGAAGTAGTCGACCGCGACAAGCAGAAACTTCCGCTGACCGGCCACCATTGGGAAAAGCCCAGTGATATACATGTCACATTGGTCGAATGTGCATGATACTGTGGACGCTTTCATTTCCTCAATCGGTCGGTGCGGCATATTATGATACTTCTGGCAGGACAAGCAGGTGGCTACTGTTCAAGTGGCATCCTCTTGGAGGGTCGGCCAAAAATATCCGGCCAGGAGTATCTTTCGGGCTAATGCACCTCCGCCTGGATGACCTCCGCAAGAGCCTTGGTGCACCTCTCGCATAATATACTCGATGTCCTCCGATCCGACGCACTTGAGGAGGGCCCTGGAGAAGGTTCTCTTATAAAGCTGGTCCCCGATCAAGGTGAACTGTCCGCCCCTCTTTTTTAATAAGAGGGCTTCTTCCGGATCGACAGGTATAGCTTCGGACCACAAGAAATCCGTCAGAGTTGTCCTCCAGTCGTTTGGGAAGATTATTCCTTTCATTCGGTTGATATGTGCCACAAGCGAGATTTGTTCGATCGGCTGACTATGACGATCGGCGTCAACGAACTGGCTAGTTTCGCTAACTCATCCGCCGCCTGGTTCTCTGATCGGGGGATCTTTTGTATAATGACCTCTTGGAAGTTGGCCTTTAGCTTCTCGAAAGCCTCTACATAGAGCCTTAGCCGAACGTTGTTTATCTCGAATGTCCCGGATAGCTGTTGGGCTGCAAGCTAGGAGTCCGAGTGGATGAGGACTTTAACTGCTCTAACATACTGAGCTGCCTACAAGCCGTCTATCAACGCCTCATACTCTGCTTCATTATTAGTGGCTCGATAGTCTAGCCGAACGGAGAGCTGCATCCAGTCTTCCCGTGGTGAGATAAGCAGTATGCCGATTTTGCTGTCATGCCGAGTGGACGAGCCGTCCACATATATATTCCATGTCACCGCCGGCTCATCACTCTGGACTTCTATGACGAAATTCGCTAAGTCTTGAGCTTTGATGGCCGCTCGGGGTTGATACTGAATGTCAAACTCACTTAGCTCGGTCGTCCATTTGATTAGCCTTCCTGATGCTTCCGGGTTGAGAAGGACTCGTCCCAGGGCATTATTAGTTTGTACGATGATTGTGTGCGCTAGGAAGTACGGATGAAGCCTCCGAGCGGCGAGAATCAAAGCATATGCTAGTTTTTCGAGACCGGTGAAGTGAGATTTAGTATCCTTCAATATATGACTAAAAAAATATACAGACTGCTGTTCTTGGCCATTCTGCCTAACTAGAGCTGATCCGACCGCATGCTCATTAGATGATAAATAGATCCAAAGCGGTTCACCAACAATTGGCTTGGCCAGTACAAGCAAGGAGCTCAGATATTGATTCAGCTCTTCTAATGCCCGATCGTACTCAGCATCCCACTGGAATTTTATGGCTCGACGAAGCACCTTGAAGAACAGTAGGCTCCGATCGGATGACTTAGATATGAATCTGGACAGCGTTGTGATCCGACCGGTCAACTGTTGAGCTTCCTTTAAATTCTGAGGTGGCGACATGTCTTACAAAGTTTTAACCTTGCTCGGATTGGCTTCAATGGCCCACTCAGTGACGATGTAGCCCAGAAAGCAGCTACTCTTCACGCCGAATAGACACTTACCGGGTTTAGTTTTGTCCCATAAGTCCTCAGGTCTGGAAAGTCTCATTGATATCTGCGCATAGGACAGCAGCTCGGAGGGATTTAATTAGTATGTCATTAACGTATATCTCCATATTACGGCTGATCTGTCGTCGAAACACTTTATTCATCAACATCTGGTAGGTGGCTCCAGCGTTCTTGAGTCCGAACGGCATGACATTGTAGCAGTAAAGTTCCATCAGCCGTAATGAAGCTGACCTTCTCCTGGTCTTCTCGGGCGAGCGACACTTGGTGGTATCCTTAGTACGCGTCGAGCATGCAGATCAGTTCGCAGCCCGCCATTGAGTCCACCATCTGGTTTATCTTGGGCAGTGGATAGAAGTCCTTTGGGCAGGCCTTGTTCATATCACGGAAGTCGATGCAGACCCACCATTTGTTGCCCGGCTTGGAGATTAACACAACATTGACTAGCCAGCTCGGGAATTGAACTTCCCTAATATGGTCGGCCTCCAGTAACTTCTCTACCTCCGCCCAGATGATCACATTCTGCTCTGCGCTGAAATCCCTTTTTCTTTGTGTTACCGACCGAGGGTCCAGTCAGACATGAAGCTCGAGTTGAGCCACGCTATGGGAGATGCTGGGAAGCTCGTGCGTTGACCAGGCGAACACATCATGATTTTGTTTAAGGTAGGCGACCAGCTTTGCCTTCTTCTCCTCCTCCAGGTCGGCGGCGATGAAGGTGGTTGCCTTCGCTCGGCTGGGGTGGATCTAGACCTCCTTCTTTTTTTCATATACCAAGGTAGGGGGTCGGGTTTTTCAGTGATCACGTTTACCTCCAGTCGCGGGGTCTTCCGAGCGCTCCTAACCTCATATTTGACCATCTCCATGTAGCATCGCCGAGTAGTCAGCTGATCACCCTTTACTTCTCCCACTTGGTCGTCCACCGAGAACTTGATTTTCTGACAGTAAGTAGATACTACCGCTCGAAACTCGTTGAGGGTGATCGGCCCAATATGACATTATAGGCCAACGGCGCGTCCATCATGATGAAGTTGGTGGTCCTGGTTCTCCTTAGTGGCTCTTATCCGAGCGAGATGGCCAGGCGGGCTTGTCTGAGTGGCAGTACTTCGTTCCCCGTGAAGTCGTACAACAGGGTCGTCATGGACAGCAGCTCACTTCAATCAATTTGCAGCTGATCGAACGCCTTCATGAAAATAATGTTCACTAAACTCCCTATAACAACAAAAGTTCGATGAATTGTGTAATTAGCGATTACCGCTCGGATGATTAGTACGTCATCGTGGGGGATCTTCACTCCCTCCAAGTCGCTGGGGTATCAAGTACAATAATTTATGATGTAAGACGGTGTGTAATTCTATCCGAAAGTTGAAGAGACGGAAAGCTAGGGATGTGGCGCTCACGCTGACCTCCTATGGATTCCGCGCAGACCTGCAACACAGACTATGTCAGTGCCGAGCCAGGGAAGGGGTCCCCGATGTTGGCCCTCCGACGCTCAAGTCAATCACTGGCGATGAGGAATGAAGCGGAGCAACAAGAAGACTACTGTAAAGTAAACAATGAATCTCGTATACCTCCGCTAATGCTTGGACCTCCTTTTATATAGAGTTCCGGTAATGTGTGTGCACGCTTCCCAAGGTGAGCATGATTCTCAAAACTTTCCCTGAAAAGACGTGTTAGTAAAGTGTCCCTGACACAATACCTTAACCGACCGAACATATCTCTGAAGTAATAGTGGAAGTTTTCGCCGTACGATCTTGTGGCGGCCTATGTCAGAGTCGGCGGCACCAACTCCCAAAAGGATATCACCGGATATCAGGAGTGTACTGCTAGGCCGAGCGGGTTAGCCGCTCGGCCTGAATTCAGCCGCCCTAGTGCCCCGTCTGGTCTGCTTTGTTATTGCCGAGGCCTGTTGTTAGGTCGAGCGGGGTAGCCGCTCGGCCAAAGTTGACCTCTGCACGAATCCAACTCTATTGTCTTGCCGAGCGGGGGTAGCCGCTAGGCTCGGCTTATGCACTTTGTCTCGAGCGTCGGTTGTTTGATTGCTCCTAGTATCGAATGCGACGTCAACTCGGAGCTTTCTCCCCGGTTGAGGCATACTTCGCCTAACCGACTAATGTCATCTATGTGCTCATCGTTTTGATTTTGACCTCCTTTGATCTCTACCGTGACAGTAAAGTCGGACTCTTCATCATTACCGCATCAGTATGATTGTGGTATATTGTAATTAAGATTGATGATGCTCAAGAGGATTAGTTATAGGATATGAGGGATAAATATGTACAGAAATTATATGTACTCGTTAAAGGAATTAGTAATTTATTTACTCTAAAGAAATGATAACCTTAACAATGCAAAAGAAATGCAATATCAACTACAACAAGAAAAAAAAAAGTAATGGTTGGATCTCAAATAAAAAATTCTCAATTAAGGTAAAGTAGCATAGTGATGTTCTTTAATTCAAAACTAGTTATTAAAATGTCATTATATAAGTAAGAAAAATATTATAAATTTAATATTGCATTTGTAAAATAGAGAAAAAAATAATCTTAGAGATTAAAAAAAAGAAGGAAAAAAAACTTCTTAACATTGTGACATAAAGATGAATATATTCATCCTAACGTCCCGTCAATCCATCACAGGATCACCACGGAGGAGTAAAATAAAAATCTTCTTAACATTGTGGCATAGATGATCATAAAAAAAAGATATTGCAAACATGCATGCATCCAACTGTGTCAATGCTCATTCGAAGTTAATACTATAAATAATCATAATCTAGACGTCGTAATTTAAATAACTGGACTACAGGTATTATTGAAGACAACATTCTTAGGCCACATACCTGAGTTTTGTAGTTTTTACTTCTATTAGCCATAAGAAAACATCAAATTTGGGAGAAGATATCAAGCATTTTATTTGTTCTTCGAATCACTAAATCACTATGCTTTGAAAGCATCCATGAAGGTCTTAAGATTCTCGAACGAAGCGCCGCCTTCGTTAAGGTTCTGCTGAGCGTTCTCCTTCAACATCGATGCCCTTGCTCTCATCTCCTCGTTCGAAAGCAACTCTTCTACCTTGGATTTCACCTGTTCCCGCTTAATGATCCCACTCTCGTCAGGCGTCAAGCGTAAACCCACCTTCCAATCGTCACAAATGTAGTTCTGGTTCAGGAATTGGTCCGTAAAATATGGCCAACAGAGGAAGAGCTTCCCGTTCCTGACGCCTTCCATGGTGGAGTTCCAACCGCAGTGAGACACGAAGCAAGCGACAGAAGGGTGAGCCAGCACCTTCTGTTGAGGTGCCCAAGCCACAATCCTCCCTCTGTCTCCGACACGCTCTTTGAATCCATCCGGATAGGCATCGGCAGAGTCACCGGTTAGGTCGGGCCGGACCACCCACAAGAACGGTCGGCCAGTCGCCTCCAGCCCGAGCGCGAACTCCTGGAACTGGCCTCGGTCGAAGATGGTGAAGCTCCCGAAAGCCACGTAGACGACGGAACCCGGCTGCTGCTCGTCCAGCCACGACAAGCAGGCCGCGTCCTCCGGCCAGAAATTCCCCACGGCGCGGTTCGGCCGGAGGCCGGTTAGCAGCGGCCCGATTGGAAGAATCTTTGGATTGTAACGGAAGCTTGGCTCTTCGAGCTCTTTGAAGGAGTTGCAGATGATGAAGTCCGCGACGTCGATGGCCCTGTTGTTGTTGACGATGTAGTTGAAGATTAGCTTTTTGGTTCTTCCGTCTCCACCACAAAAGTTCCATGTCAACTGCGGCGCGTCGATGAATGGCAAGCCGGGGCCGAGCTGGAACCTTCCGTGCTCTGAGATCGTTGTGCCTGTAAAAATAGAAACGCGGCAAGATGAAAACTATATGGAAATCTTGTGTCCCATTAATTACTCACAATCAATCATCTGACCAACAAAAAAAAAACACCCAAAATCAATTACCATCGGCATCGATGATGCCTCTCGAAATCAACTCCGGAATGCTCAGCAGAGTGGCTAGCAACTGGGCTGAAGCCGGCCAGAAAAAGGCTGACCGGAGACCCTTCTTACGGACAGCCTCCCGCACCCATCCCATATTCACATCCACCAACATGCAAGTCATCGGATCCTCTGTTTCGTTGCTCTTCTCGATTAGTTCCTCCAAGCACAGCGGAATTACCTTCGTGAATGCTTCCGTTAGCCTCCCGAGATCGTTCCGGTCTTCCGCCGGCCCTAATCCGTCGGGGACCGAGACCAGAGCGATCTGGTCCACGGTGCTCTCCTCGGACAACGCGGCGAGCAGACGCTTGTGGTTGAACTCGGTATTGACGAAGGTGACCTTGAAGCCGTGTTCTACCAAGCAGTGGCAGAGCTCCATGAGGGGAATGACATGGCCTTGAGCAGGGAAAGGCACAGCGAGAACGTGTGGCGGAGCCATTCAGAAACAACAGAGAGAGAGAGGAAGGAGATAAGCGTAAAAGAGAATAGGCGGAAACAGCCAAAAAGGCGGAACCGATAGGAGAGTTGAAGAACGAAGAAGAGGACGCGGGCGACGACGGGAGCACGACAACGGCGGCGGCAATCAAGGCGGCAGAGGAAGCGAAAATGAAGATGGCTGCCAACAAAGGAGGCAACGCGATTGGAGGAATACCTCGGCAGCTGGAAGTGGAGCAGATCAAAGTATCATATTTTAGTGGTTGGATCGGTAAGAAAACGATGAGAGAGCTGAACTAAGTTTAATTAAGTCCATGGAAAGGAGTGATTTCGAAGTTGGATATGAAAAGATGGGTTCAGAAAAAAAAGAGATAAGACAATGAAAATCAAAGGAAAAAAGGAGAGAAAAAGTGTAGAATTAAGTTCATGTGTTGACTAAATTTAATTAAGTCCACGGACTTATACTTAATTAACATATAATTAATTGTCATTAATGTTCTATTTACTTCAAAGTGTAGATTGAGAACAGAAAGGAATTTATAGTGGAAAGAATTTCTTAGGAAAAAGGAAAAGAACTCTTTATTTGATGTGCTTATTTAATATAAATAAGATCATTCCATTACCTCGTTTATTAAAAAAAAGAAACTAAATAATATATTATCCAAAACACCTTTTTTCATTTTTAGATAAAAATTTAAATTTCTTTATTGAACTAAAAAATATTTATAATTATGTTCTCAATATCCAATGTTTTTATTTTTATTTTTTATATATATTGGCATATAATTATGGATTCAAATAATGCATTTTTAATAAAGTGTGGGAAAAATATTACATAGAATTGAAATAAAATATTGGTCAAGATGAAGTTAGATGTATGGAGAATGTCATCATTTATTAAAATTAAAAAACTTATACCATTATCATATATTAAAATAAAAAATTATCAACAATAAACATTATTTAGAAATAATCCATAATTATTATAAAATTATTATCAACTAAAAAATTAAATTGACTTTTGTATGCTAATAATTACTAATAAGCCTATATAATCATGTACTCCAAATCTTGCAAATTGTAATTATTAAAACATCATAATTCAAAATTAGAAAGAAAACATCATCTTTAAAAGAGCAAGTCTCTTCTCCACTAGACATCCCATAATAAGCATCATCTTCTCCTTATTCTCTTTGAGAAATAGATAGACATCAAGTTTTAAAAGAGAGATTTTAAAATTATAAAACTTTCCTTATTTGAATTAGGCCATATGATTTAAAAGAAAGTTTTAAAACTTTCCTTTTTTAACCATCCACATGGTTTTTTTAAAAAAAAGTTTTAAATTTAAAACTTTCCTTTTTGTAACCATGTTAAAAAAGGAAATTTTAAATGAGAAGTTTTAAATCTTAAAACTTGTTTTAAAATTTTCCTTTTTTAAAACATCCATGTTAGGAAATTAAAAGAGAGCTTGTAAAATTTTATAAGAGCTTTCCTTCTTTACTTATAAAATTTTTACAAGATTTTTTCTTCCTCTTTTTAGGGTCGACCACCCTTGCTTGGTGTCCAAGCAAGGGGCCGGCCATTAAATCAATTAAGAGGAGGAAAAGGAATTAAAAAGGAGGAAAGGAAAAATAAGAGAAAGATTTTAATTTTTTGTAAAAATCTTTCCTTATTTGCCTTGGGCAAGTATTATAAAAGAAGGGAAGGAGAGGCCTCATGAGACATCAATTCTTATTCTCTTACTTGTGCTCCCTCTTGTGGTCGGCCCTTTCCCCTTCCCATTCCCCTTGCTCTCTTTTGTTCCTTGGTGGTGGTTGTGGCCGAAAGTTAGAGAAAGAGGAGGAGCTTTTGCGTGGTGTTCATCTTGGAGGTTCGTCGCCCACACGACGTCCAAGAGGAGGCGAGGAATACGGCAGAAGATCAAGAGGTCGTTGCATACAAAGAAAGGTATAAATAGTAATTATTTTCCGCATCATGCTAGTTTTTCTTTGTATGAATTCTAAACACAAGGGGCGTACGATTCTAGAGTTTCAAATTTGTGATTCGAGTTTGTGTTTTTTTTTGTTTTTCGAATTTTTGATTCGATTGTTCTTTTTGGTTAAACCTAGAGTTATATAAGGAAATTAAATATTAGATTTCTTTAAAAGGCTTTGTCTAGGCGGTGGTGGATGATCCCATACCCAAGAAGGACTAGTTCCTCACCATGCAGTCCTGGAAGCTAATTTTGGAAATTAATATTTAATTAAATTTATAACATAGGTGGGTTTGGATCAATAATGTTAAGCATCGTTTGCGATCCAAGTCTAAACCATTAAGAACAGATAAGTTAATTTGGAATCAATAATGTTAAGCTCCGTTTGCGATTCCTAATTTAATTTCTAAAGAACACAATAGGTTGTTTAGGAAAGGTTCTACACTTGTACAAAATTTTTGTACAGTAGAACCGGTACGATCTTCCTAGGACCAACCAACATTGCTTGCAAGCAATAATAAGAGTATACTGTTAAAAACCAATTCATTTCTATTTGGTGAATTTGAAATGAAAGATCTTGGTGATACATCCTTTGTCTTAGGTATACAGATTGTACGTGATCATTCAAGGTACTCACTTGGACTATCCCAAAAGAGCTATATAGAAAAGGTGATCATTCAGTATGACATGCAGAATTGTGATCCCAGTGACACTCCAGTGGCAAAGGGTGATAGACTTAGCTTACAATAATATCCACATCATAAACTTGAGATTAAGGAATTGCAACAATTCCTCTATGCATTGGCAATAGGGAATTTAATGTATGCTCAAGTATATATGTCTGGATCTTGCGTACATTATAGGGTTATTGGACAAATATTTGAATAACCATGGATCAGAACATTGGAAAGTTGTAGGAAGGTCATACAGTATTTGCAAAGAATGAAATATTATATGCTCACATATCGAAAATCAAGTCATCTAGAGATCATTGGATATTCGAGCTCTGATTTTACTAAATGCTTGGAAAATAGGTGATCCACCTCAGGTTATGTCTTTATAATGACAGAAGGTGTTGTATCATGGCATTAAATAGACATTAATAGTCACTTTCACTATAGAGGTAAAGTTTATAGCCTGCTATAAAGCTTCAAACCACGGGATATGGATGCAAACCTTATCATAGATTTACAGATCATTAGGGGCATTGATAGGTCCTTGGATCAACTATGATAGTAAAGTTAGAGAATTATATTCCAAGAACAACTACAATTTATCAAAGTATAAATACATCGACATAAAATTTCTATTAGTTAAAGATTTATATTAACCGATCCACTCAACAAGAGCTTGTAGCCCAAGGTGTTTCATCAGCATTTACTAAATGTTGGGTTCTTCCTTTTGATGAAGTACTCATTATGTAGGAATCTATATTTTGTGTGATATTCTATATTCATGAATACATATTTTGGGTCATTGTATATATTATAGATTTTCTATATATGTGCATGATTTTAATTTTCTCTTATATATGGATATCATATTTAATGTTGTAGTTTTACATTTGGTTATTATAAATATAATGTAGACTCCATTTGAAGTCATAAGGTTAAATCATGATCTATCACTGTGGTTTAACATAAAGTTTTGGTAAATATAATTTGAATCTATTTTTGGGTCATAAAGAGGACTTATTGAGAATAGACACTTATGGACTTCATTTCATGTTATTCTTGTACTACATATCCACATTTGATTTATGTCATTAATGATATTAATACTATAATTACTATTAGATCTTGTACAGTTATAATAACTATGACTTCTTTAGTCATATACTAATTGATTTAATTGATCAGATTGTTTAAAGGGATATTTAACCCATCTAGTTTGGCATGTTGAGCTCAACTAAGGGGTTGTGTGATATATGAGGAATCAAGTAAAGCTCAAGTGAGAGATTATAGGATTAAGTCCACATGGGTGGGCTCAATCTCCATAAGATGGGCTTACACTTGATTGACGCGCATACACAACTAATTACCATAAAGAAAATAAAATCCCAATTAAGTGATCTAATTCTTGATTACATATAAAGGGGGTTTGAATTAAATAGATATGAATTTAATGTGTAGATCCATTAACTTGGTTCACTAACATTGTCAGGTTGTTAATAAGAAATGAGCTTTATGGTGGATAGTCCTAATAGGTTTGGTCGGGTATATAAAAGAAGAGATATGGTTCATTTAAGGCATGTTGAATTGTGCTCTCTTCCTCTCGATTCTTCTCCCCTATTGAGAAGGTCCTAGGGTTGCTAGCTCAATCCTATGGAAGACTTTTGCTGCATTTGCAAGATCTTCGGTAACAAAAAGCAATAGTCCTTTACAATTATTCATGTCATCTCTTCGCTAGCTATTGCATCGGTTTTTAATATTGCTTTAAATATTGATGATAGTTAGATCCTATTGTAGATGTATCATTTAGTTTATTATTAATGTATCACAATTCTAAGAAAAAATAACTTAGCTAAAACTATTTTTGCTACTAAATTTTGGTGCTACTGTAGTTGTTGAATCTTGGAAAATAATAATGGTATCTATCGTTAGCCGAGAGACAACAAAGATGATGTTGTTGTTGGTCAGCTGGAGAAAGGGCAACAAGGATGTTCTTGCTGCTGGATCGAGACACGCTAGGGGGGGGGGGGGGGGGTAAATAGCGCTCGTGGCTTTTGTTGGAACCCCAAGGTGTTTTGATGTGATCAAACAAGCTAAGTTAGGTCCTGCGTTTGTTTAACCCTTGTGTCTAAGTGTGCAGGAGCTTAGGAACACAGGAAGTCGAGCGGAAGACGCGGCTAACGAGAAGGACGGCACGGGGAGAGAGCCGACGGGCTCGGTGCGTCCGAGGGACGAGATGACCGCGGAAGAGTACACCGGCAGACGAGAAGAACGTGCGCGGCGTTCGAGGGACGAGAAACCGGGAAGGAAGGCTGCTCGAGGAGAAGGCCGGAACATGGGTTCGGGTGAGCCCTATTCCGGAAGGCCGAGATCACCCAAGCAAACGGAGCCGGAGCGAACAGACCCGGACCGAGATGAGCTGGATCGAGACGAGCTGAACCGGAGTCGAAAAGTCAACTTATGTTGACCTTAGGGCTCCGGGCGCCCAGAACCATTCCGGGTTCCCGGAACCGATCGAGGCGCCCGGAACCCTTCCGGGCGCCCGGAATCGACTTTTCAACAGGATCGAGCTTTGACTCGATCCGATCGTTGGGGGATAAAATTTATCCGCCCCCCCCCCCAAGGCGCCCGGAACCCTTCCAGGTGCCCGGACCAAGACTATAAATATAGCCTTGGTCCAGAAGCAATCAAAATCAAGAACAACTACTTGTAATCCAGTGCTTTCATTTGTGTTATCTCTTTCTGTGCTTTCAACGCTGTAAGAGGCTACTCCGCCCAGAGGAGAATCAATTAGTGCGCCTTCTTTGCCTTGGATTAGCAATCCTCTGATTGCAAACCAAGTAATTCCTCTGTGTCTACTTTCTGTCTTAATTAATCTCTGCCGTTTTAATTACAAGTTCTTTTAAGTTAGTTGAATATCCGAGAAGGTTGTTAGTTTTATTTTATAGGGCAATTCACCCCTCCCCTCTTGCCGGCCTCCAAAGGGACCTACAAGTGGTATCAGAGCGAGGCGCTTCAGGAGGACTAACCGCCAATCGAAGCAACAAAGATGGCCGGACCAAGCATTGTTCCACCAAAATTCGAGGGGAACTTCGAAGACTGGAAGCGTCGTATGGAGGTATTCCTAAAAACAGATTTTGAAATTCGGTTTATTATGAAATATGGTTTTGCAGCTCCAATAGATAAAGATGGAAAAGAAAAGGAAGAGAGCGATTGGACAAAGAAGGAGCAGAATGAGTCGGTAGCAAACAGTCGTGCGGAACATCACCTGCTGAGTGTGTTACCGCCTCAAGAGGTCAACCGCATCGGAAACTATTTATCTGCCAAAGAACTTTGGGAGAAGTTCTTGGAACTCCACGAAGGCACGTCCGAAGCAAAGCTCGCTAGAAGGGACATCCTCCGCAACAAACTGATGAACATCCATCTGGAGAAAGGTGAGAAAGTAGCCGGTCTACATGCAAAGGTAAAAGAACTAGTTACTGGTCTCGAAAACCTTGGTGAAAAGGTAACAAACCGGGACACTATACGCTACGCACTCAACGCGTTTCCAAGAACTCCAGAGTGGACATCAATCGTCGATGCTTACTACATCTCAAAAGACTTGGAGGTAAGTACTTTAGAAGAGTTGTTTTCTACACTTGAATTACACGAAACTAGATATGCAGAGATGTCAAAGGACACAACCCAGACTATGGCGCTGAACGCAACCAACAAGGATGAACCCGAGTCAGACTCCGAAGACGATCAAGAAGCGTACATGGTAAGAAATTTTAAAAAGTTTTTTAGATCTAATAAATTTAAAATGCAGAATAAAAAGAATCAAAAAGGTAGAAGAAAGGTACGGTGCTACCAGTGTCAGAAGGAGGGACACCTAAGGGAAGACTGCCCAGAACTCAAGAAGGTCAAAATGAAGACACCCAAGAAACACAACCTAAAAGCAACTTGGGACGACACTTCTTCATCCGAATCAGAAGCTCAAGAATATGCTGGGATAGCGCTGATGGCAAGTTACGAAGGGCAAAGCTCATCAGAACCTAGCATCGATGAAGGGGGAGCGACCTCGGATGAAGCAGGGGGAGATTCAGGCTTCAAGTCCGATATGGTAAGTGAGGTATGCCTTTTACCCCCTGATCAACTTTATTCTGGGATTAAGGCAATGACTAAATCCATGTATAAATTAGAAAATGAAAATATCAAATTAAAAGAAGAAATTTTTGAAACAAAAAGAATTTTAGCAAAATCATGTCTTATAGAGGATTTTGATAAATTGAAAATTGAAAATGAAAAACTAAAAGAAGAAATAGAAAGATTGAAAAAATATAAAAGTTCAAATATTTCTACTTTTAGAAATTATAGAGGTTTAAATTGGTATTATAGATTTCATCAAAGTCAAATTAGAAATATATCAAAAATCTATGTACCTAGGAAATACTTGGTTAACCCTGTAGGTATGAACCTCTACTGGGTTCCAAAAACCTGTTTAATTTAAATTTAGACTTAGCATTTTCAGCAAGGAAATTAAACGACTAATTTCATTATGAGGCTTTGTCTAAGGAAGTGGTTGTTGCTCCGATAACCAAGAAGGCCTAGTGCCTCGCCACGACCTGGAAGCCAAGTATCGAAATGAAAAGTTTAATTGACTAACTGAAAAAGCATTAATTTAATTTACCTAATGCTTTAAAAGAGTTATTCAATTTGTGTTAGAAAAATATTTAAAATTAATTTATAATTAAAAAAAAATTGGAAAATAAATTTTTTTTAGACTTAGAAAATTTCTGAAAATTATTGACTTAGATATTAACTTAGAAATTTTTTCTATGAATGTTGTCTTATACATTTTCCTTTGAAAATTGCTTTAGAAATCTTTTATGAAAAATAACTTAAAAATTTTTCTGAATATTGACTTAGAATTTTTATGAAAATTCACTTAAAATTTTTTTTACCTTAGACTTGTTTAAAAGAACCCCTATTTTTAATGTGATCAAAGGGGGAGAAGAATGTTAAGTCTAGGGGGAGGTACTATAATTTTTCTATTGAAAAATATTCAGACTTATTGGAATATAAATCGTTTTTATTGCATATGGTTACCCTAACTTAACTTGGGTTGCTCACATCAAAAAGGGGGAGATTGTTGGAACCCCAAGGTGTTTTGATGTGATCAAACAAGCTAAGTTAGATCCTGCGTTTGTTTAACCCTTGTGTCTAAGTGTGCAGGAGCTTAGGAACATAGGAAGTCGAGCGGAAGACGCGGCTAACGAGAAGGACGGCACGGGGAGAGAGCCGACGGGCTCGGTGCGTCCGAGGGACGAGGTGACCGCGGAAGAGTACACCGGCGGACGAGAAGAACGTGCGCGGCGTTCGAGGGACGAGAAACCGGGAAGGAAGGCTACTCGAGGAGAAGGCCGGAACATGGGTTCGGGTGAGCCCTATTCCGGAAGGCCGATATCACCCAAGCAAACGGAGCCGGAGCGAACAGACCCGGACCGAGATGAGCTGGATCGAGATGAGCTGAACCGGAGTCGAAAAGTCAACTTATGTTGACCTTAGGGCTCCGGGCGCCCGGAACCATTCCGGGCGCCCGGAACCCTTCCGGGCGCCCAGAATCGACTTTTCAACAGGATCGAGCTTTGACTCGATCCGACCGTTGGGGGATAAAATTTATCCCCCCCCAGGGCACCTGGAACCCTTCCAGGCGCCCGGACCAAGACTATAAATATAGCCTTGGTCCAGAAGCAATCAAAATCAAGAACAACTACTTATAATCCAGTGCTTTCATTTGTGTTATCTCTTTCTGTGCTTTCAACGCTGTAAGAGGCTATTCCGCCCAGAGGAGAATCAATTAGTGCGCCTTCTTTGCCTTGGATTAGCAATCATCTGATTGCAAACCAAGTAATTCCTCTGTGTCTACTTTCTGTCTTAATTAGTCTCTGCCGTTTTAATTATAAGTTCTTTTAAGTTAGTTGAATATCGAGAAGGGTTGTTGGTTTTATTTTATAGGGCAATTCACCCCTCCCCTCTTGCCGGCCTCCAAAGGGACCTACAGCTTTCACTGTTCGTATTCGAAAAACTATCGAGTAAATGCAACGGAAATTAAAACACAACACAGAAGGACACCAAGTGTTTTTACTTGGTTCGGTGCCTGGAGCGACTCCTACTCCAAGGCTCACGCTCGTTGAGCGTTTACTTTGGGCAATCACTATAATCGTGCAAGTATTACAAAAGTTATTACAATAACAGTAATAGAAAGACTATACCGACAACAAAGAAATGAAACTTCGCAGCTTCGGGTCATCGGGGTCTTATTGTAGCTTAGCCGGATCGTCTCATTGGCAGTGCGCAGCTGAAAGATGACTAAGAATGTGATTATCCAAGCTGTTGGTCGATACTGCCTTATAAAGGTTGTTGAGGGCGCCTTCAGGCCCCTTGAGGGCGCCTTCAAGTCCCTTGAGGGCGCCTTCAAGCCCCTTGAGGGCGCCTTCAAGCCCCTTGAGGGTGCCTCCATCACCGCCGGATCCGCAGCGTAGATCAGCTCCAAAACAGTCTTCGTGTATCCACTTGAGGGCGCCTCCAACCTCCTGGAGGGCGCCTTCAATGTCGTCTGAGGCGCCTCAACACTCCATGAGGGCGCCTCCAGCTTCACTGCGTGCACTCCTCAGCCTTTGCACCTGAGGCGCCTCCAAGCTCCATGGAGGGTGCCTCGGGTACTGTTCATCCGAGGTAAAGCTTGCTCCTTTGTCCCTGCAAGATATGTTAGTCCCAAAAATACCCTGCAACACAAATTTAACACATAATAATAACATGAATATAAAAGTCTGACAGTCACCGGACTGTCCGGTTCTGACTTCAGATTTTTGACCTGGAAACCCTAGGTCGAATCGACGCCTACTATTCCCTCTTCGGGGAACGTGTCCTCACCTACTCCACTTAGGAGAGTATACCTGTTGTCAGACCGGTTCTCTAGACCGACTAGACTTTTGATCAGCGCCTGAGTCTTCAGGTCTTTTTACTGGACGTCCACTCCATGACCTACTCAATCTTTCATCTGGTTCGCGACACCAGGACTTTCCACCCAGAGTCCTCGACTCTAGGACTTTTGCTCGAAGACCTCGACCCGCCAAGGCTTTCTGCTTAGGGTTACCACCCCCTAAGACCTAGGGTTACCGCCCCCTAAGGTTTTCCCTTTGCCTAACCATAGCTAGGACTTTTCTTCACCTAGGGTTACCACCCCTAGGACCTAGGATTACCACCCCCTAGGGTTTTCACCTGTCTAACCGCAGCTAGGACTTTTGCCTAAGTAAACATAGGACTTTCCTACAATCTCAATCAAATATATCAGATAACAAAATAGCTTAACTTTGAACCCTTTGACATAATCAAAACACAGGTTCGATCGTCGGATGCTTCTCGCACCAATAATCTCCCCCTTTTTTATTATGGCAACACGGTTCAAAGTTAAGTATAAATATAACAAGCTATGCTCCCTTTTTCCATTTTGTTTATATTCTTAATTTGCTTAACTTTGATTTTTTTCTCTCCCCTTTTGACATAAATCAAAAAGAATACTTAGAAGAGAGAAAAAAATAATTATTCTATGTAACTTTAGGCTCCCCCTGAATGGTAGCACTTAGCTGAATTTAGTTACTTAGCTAATTTAAAAATGCTTTGAAAAATATTTAATTTAGCCTAGAAAGACATAAGGTTTGAAATTTTCATATCTTTTTCGAATAACCAACTTAGCTAAATATTCAGGTTTAAAATGAATGTGTTGAGAAAACACCTTGCCAAATAGCTAAGTTTTAGAAAATAATTTAACTAAGTTTTAGTTTAAAAAAACTGATTAAGTACTTAGCTTAAGGGGGGTTTTTATGAAAGCATAGTTAAGCTTAAAAGTAAATAACATAGTTAAGTATTTTACAAACTTAAAACATTTTCAAAAGTATTTTAACTTGATTTTTCAAATAAAACTTAGCCAAATTTTGAAAATAAATGTTTTGTCAAGTACTTAGCTTTCAAAACTTAACTCAAAAAACTTTGATAAATTTAGTACTCAACTTTAAAATATGTGAAATTTTTTTGATAAACTTAAGTTTTAAAACTTTCTTTTTCACAACTTAGCTAAATTTTTACTTTGAAGATACTTAGATTTTAATAAAGACTTAGCTAAGCTTTTGAAAATTATTTTCGAAAAAGAGTTAGAGAAAAACTTGGTTAAGTACTTCGTCGTAAAAAAACTTAGTAAAAAAATTTTGATCAGGACTTAGTTTTTTTTAAAAAAAAAAGTAATTTATTTTTTATTCCAAAAAAAATGAACTTTCTTTTTTAGAATATTTTGCAAAAAACTTTAACTTTAAAGAAAATTTTAACTTACTCCCTTCATTTCCTCTTAATTAATGCTTTAATAAATTCTTAGGGTCCTAGAGTCCAAGCATGTAAAAAAAATAAAATTTATTTTATATTTTTCTAATTTTTCATTTCACTCATTCTAGGTTATCAAGCATGTTCAACTTATGAGTAAGTATGAGATGGGGTTAACTTCATTTTAATTTTATCAAAACATATTGAAATTGATATTTAAAATCTAAGTTTGAATTTCCAATGAATTTGGATTAAAATTTTCAAAGATATTTAAACATATATATATATATATATATATATATATATATAATAATCTTAATATGAGTTGAAAGTTAGTTATCATGAAAATTAATTAATTTTTAATTTTTTTTTTAGTCTAAGAATTAATAATTTTAATAATAATAATTAAGATTTTTTTAAACCTTTATTATGATTAAGATTTTGAATATTAAAATATTTTAAAATAATTAATTTTTTAAAATTAATTATGATAATTATAATGATTTGAGAGGAATTATCATTTTCCAAAAATAATTTAATTAAGATTTTGAAATTAAAATTAACTATAGAATTAAGTAAGATTTTTAAAATTAATTATGATTTTAAAATTAATTATAGAATTAAGTAAGTTTTTTAAAATTAATTATGTTCACTTAATTGATTAGCTATTTAATCCTGGGTCCATCTCACCTTTTTTTCTAAATTATCAATCAGGGAATCATAATAATTTTGTGAGATGATTATTTTTAATCTTCAAATTAAATTCCATCTAAGGATTAATTTACATTTGAGTTAGACTTAGGTTTTTCAATTAGTCAATTAAATATACATTTCAAAGCTTGGCTTCCAGGTTGTGGTAAGACACTAGGTCTTCTTAGGTATGAGATCATCCACTACTTCTAGACAAAGCCTTTCAAAGAAATTGTATATTTAATTTTCCTTTTGAAACCCCTAGGTTTAACTAGTAAAGTGTAAATTATACCTAGGTCCTTAATCTAGCCTAATCTAAGCATTTAATAAAAGCAGGAAAAACAAAGCAGTCGTCAAACAATTCTATCTATTTATAACGATGGTTTTTCTATTGGTTCCCCCTGGATCATAGCCTCGATATGGTCTATCAAGGTAATGAATTTAATCCTTGGGGACCTAATATAGTCCAAGTCCAATTTGATTAATCAAGTTCGACTTGGGGACTCATGCTTGGACTATGTTTCTGTTTGATCTATTCATAATTGACAAATATGATTTGAATTTTTATTTACGCTTAAATCCAAGTCCGGATTTATTGTAAACGACTTTTTATTTTTTAAGAATCAGATTAAGATTCTTGGAATCCAACGTGAACCGTTTCAATGTGTCTTTAAGTTCTTTAACTTGAGTTTTCAAATTGGAATTTTCTTCCTCAAGTTGTTGGACTTGAGTTAAGCTTCCAATTCGAACTGGCTCAGTCAAAGGATTTGAGTTAGTCATTCCCTTAAGGGTTGTTACCTCCTTTTGGAGTGACTTGACCTAGACGTTGGATTTAGCTAATTTCTTTAACAAGTATGAAATTAAATTTTCTAAATTATCTACAATAGTACCAGAGGAGATTAGAGAGCTTATAGTGGGGTTAGGCACTTCGGAAATGGATACGGATCCGTGGCTTTATTTGGACTCAGTTTTCAATTCACTCTCGACATCAGACTCGAACTCGGACCCGGTTTCGACAACATTCGCTTGTATCGGTAGTGCGAGGAAGCTTGCTTGTTCTTCTTCATCGGACTCGTCTGATGATTCGGACCACGTTGCCTTCAACACCTTCCTTCTACGTTACTTTTGGTTTGGACAATTGATTGCAGCCATAACATGTGACTCCAGTCTTGACCTTCATGTTCGTTTGAATCGCCTTTTTCTTTTTGCACATCTTTTGTATGAGCTTTACTAATTCGGCAGTAATCTCATCGTCTTCTGAGTCCGATTCGTCTTCGGACTCTGGTTCGGTTCTGCATCTTGCTTTTGGTTCACACGCTCTGCTTGTACCTGCAATCAAAGCTATACCCTTCTCGATCGATTCAGCGTTAATTTGTTCATGTAATTCAAATTCAGCAAACAATTCATCTAGTTTAATTAAAGATAGATCCTTAGATACCTTGTAAACATCTACCATGGATGCCCACAAGGATTCTTAGGAAAGGCATTTAGGGCGTACCTTAGGATGTCGTGGTTCTCCACTTTCTGCCTGATTGCGTGGAGTTTGTTGAGCAGATTTTGTATACGGGCATGCAATTGGCTTACCGTCTTACCTTCCTGTATTTTAATATTGTATAATTTATTAAGTAGTAAGTCACGCTTACTTACCTTTGTGTCAGACGTGTCCTCGTGCAACTCGATCAGCTTTTGCCACAATTCTTTGGCGCTCGAGAATGGGCCGACGCGGTTGAGCTCCTCCTTGGTTAGGCCGCACTGAAGTGTACAGGTTGCTTTGGCATTTGCTTCTACCTTCTTTATTAGAGTTGAATCCCAGTTCTCGCATGATGTCAGTTTGCCGACGCCGTCAGTTGGTAGTTCAAGACCGGTTTTGACGATCATCCAGACTTCGAAATGTGTTTGAAGGTACGACTCCATTCGGCCTTTCTAGTAGCCGAAGTCTTCTCTGGTGAAGAGCAGAGGTCGGGTTGTACTGTAGCCTTTTTGAAGAGCCATAAAAACTTGCACAAGGAAAACAACAGAAAGAAACTTGTCCCAGGACTTGATCCTGGATTAGTAGTGCGGGTTAAAAGAAAAACTAACACGCAATCTCGAGTGGTATTGCACCAACTTAGAGAAAAATTCAAATACGAAAAAAATAGATCGGAGGGTGATAAGAATATCGATTTCTATCGACTCCAAAAAATTGAAAATCACCACAAAAAATATGCTTGATTGGTGGTTGCAACAAATCGAAGCGACCCCGCTCTGATACAAATTGTTGGATCGAGACGCGCTAGAGGGGGTGAATAGCACTCGTGGCTTTCACTGTTCGTATTCGAAAAACTATCGAGTAAATGCAGCAAAAATTAAAACACAACACAGAAGGACACCAAGTGTTTTTACTTGGTTCGGAGTTTGGGGCGACTCCTACTCCAAGACCCACGCTCGTTGAGCGTTTACTTTGGGCAATCACTATAATCGCGCAAGTATTACAAAAGTTATTATAATAACAGTAATAGAAAGACTATACCAACAACAAAGAAATGAAACTTCGCAGCTTCGGGTCATCGGAGTCATGTTGTAGCTCAGCCGGATCGTCTCATTGGCAGTGTGCAGTAGAAAGATGACTCAGAATGTGATTATCCAAGCTGTTGGTCAAGAATGCCTTATAAAGGTTGTTGAGGGCGCCTTCAAGTCCCTTGATGACACCTCCATCATTGTCGGATCCGTAATGTGGATCATTTCTGAAACAGTCTTCGTCTATCCACTTGAGGGCACCTTCAATGCCGTCCAAGGTGCCTCAGCACTCCATGAGGGCGCCTCCAGCTTCGCTACACTCACTCCTCAGTTTTTACACCCGAGGCGCCTCCAAGCTCCATGGAGGGCGCCTCGGGTACTATTCATCCGAGGCAAAGCTTGCTCCTTTATCCCTGCAAGACATGTTAGTCCCAAAAATACCCTGCAACACAAAGTTAGCACATAATAATAACATGAATATAAAAGTCTGACAATCGTCGGACTGTCCGGTTCTGACTTCGGATTTCCGACCCGGAAACACTAGGTCGAACTGACCCCTACTGTTCACTCTTCGGGGAACGCGCCCTCACCTACTCCACTCAGGAGAGTATGCCTGTTGCCAGACCGGTCCTCCAGACCGACTAGACTTTTGCTCAGCGCCCAAGTCTTCAGATCTTTCTGCTGGACATCCACTCCATGACCCGCCCAGTCTTTCACCTAGTTCGCGACACCATGACTTTCTGTAGGTGCAGCGGAGGTCGGCAAGAGGGGGGTGAATTGTTGAAAATAAAAATAAAACTACCCTCCTCAGATTTCAACTCATAAATAAAATCAGCAATAAAATAACAACTAAATTAAGGAGACAGAAAAAGAAACAGAAACAGAATTTTAACCTGGTTACAACCAAGGAGGTTGTTAATCCAGGGCGATGAAAAGCTCCACTAGCAAAATCTCCTTTACTGTAGGCGGAGAAGCCTTTTTACACTTAGAACGCTCACTTAGTTGCTAGGAATTGATTACAAGTTGGATGCTTGAGTTGTTGTTGAATTCTTAGCTCCAGGGGCCTTTTTATAGCTCTTGAAAATTCTATCCCGAGGGTCCAAGGTGCCTCCAACAAGGTCCAAGGCGCCTCCAGCTCGGTGAGTGGATAGAATTCTATCCGGTGCTCAAACGATCATTCTGACCTGGCTCAAGGCGCCTTCAACAAGTAATGAAGGCGCCTTCAATGTTCAAGGCGCCTTCAATGCTTGTTTAAGGTGCCTTCAAGCTACAGTAACTTTTGCTACAGTAACTTCCTGCTACAGTAACTTCTAGCCTCTTTTTCTTCTTCGCTTTGGCTTCCGAAGCTCCGTTCTTTTGGGTGATTGCGGCCAACTGGAATAGGGCTCACCCGAACCCAATTCCCGGCCTTCTCCTTGAGCAGCCTTCCGTCCTGGCTTAACGTCCCTCGAACGCCACGCACGCTCTTCACGCCCACCGGAGTACTCTTCTGCAGCTCTCTCGTCCTTCGGACGCACCGAGCCCGTCGGCTCCCTACTCGTGTCGTCCTTCTCGCTAGCTGTGTCTTCCGCTCGACTTCCTGTGTTCCTAAGCTCCTGCACACTCAGACACAGGGATCAAACACAACAGGACCTAACCAACTTGGTTGATCACATCAAAACTACCACGGGGTCCAACAATCTCTCCCTTTTTGATGTACATCAACCCAAGTTTAAGTTAGGGTAAAAATAGACATAAACAGTAATTTTAAAGAAAAATTACTAAACTAACAAGTTAAGAATAATTTTTGCAATTAGTAAAATTGCAACACAAAAAAAATTTAAGTTTTTCTAACTCCCCCTAAACTTGTACTTTTCTCTCCCCCTTTGATCACACCAAAAATGGGGTCTTAAGTAAAATATTTTCAAGTAAGATTTAATCTTTGAAAAAAATTTCTAAGAAAAAAAATTTCAAGTTAAATTGAAAAAAAAATTCTAAGCAAGAATGAACTTTTTATAAAACAAATTTCTAAATCTAAACTGAAAAATTTCTAAGTCAATGAAGTTATTTAGGATTTTTTTAAAAAAATCCTAAGAATACAAAATAATTTCTAAGTTAGAATTTTCAAAAAAATATTTTTAAGGAATTTTTTTTATTGTAACAAATATTTGATAAACTTTCAAAGCATTATTTAATTCTTGTTTAATGCTTTTTCAGAAAGTTAATTAAACATTTTCTTTCAATATTTTAGCTTCCAGGTCGTGGCGAGGCACTAGGCCTTCTTGGTTATTGGAGCAACAACCACTTTACTTAAACAAAGCTTCCATAAAGAATTTCAATGTTTAATTTTCTCACTGTAAGTTTTTTATTTTTGAAAAATTAATTAAGCACAGATTTTGGAACCCAATAGAGGTTCCTTCCTACAGGATTATTCAAAAATCTAGGGGGTACATAGTTTCTTGGTATTTTCCTAAGTTGACCTTGATGCTTCCTTATATACCAATTTAATTTACCATAAACTCTTAATTTTGAATTTGGAAATTGATTTAAGCATGCATCAGATTTCAGTTTTTCAATTTCTAATTTTAATTTATCATTTTCTGATTTTACACTATCATACATTTCAAGTGGGCATGCTTTTGCTAATTTCATTTTTAATTCTTTATTTTCTTTTTCTACTTCGAATAAGTCTTTAGAAAGCGATTTAATAAATCGAAATGACTGAGACAGGGTTAGATTGCGTACCTTACTTACCTGATCTGGTGACGCTCCCCCTTCACTGCTGCTTTTTTCTTCTGATGTTCCTCCCCCTTCATCGATGCTCATCTCTGAGATTGAGTCTTCTTCTGGTTGATGGTTCGCCAATAGCGCTAACCCTGAGAATTCTTCGATGACCGACTCAGAGGTTGACGAATCTGACCAAGTAGCCTTTAGATTCTTGTGCTTGGAGGGTTCTGGTTTCTTGTATTTTGGCTTTTCCTTTTCTTTCTCCTTTCTCTTCAATTTTGGGCAGTTCTCCTTGATATGCCCTTCTTCGTTGCAGTTGTAGCAACAAACCGTCCTCTTCTTTCGATGATGTCTCTGCGATTTAAATTTATTAGAACTGAAAAACTTATTGAAGCGTCTTACCAGTAGTGCCGCTTCGGATTCGTCGACTGAGGCTTCGGAGTCAGAACCGTTTACTTTTGCCTTTAGAGCTATGTTCTGACTGGTCTTCTCTACTCCATTTGGCTCTGAACTTGAGATTCGTGAAGTTCAAAAGTCGAAAATAATTGTTCTAACGTACTTACCTCGAGGTCCTTAGAGATGTAGTACGCATCTACTAAGGAGGCCCACTCTGGAGTTCTCGGGAAGGCATTGAGCGCGTATCGGATAGAATCCCGGTTGGTTACCTCTTCTCCAAGGTTCGTTAGTTGCGTTATCAGCTCCTTGATTCTCGGTTGGAGTTGCGCTACCTTCTCGCCTTGGTTCATCCGGAGGTTCGTTAACTGGTTCTGGAGGATGTCGCGCTTCGCTAGCTTCGCTTCGGAAGTACCTTCGTAAAGCTCCAGGAATTTTTCCCAGAGATCTTTCGCTGAGTCGTAGCTTCCGATGCGATTTACCTCCTGCGACGGTAGAACGCTGAGTAGGTGGAACTCAGCCTTTCCGTTGGTGACGAAATCTGCTTGCTCCTTTTTCGTCCAGATATTTTCCTCCTTATCTTTCGGAACTGCATAGCCATATTTCATTATTAACAGAATGTCAAATTCGGTTTTAAAAAATACCTCCATTTTGCGCTTCCATGTGGCAAAGTCTCCGTCGAACTTCGGGGGATGGATGTTTGCTCCGGCCATCGTCTTGATCATAGTGCTTCAGTTGGCGGTTAGTCCTTCTGAGGCGATCAGACTCAGATACCAATTATAGGTGCAGCGAAGGCCGGCAAGAGTGGGTGAATTGCTGAAAACAAAAATAAAATTACCCTCCTCGGATTTCAACTCAGAAATAAAATCATCAATAAAATAACAACTAAATTAAGGAGACAGAAAAAGAAATAGAAACAGAATTTTAACCTGGTTACAACCAAGGAGGTTGTTAATCCAGGGCGATGAAAAGCTCCACTAGCAGAATCTCCTTTACTATAGGCGGAGAAGCCTTTTTATACTTAGAACGCTCACTTAGTTGCTAGGAATTGATTACAAGTTGGATGCTTGAGTTGTTGTTGAATTCCTAGCTCCAGGGGTCTTTTTATAGCTCCTGGAAATTCTATCCCGAGGGTCCAAGGCGCCTCCAACAAGGTCCAAGGCGCCTCCAACTCGGTGAGTGGATAGAATTCTATCCGGTGCTCGAACGATCATTCTGACCTGGCTCAAGGCGCCTTCAACAAGCAATGAAGGCGCCTTCAATGTTCAAGGCGCCTTCAATGCTTGTTTAAGGCACCTTCAAGCTACAGTAACTTCTGTTATAGTAACTTCCTGCTACAGTAATTTCCAGCCTCTTTTGACTCCTTTTCTTCTTCGCTTTGGCTTCCGAAGCTCCGTTCTTTTGGGTGATTGCGGCCAACCGGAATAGGGCTCACCCGAACCCAATTCCCGGCCTTCTCCTCGAGCAGCCTTCCGTCCCGGCTTAACGTCCCTCGAACGTCGCACACACTCTTCACGCCCACCGGAGTACTCTTCCGCAGCTCTCTCGTCCTTCGGACGCACCGAGCCCGTCGGCTCCCTACTCGTGTCGTCCTTCTCGCTACCTGCGTCTTCCGCTCGACTTCCTGTGTTCCTAGCTCCTACACACTCAGACACAGGGATCAAACACAGCAGGACCTAACCAACTTGGTTGATCACATCAAAACTACCACGGGGTCCAACAGTTTCCACCTAGAGTCCCCGACTCTAGGACTTTTACCTGAAGACCTTGACCCGCCAAGGCTTTCTGCTTAGGGTTACCACCCCCTAGGACCTAGGGTTACTGTCCCCTAGGGTTTTCCCTTTGCCTAACCGCAACTAGGACTTTTCTTCACCTAGGGTTACCACCCCCTATGGCCTAGGATTACCACCCCCTAGGGTTTTCACCTGTCTAACCGCAGTTAGGACTTTTGCCTAAGTAAACTTAGGACTTTCCTGTAATCTCAATCAAACATATCAGATAACAAAATAGCTTAACTTTGAACCCTTTGACATAATCAAAACACAGGTTCGATCGTCTGATGCTTCCCGCACCTACAGTTGCTACTTGCGGCTAGAATATGAGACATTGGAAGAGAAAAGAAGGAATGGGAGGACAAGATGTTTGTAGACGATGCAATCGTTCATATTTATAAATTATTAATCTTGGAAATATATGTTTTTTAGGGTGGAATAAAAATTGACTTCTACTATCTTCAAAATTCTTCAATCAAAGTTTCTTATTGGTAAACACAAAAAAATCAACTCGACATGTCCAACTTAGTCATCCTTCTCTTCCCATTATTCGATCATTAATAGGTGGTCTACCTACTTCCTTCACCTCTTTCTCATTTGATTCATGTAGGGCCTACATGAAAGTTAAAAGTCTTAAGCTATTTTTTTATTCATCCATGTTTCTAATTTTCCACTTGAAATAATATATTCTAATGTTCGAGGTCCTACATCTATCTTGTCTAGCCAAGGTTTCTTATATTATGTTACCTTCATCAATCATGATATAAAAATGTACTTGACTTTATCTTATGAAAAAAAAATTTGATTTATTTGACATATTCTGTCATTTTTAAAAATAAGTTAAATATTGTTTTAATTGTAATCTGGAAATAGTCTCTTGTAAAAAGTAGGATAAGGCTGCGTATAATGGATCGTTCCTCAAGGACCCTGCAAGGCAGGAGCTTCGTGTACCGGGCTATCCTTTTTTGATGTTTTAATTGTAAAATATTCTCTATTCATTTTAATTGGAGAGTCGAATATCAAATTATCGTCATTTTGTCTCTTGTGAAATTATTCATCAAGCCTATTGCTCTCACACTCCAGAGCAAAATAATTTTGTTAAGAAAAAATATAAACATATAATTGAAATTACTTTAACTCTTCTTTATCATGCTCAATCATAAGTATCACTTGAAAAAATTTTATAATTAAACTCTTGACAACACTTTCCCTCTAATTTTTAATTTTATATGTTATCTATGATTACATCTTTATTTTAAACACAAACGTGATGCAAAATGGGTAGTACTAGATGGCTTACTAAGTACCAATAATGAAATTATTAGCAAGTGGCGGCATCAAAGAGTGAGAAAATGAAAGAAAAAATAAAAAAAAATTAGGAAGGAATAAGTAATTTGAAAGGTGAGGAGAGAGAAAATTTCATAAGAAATTTATTAAAATACCTTGATAAGATTTTACACTATCATGTGTAATATTATTTGTAGGTTAAGCATTATCCATTTTATTTTTTCTCCTACACCATTTAGATTTCTCATTTCTCACTCTCAATTACTCTTAAATGTCAATTTAAATATCTTCATATTAAAAGTATTTCGTTTCATGATTTTTTTTATATATTATCTTATTTAAGTCTACACCGTTCTCATTTTTTATTCTCAGTTTTAAATGTCAATTTAAATATCTTCATATTCAAATTAGTTCGTTTAATGATTTTTTTATATATTATCTTATTAAGTCTTGTCGAAATTTAAATTTGATTTTTCATCCAGAGTTATTTTAGAAATAAAATATTAAATAAATTTGAATATTAGATTGGTTATTACTTTATATTCAACATTAATATTTGAGTGAAAAACAATTAATTATTTTTTAGAATGCAATATATGAAATAAGGTAAACATTTGTATTTTGTATTCAAGAAAGTGACTCAATCTATATCATATATACAAAGACCACATTAGAATAATACCTTTAAAATAACAAAAAAATTCTTCTATCAACTTTTAGATAAAATAAAATTCACATTCTCCCGAAGAAATAGTTGCAAAAAATACAAAAGAAAAAAGAAACAATACAACAAAGAAGACGTGTCAACTCGTTGTTTCCGCGATGAGGCGTGTCTTCACCGAAATCGAGTTGCTCGATGTCTACGTTAAACATAAAGATTAGGCGTATCTTTGACGGAATCTAGCAGAACGATGTTTTATATAAAATCTATAAGATTTTGGGATTGACTTTCCTATTATTGGAAGAAGGCGAGAGTTAATCAAAACATCTCCTTATTAAATTGTTAATAAGATCGTTGTTAATCACCCCCGCAGAGTTCGTCAAACACGCGCGGCGGCCTCGACGTCACCAACCCTCTCGGGCACATTGTCGTCAACTCCTCCCCCTTATTAAATTTCAGATTATTAAATATAGATTAGTGTGTAGAACTTTTTAATTTGATATTATTATCTATAGACCGTTGGATTACAACATTTTGATAGAATCCTCGTTATCCATTGATGAGTGTATGTGCAGCGTCGTCATCCTAAATCCCTCGAAAGATCTCTTTTTGTTTACTTCCGATTCTATTTTTTCCTCAAAGACATTGGATTTTGAGACGACGCTATAGGATAAGAAATATGACTTTTTAATCGAGTTCTTTATCACTTTTGGTTTACGTTTTTAGTTTATTATGCTATCCTTTCGATGAACTAGATCATGCTTAACATTGTTATTCTCTACATTTGTAGAATTCATGAGGATTAGGGATAAGCAATATCCATCACCCTCTCCTTGTGTTGACATGAACGACATCTTCTCCATCATCTTCCTCTTCATCCGAGACGAATCTTCCTTGGGGCTATACTGGGCTATAGCCCAGCTTTGGTGCCTAGCCCAAAAATTATTTTTATAAGGATATACATATTAAAGAGTCGAAGATCAAGGGATTTTTTTGCCTTTCTGCCTTTTTGGCTTCGTGCGTGTGAGTCGGTGATCGGTGAATAGGCGAATCGCAAGGTATCACCGCATCAACGACGTCAGAACTCAAAAGGAAGCGTCGACGTCCACGGTCCACCATCATCGACAGAAGAAAGTTAAGTATTTTCTCTATTTTAATTTTTATCGTAATCAATTTTTAAATCGATTGTTGCCCTAGTTTTCTTCTTCGATTAGATTATATGTCAAGTTGTGATTTTCTACCATATCAGTTGCTTCTCAGAATTTAAGAATGGCTGTTGTGCTTTACTACTTTTGGAATTTTGATTTCCCATCTTCTCTATTGACTATGATGATTTATCCTTTCTGTAAAATATGACGTTGGTAATATTTGTTTATTTTTGTTTTGCTCTAATTTTGCAAAGAGGAGAGCATATTGGATACTGTTCCACTGGCATCAGTAAGTTTCGTTAAACTTTCTTAGTTTTATCACGACTATTAAGCGTCATTTTGAGCAATCAAAACATGAGATATTGCATCTTCATTTCTTTGGTCTCATCTTTAATGTTGGTTCAGGTAATGGGTGAATTTTCAATTACTTTTCACTACTTAAAAATCAAATAGTGATTGCTTATGATAATTGGCTACCTTAGTGGTTCGAGAAAAAGATGTGTGTTGGGAATATTGTGAGAAGATGGATGGAAATAAGGGCGAAATAGAAAACCAAAAACTAATTAATAACAGCTGTCGTTGTGACCGCTACTACCGTCTTGGATTTTTGTGGTTAATCATTTAATTTTGATTTTGTCTATTTTATTCCGAGTCTGTAGCATATCTGTTGTTACTTTTACTTGTTTACTTATTCGATTGTTATTTCATTATTTATTTAGGGATATAACTTGAACTATTTTAAAATGGAACATCAATCTACTGCAAAGAAAGGAAAGACGATAGCCTCATATTTTAAAAAAAGAGATCATCAAACTAGTGAAAGCACTTCAATTCCCACCGTCCCTAAAATGCAATATCAATCTAGTGAAAGTCTTCCAATTGTTAGTGTTCAAATTCCTTCAATTTCCTCTTCTAGTAGCGATCATCAGTTATCCTCTAATGTATTGAACGAGATCCAGGAAAAAGAAAACAGATATGTGAATATCATATTAATGAACGAGATGAAATAAGACGTTTATATCTAAAGATGGGGCCTTATCAACCAGATATGTTGGAGTATCCGGCTACAAAATTTGGAAGTCAAAATCGTCGGTTTCAAAAAAAATGGTTCCAGAAATTTCATTAGTTGGAATATTCACGTTCAACAAATAAGGCATATTGTTTTTATTGTTTTCTTTTCCTGAATAATATATGTTAATTCGTCTAATATCTCAGCATTGGTCAATGAAAGATTTGACAATTGGAAAAGGGTAAATCAAGAAAAAACATGTGCACTTCTTGCCCATATTGGTTCTGCAACTTCTTCGCCTCATACTATGTGCGAGAGAAAGGCTGAAAATTTGATGAGACCCTCGCAACATATTGATAATGTCATGCATGTCCAATCTAAAGTGGAAAAAGAAAAAACTCGTTTGCGTTTGCGGACCTCAATTATCACTGTTCGCTGGCTAGCACTTCAAGGGTGTGCCTTTAGAGGTAATGATGAATTTCTATCTTCATCTAATTGTGGGAATTTTCTTGAATTAGCAAAGGCTTTTGCAAAAATGAATACAGAAATTGATGAAGTTGTACTTGAGAATGCTCCAAAAAATACTCAATATATCGCTCCAGAAATTCAGAAAGAGATTTTAGATATTATGGCTAATAGAGTACGAAAGATGGTTCGTGAAGAAGTTAGTGATAAATGTTTCTGTATTCTTGTTAATGAAGCACGAGATATATCTAAACGAGAGCAAATGACCATTATCTTAAGGTTTGTGAATAATTATAGGATTTTGACAGAAAGATTTTTTGCCATCAAAAGTATTAGTGATACTACCTCATTGAACCTAAAAAAAGAAATATCAAATGTTCTTGTTCATCATGACCTACAAGTTAAGAAAATCATAGGCCAAGGATATGATGGTGCTAGCAATATGTGTGGCGCATGGAATGAACTGTTGGACCCCGTAGTAATTTTGATGTGATCAACCAAGTTGGTTAGGTCCTGCGTTTTGACTGACCCCTGTGTCTGAGTGTGCAGGAACTTAGGAGCACAGGAAGTCGAGCGGAAGACACAGCTAGCAAGAAGGACGACACGGGAAGGGAGACGACGGGCTCGGTGCGTCCGAAGGACGAGAGAGCTACGGAAGAGTACTCCGGTGGAGCGAGAAGAACGTGCACGGCGTTCGAGGGATGAGAAGCCGGACGGAAGCCTGCTTGAGGAGAAGGCCGGGAACTGGGTTCGAGTGAGCTCTATTCCGGATGGCCGCAATCACCCAAGGAGCCGAACTGGAGCAAGTCAACTGGAGTTGACTTGTCAACGGTTCGGTCGACCGAACCCCATGATCGGTCGACCGAACCCCAATCCTCAGAAGACCAACCGCTGGTGACACGTCAGAAGCCACGTCAGCAAGTCAGCCGTTGGGGGACTGATCGGTCGACCGAACCCCTTGATCGATCGACCGAACCAACGTTTATCCAGAGACTCAGTCGAGCTTTTTGATCGGGCCAGCGCAGAGGAAGACCGTTGGTCGATCGGTCGACCGAACACAATGATCGATTGACCGAACCTGAGCTCGATCCACAGAGACTGCACCTGGACGGAAAGATGGGCAGGTAAAGTAGGTTCGGTCGACCGAACCTGGGGATCGGTCGACCGATCCCTCTCGAGTCAAACCTGATCCCGAAGATCAGGTTAACAGATAGGCTCTAGAACCCCTACATAAAAGGGGTCTCGGGTAGCTATTGAAGAACAATGATCACGAGCGAAATAGCAACTCTAGTAATCTCTGTTTAAGCAACTACTGTGCTGTCAAAGTGTAAAAGGCTTCTCCGCCTTCTGAGAAGGATTTTTTCTTACTGCGCTTTTTACTGCCCTGGATTAACAACCCTCTTGGTTGTAACCAGGTTAATTTCTGTCTCCTTTTATTTCTGTAGTTGATTTAATATTGTTGCTTTATTTTAAGGGTTGGAAAGCTTTGAGGAGGGTATAATTTTTGTCTGCATGCAATTCAACCCCCTCTTGCCGGTCCCCGCTGCACCAACAAGTGGTATCAGAGCCCAACAGCCTCAGAGGGACTAACCGCCATCTAAAGCACAAAGATCTGAACAATGGCCGGCGCAAACATCCATCCCCCGAAGTTCGACGGAGATTTCACTACATGGAAGCGAAAAATGGAGGTATTCTTTAAAACAAACTTTGATATTTTAATTACTATGAAATATGGTTTTGCAGCGCTGAAAGATAAAGAAGAAAACACATGGAGCAAGAAGGAGCAAGCCGACTTCGTCGCTAACAGAAAGGCTGAGTTCCATCTACTCAATGTACTGCCATCTCAGGAGGTAAATCGGATCGAAAGTTACGACTCCGCGAAAGATCTCTAGGAGAAATTTCTGGAGCTCCATGAAGGTACCTCTGAAGCAAAGCTAGCGAGGCGCGACATCCTCCGATACCAGTTGACGAGCCTCCGGATGAACCAAGGCGAGAAGGTAGCGTAGCTCCAAGCAAGGATCAAAGAGCTGATCACGCAACTAACTAATCTTGGAGAAGAGGTAACGAACCGGGACTCTATCTGGTATGCGCTCAATGCTTTCCCCAGAACTCCAGAGTGGGCCTCCTTAGTAGATGCGTACTACATCTCTAAGGACCTCGAGGTAAGTAGTTTAGAACAATTATTTTCCACTTTTGAACTTCACGAATCTCGAGTTTCAGAGCTCAATGGAGTAGAGAAGACCAGTCAGAACATTGCCTTAAAGGAAAAAATCAACAGTTCTGACTCCTAAGCCTCGGTCGACGAATCAGAAGCGGCACTACTGGTAAGACGCTTCAATAAATTTTTTAAATCTAACAAATTTAGATCGCAGAGGCATGAGAGAAAAAGAAGAACGATTCGTTGCTACAGTTGCAACGAAGAAGGGCATATCAAGGATGACTGCCCGAAATTGAAGAGCAAGCAAAAGGAGAAGACAAAGACCAAGTACAAGAAACCAAATTCCTCCAAGCACAAAAATCTGAAGGCGACATGGGACGACTCTTCATCCTCCGAGTCAGAAGTCGAAGAATTCTCGGGACTAGCACTGATAGCCAACCATCAGCTAAAAGAAACATCTAGCTCAGAAATGAGCATTAATGAAGGGGGAGGAACATCAGAAAAAGAAAGCAACAGTGAAGGGGGAGCGTCACCAGAACAGGTAAGTAAGGTACACAATCTAACCCCAACTCAATCTTTTAAATTTATCAAGTCTCTTTCTAGAGAGTTAGATCAATTAGAAAAAGAGAATGCTGAACTAAAGTTGAACCTAGCAAGAGCATGCCCGTTAGAAATGTATGATCATCTAAAATCAGAAAATGATAAATTAAAATTAGAAATTGAAAAATTGAAAAATTGAAAACTGATGCATGCTTAAATAGATTTCCAAAATCAAAAGTTAGAATTTATGGAAAATTGAACTGGTACATTAAACAACATCAGGATCAACTTAGGAAAATTCCTAAAAGTTATATACCCCCTATGTTTTTAAAGAATCCCGTAGGAAGGAACCTTTACTGGGTTCCAAAATCTGTACTTGATTAATTTTTTTTCAAAAATTAAAAAGCTTACAGTGATAAAATTAAACTTTGAGTTTCTTTATGGAAGCTTTGTCTAAGGAAGTGGTTGTTGCTCCAATAACCAAGAAGGCCTAGTGCCTTGCCACGACCTGGAAGCCGAAATATCGAAATAAAAATGTTTAATTAACCTTCTGATAAAAGCATTAATATTAGAATTAAACAATGCTTTGAAAAGTTTTTTCCTTAGGAACTCTTTAAATTTTTTTAAAATTGTTTCTTGAAATTTTAACTTAGAAATTTTCCTTTGAAAATTCTAAAAAAAAAATCATCCTAACTTAGAAAAAAAAATTTTAACACTTAGAATTTTTTTAAGTTAAACCTAATTCAACTTCTATAACTTGTTTGCCCCCGTTTTTTGCTGTGATCAAAGGGGGAGAATAAATATAAGTACAAGTTTAGGGGGAGTTAAGAAAAATTAAAATTTTAATCTGTTTCTTCTCTAAACTGTGTTGTAATTTTATCAATTGCAAATTTATGCTATACCTGTTAGTTTAGTAATTTTCTTAAAATTACGTTGGTCTATTTTTAATCCTAACTTGAACTTGGGTTGATGCACATCAAAAAGGGGGAGATTGTTGGACCCCATGGTAGTTTTGATGTGATCAACCAAGTAGGTTAAGTCCTGCGTTTTGTCTGACCCCTGTATCTGAGTGTGCAGGAACTTAGGAGCATAGGAAGTCGAGCGGAAGACGCAGCTAGCGAGAAGGACAACACGGGAAGGGAGCCGACGGGCTCGGTGCGTCCGAAGGACGAGAGAGCTGCGGAAGAGTACTCCGGTGGAGCGAGAAGAACGTGCGCGGCGTTCGAGGGACGAGAAGCCGGACGGAAGCCTGCTCAAGGAGAAGGCCGGAAACTGGGTTCGGGTGAGCCCTATTCCGGATGGCCGCAATCACCCAAGGAGCCGAATCGGAGCAAGTCAACTGGAGTTGACTTGTCAACGGTTCGATCGACCGAACCCCATGATTGGTCGACCGAACCCCAATCCTCAGAAGACCAACCGCTGGTGACACGTCAGAAGCCACGTCAGCAAGTCAGCCGTTGGGGGACTGATCGGTCGACCGAACCCCTTGATCGGTCGACCGAACCAACGTTTATCCAGAGACTCAGTCGAGCGTTTTGATCGGGCCAGCGCAGAGGAAGACCGTTGGCCGATCGGTCGACCGAACACAATGATCGGTTGACCGAACCTGAGCTCGATCCACAGAGACTGCACTTGGACAGAAAGATGGGCAGGTACAACAGGTTCGGTCGATCGAACCTGGGGATCGGTCGACCGATCCCTCTCGAGTCAAACCTGATCCCGAAAATCAGGTTAACAGATAAGCTCTAACCCCTATATAAAGGGGGTCTCGGGTAGGTATTGAAGAACAACGATCATGAGCGAAATAGCAACTCTAGTAATCTCTGTTTAAGCAACTATGTTCTGTCAAAGTGTAAAAGGCTTCTCCGCCTTTTGAGAAGGAGTTTTTCTTACTGTGCTTTTTACTGCCCTAGATTAACAACCCTCTTGGTTGTAACCAGGTTAATTTCTGTCTCCTTTTATTTCTGTAGTTGATTTAATATTGTTGCTTTATTTTAAGGGTTGGAAAGCTTTGAGGAGGGTATAATTTTTGTCTGCAGGCAATTCACCCCCCTCTTGCCGGTCCCCGCTGCACCAACATGAACTTCAGGCATTATTTCTCAAAGATTGTCTCTATGCATACTATGTCCATTGTTTTGCCCATCGATTACAACTCACATTGGTTTCTGCAGCCAAAGATGTCAGTGTTATTTGGAAATTCTTTTCTCATTTGGATAATATAGTAAATATTGTTACTTCTTCTACTAAATGCATTGCTGAGTTACATACTGCACAGAGAATTGAAATCGAGCATATGTTGGTAATTGGAAAACGTGATTCTGGAAGTAGGGCTAATCAGATTGATAATTTGCAGCGAGCGGGAGCTACTCATTGGAGTTCTCACTATGACTCAGTAAAAAGCTTGATAGGTATGTATGCTGCAACTTGCAAAGTTTTTGAAGTTCTTAGTGACCATTCTCCAAATGGAAGAGCTAAGGTTGAAGTTCGGGGGATTTATAGAAACATGGCAAGCCTTGAATTTGTGTTCATTTTACATTTAATGCATAAAATTATGAGAACAATAAATACTCTTTGTCAAATTCTTCAAAGAAAATCTAAAGATATTTTGTCTACTGTTACATTTGTCTCTACTACCAAAACTATCCTCCAAGAAACTTAGAGAATGCGGGTGGGAAGAATTTCTTCATGAAGTGAAAGTTTTTTGTACGAGAAATGAAATCGATGTGCCTGACCTTGATTGTCTATATAAGATTGGTCATTCCCGTCAACAAACTACAGTTGAACATCATTACCACTTTGATGTTTTTAATGCAGCAATAGATTTCATCTTGATGCAGTTAAATACTCGATTTAATGAGTCATCAGTGGAACTTCTTTCTCTTAGTACCGCTTTAGATCCTAAAAATTCGTTTGAATCAATTAACACTGATGACATTTGCAAGCTTGTAATGAAGTTTTATCCTGAAGATTTCACAAATCAAGACATCATTGCTTTGAAGTATGAATTGGTACATTATAAACTTGATGTGATACAAAATTTGAAGGCTTCTACACTTGTTGAGTTATGTCAGCAATTGACTGAGAGTGGACGGTCAAAGGTTTATGTTATGTTGACTAGATTGATTCATCTAGTTTTGAAGTTACCTGTTTCTACTGCCACTACTGAGCGAGCCTTTTCAGCAATGAAGAATGTGAAGACAGCACTTCGCAATAAAATGGAGGTTGAATTTCTTGAAGATTGTTTGACACTTTATATTGAACAAGATTTAGCTAAGGATATAGATGTAGATTCTATTATAGATGAATTTTATGTTTCAAAATCTCGTAGAGCACAACTTTGTTGAATAAAATAATGTAATGACTTTTTTTTTGTTATACATCTATTTTTTATAATAATATATAATTTATTATATTAATTTCAACCCCCCCCCCCCCCAATCGAATTCCTGGATTCGTCCCTGCTCTTCATCTCCTTCACGCCGTTATGGTTGGAAAATTAGTTTTTGGTGACCAATTAATTAAATAGGGATAAGACAACTATTTCACGAGTAGATTATCATAAATCAATTTCTCAAGTATTGATAAATTAATATTTAATGAAGGGTCGATCCAATATAATTAGACGGGAGATTCTCAAACATAAGTTGGATTCATGGATAAAATTACATTAACGCTAACTCGAGTATGTGGAACCATTGAAGGGTGTGAAATTATAATTAATTCCATTGATCCATTAAAAAATTAATTATGGTATTAATTAATTTATTAATTAATATTTACAAGTAGATAAATAATCAGATTAATCAATTAAATTAATTAATTATAATTCATATATCCATGTCTTTTCATAATTGATTAGGTTTAAGTCAAAAGATACGTCTTATATCTTTTTACCTCTTAGAAGAAACCTTTCACCTCTTGGATTAACTCTTCATCACTATAAAAGGAATTCCATTTTTTTTATTCAACTCACTCTTAAAAATTTTGCTAGAATTCTATAAACTATTTTTTAAGATGAATTTTAAAATACTTTTCAAAAATAATTTTCAAAGAAGTGCTACAAATTTTTATTTTTCAAGTTTAATTTTTCAAGGTAATTTTTGAAAAGAGTTTTTCAAATTATTTTTCAAAATATCTTTAAAGTATTTTTCAAACATTTTTAAAGTTATAAAGTAATTTTGAAAGGTTGCCATTTTTCAAAATTGACAAAATATTTTCAAGAAAACTACCAAAGATGGTTATAAAGTACGTTGCAAAACACTTTTCATTTTATTTTTCAAAATAGACATTTGAAAAAGTTTCAAAGTAAGTTTTGAAAGGAAGTTTTGAAAGTATTTTATAAATTTAAAGTTAATTTTTAAGGCTATTAAGGTTAATATTGCAAAAGAGAGTTTTTCACGACTTTTAAAAATAGAAAATTTTGTATCATATTTTGAAAAGGCACTTGCCTTAAAAATTCAAAAAAAATGATTTTAAAGTATCCTCCCCCTTAACCTGATATTATTTTAAAAATAATATTCATCTACAAATTATCCTTAAATATCTTGAAATATCCTTAAGCGCAGCAGAAAATTTCAAGTTCCTCCAAAAGATCCATGCGAAGGGAAAGACATGTTACAATCTATACTAAGTTTATATCATGATAGTATACCTTTGATGCATGCACACAAACTCCAGACAGCTTGAATCTCAGCACGATCACACGTTCACGCCTCTATGGTATCCACACGAACAAATGTTCATTTGTCTCAGAAACTCACACAGTGGAGAAGAGAACCACTTAAGGTTGTGCTAGCAACCTTGATAGGAGGTCTCGGACTAGAGGAGAAGAGAAGAGGAAGGAGAATGAAGAAGTACACCAAAATGAGAGAAAAAATGCTTAAGTATTTTCATCCAATGAAAATACTTAATGAGCATTAATTCAATTAATGAGCATTAATGAATATTTACACTCCATTAAGAATCATATTTGAAACTCTTCATTTTGAATTCAATTTTGAAAATTGAATGATTCATTGAATTTCAAAATTCAATAAATTAATCTCCATTAATTCTCTTAGTGAATGAATTCACTTGAGTCTAACTCAAGTCTAATCCACTTGAATCTAACTTAAGTCCAATTCAATCGAGTCTTACTCAATTGATCTCATGCAATTTCAAATATAATGAATCACTATTTTATTAATTCGTATTGACTCCTTGAGTTTAGTTTAAATTGGACTCAATCCAATAATTAGATCCAATTGAGTCTAACTCAATAAGTCCAATTCGGATTAGACTTAATCCAATGATGCATCATATGAATCCATCTTCAAATCTACTTGTTCTTTGTGTGTGGCCCAATAGGTTCTCGTAACATTGGTAATGTATCCAAATCAGCATTTACATACATAAGCAATGAGTGGGATCTAGCAAGGCATCATTGCTACCCAAGTGACGAGAAAGTCGAGATCCGACCTAACCTGTCCATGGCAATTATCTTATATGACTTGGTCCATTTATTCTTGATATCTATATTGATCAATGAGGCATAGACTGTGTCATCCTCTTATCAACCTTTTGTATTTCTTGATATTTAAGTAGACACACTCAATCAAATAAGCTCAATATCTCATATTGACTCATTTGTGAATGGCCATGCTTTCTTGTGTCCTACTAATCAAGGGGCCCACAGATATCTTTTTCGTCATATAGAAGGGATCGATCTCATCTACATCACTACATCGTTCCGCATAATTCATTACATAGCAAGTGATTGACTTTATTGTCCACCTTATTACAGGTGACGTTTGCCGATACCAAAGTACACAACTCCTTAGGTAGGGAACCGTAGTAACTTCAGGTCTAAGGACTATTCATATCAATAGTCATATGAGAATGTTTATGACACTCATATAACAATCCATGAAATATTCTCATGGCGGGTCATTCAGTATATATGCTCTAATATATACTCATATGTCAACCTGATATCTCATATCCATGACTTATGAGATCAAGTCATCCGTTGACCTACATCAACATATTAATATTGTCCTTGTATATTAATACTTGACTAGGAATAGTTAAGAGTATTGTTCCATGTATATCTATAATATCTTACTATCAATTCAACCAATTGATATGTTATAGATAAGAACCTACTACCCAAGAACATTATTATATTTATTCAATCGGCACTGAATTGAAATAAATATAATAACCAACTTTACCTTTTATTAATAATGAAATATGATACAAAAGGAGCTCTTTACAATCATCTCATAATTGGTACTAGGGATAATACTAACAATCTCCCACTAGCACTAGTGTCAATCACTGAAATATCTAATACCCAATGACCTAGTATGACCATCGTTCTTCCTCTGTGCCAAAGCCTTGGTTAAGGGATCCAGAATGTTAGCATCGGTCGGTACTCTGCATATCCTCACATCTCCTCTATTGATAATCTCTCGAATGAGATGGAACTGTTGTATTATCTAATACCCAGCACCACCATTTAGACAAAATACATACCCTAACTGCGATCTAGAATCATCTTTGTTGATGTGCGTAGATTATATATACTTTTATGCATACTTTGACGCACATCTCTTGTACTTCATGCATATAATGTATGCTTATTGCACCCTATTTCATTATAATGTCATACTTCCATTATATTTTATTCGGAGATCTACTCTTTGCATATTTTGATTGACAGGATGTGATTTGGAGCAAAAATGAAACTTAAATGGAGTCTAGAGTTTCCAAAATGACTGGGTTGTGCTTATAAGGTATGGATGTATGAAAATATGGTACAAAACAAGGTCTACACGACCTGGCCATGCCTAAAAGGCATGGCTGTGTCAATTCCACACAGATGTGTCAATTCCACACGGCCATGTCATTTTCAGCACTATAGACCAAAAGTAAAATAACCATAACTTTATTCTCAGTTGAAGTTATTAGATATTCTTTATATTAAAATGTAGATACCTTTAAGATCTACAACTCTTATGAAGACTTCAACCAGAGAAAAGCATGTCTTCAAGGCCTAAAATGCGTTTATATGAGACATGACCTTGGCACAGGGCCGTGTCAAATCTTGCACTGCACACCAAGAGTAAAATGGGAATAACTTTATGCTCAGTTAGAGTTTCTAGTAGTTCTTTATACCAAATTATAGATAACTTCAAGCTCTACAACTTTGATCAAGACCGCGACTCAAGAATACCAAGATAAGAGGTGCTAGGCATACAAATTTACACATCCTTGACACACGGCCAAAAGAGCTAGGTCGTGTGAGCCACAAGGCCGTGTGAGCCACATGGCTGTGTGAACCACATGGCCGTGTAAGCCATATGGCCATGTGAGCCACATGACCGTGCAATATTTCCAGAGAGTAAGTAGTGGTTGGCCGTGTGAGCCACATGACCGTGCAACATTTCCAGAGGCTAAGCAATGTCAGGCCGTGTGAGCCACATGACCGTGTGAATCCATCCAGAACTAAAGCAGAACATGGTCGTGTAAGCCACACGACCATGTGAATCCATCCAGAACAAAAGTAGAACATGGCCGTGTGAGCCACACAGTCGTGTCACTCTGGCCGAGAGCAAAATGTATGAGGTCGTGTGGATCCACACGGTCGTGTCACGAGACGTGTGGTGCCCATGTCCTACTCTATAAAAGGGGGTTTCTCCCCTTTTCATGAAGCTTTGTCTTGGGGCTCACCCCCATTCCTTGGAGAAGGGTTCTCCCCCTTCGGGGAACCCTAGATCTTCCATCTTCGCCGATCCGTCCACCTTCGGAGCAAGGATTGCAAGTAAGAAGATCGGCGGCACATAGATAAGCATTCCTCTCTTCTCTATCTCTTGTTTTGGAGTGTGGAATGCTTAATTTCTTGTCTCTTATTTGTAAACCCTTTGCTATGGAGTAGATCTTTAGATCTAGGATGTATGAAGTGTTGGATCGTAAGCGTTCGATAGAGGAGGGGGGGTGAATATCGATTAAAATAAACTATCGAGAATACGCAGTGGAAAGAAAAAAGCAAAAAGAAATGACACAAGTAAATTTACTTGGTTCTAAGCCTGAGTCGACTCCTACTCCAAGGCCCGCACGCAAGGGTGCTTTCGATGGTCAATTCACTAGCAATTCGAAAATGTTTACAACTTAAAGTACATGAATGCTGATAAAAATGATACTGACAAGAAAAAGAAGAATGAAAAAGCAGAGCGTTATCAGCAGCGTCGCAAGAGCACTAGAGATCGAATCGTGAGTTGTTGTTGGAGCTTCAGTCTTGACCCTCCTTATATAGGAGGTTCAGGGCACCTGGAACCTCCAGGGCGCCCTAAAGATGACGTAGCCGAGCCAACCAAGGCGCTCAGCGCGACGAGATGATGTTGTGGATAAAAGTTCACCTCCGGGCGCTCGGAACCATCCCGGGCGCCCGGACCCCAGTTTTCTAGCAGCTTCCTTCCAGCAAGAACACATTAGTCCAGAGGCAAACATATGATATATATCCTGTAAAATAAAGTGTTAGCACAGTTTAAGTTTAACAAGTAGTGTATTAATTAGATTCCGTCTCTCCGAGACCAGAATCTAGTAAAAATCTTGACTTAAAGTTTTGAAATGGTTCTAAGTCGGATCGACGCCTAAGTTCCCTTCTCGGGAACGCGTCCTCACAGTCACTCCCCTCCAGTGACTTACCTTCACTTACCTGCCAAATGTCCGGTCAGCCCTTCGACCCGTTTGGGTTTCGTGCCAGCTATCCGATCAGCCCATCAACTTAGCTGGACTTCGTGCCAAACGTCCGGTCAGCCCGTCGACTCGTTTGGACTTCGTGCCAACTATCCAATCGGCCCGTCGACCTAGCTGGGCTTCGTGCCAGACATCAGGTCAGGCCGTCGACCTGTCTGGGCTTCTCTTGCACACTCGATCAGAGTGTTAGACAACAACAAAACTAACTTAACCTATTTTGTCATTTATCAAAACTTGAGTTAGACCGTTAGTGCTAACCGTACCAACAATCTCCCCCTTTTTGATGAAATGGCAACCTGGTTAAGTTAGTGAAAAAATATGCAAGTAAAAACAAGCATAAAGTTGTTAAGTTAGCTTTTTAAATTTTGTTATTTTTGCTGTTTATTTTGTTTAACTAACTTAACCACCTAACCCTCTCCTTTTGACATTCATCAAAGGATTAACATAGAACAACTTTGTAATTGAAAGAGGCAAAGTAAAAATTTAGGAATTGAAGTCAGATCTTCTAGGGGGAGTTTAAGTTTAAAACATAGAAAAATAATTTAAGCTTTTAATTTTATCTTTTTCAAAAAGTAGCTATGTTTGACTTTTAAAAAGATAATTGTAATTTTAACTTAATCTTTCGAAAAGAGTTTTGAAAACTTAAGTTTTAAAAACTAAGTTTGGATAGTAAAAAATATTAGGGTTAAGTTCAATTTATAAGTTAAGTTTTAAAAACTAAGTAAAATCAAGTTTGAGTTTGTAAAACTTAACTAATTAAAATTTATTTTCAACTCTGATTCTGTAACCTTTTAAATAGATTTTCAAAAATATGTATTTTGAAACCTAAGTAGAATATGATTTTAAAAATAAAGAATCCAATTTTCAAAATCAACTTTTTACCTAAGTTTGGAGGGTTTAAATCAAAAACTGAGTTTAGAAATTGTTATATTCAAAATTGAATTGGAAATGTTAAAAATTTGAAGATAAAGCTAATTTTCAAAAATGATTTTAACTTTTAAAACTAATTTTGAAAAATTCAAATAACTTTTTAAAACACTTAGTTTTGACTTAAAAAGAGGTATTTTACAAAAATTAATTTTAAAATAAGTATAAAAATAATTAATCTCCCCCTGAACCTGACATTACAAAATCTGTTTAACCAGTTAGCTACTCACTGACTATTAGAAGATAGCACCTTTCACTTGGTTAGTCAAGTTAAGTCTGAGCATCAGGTAGTGTTTGACTAAACTGAATGACTTAACCTGATTAATATCTGTTTGGTATTTAACGCTCAGACTTATGTCGATGCACTGAAATAAACATCTTAAGTTAAGGCACTTTGTTTATGCATCTCACCCCTTTCTATGTTTGGCAATCACAAACAAGGGAATCCTAAAGTGTTGGTGAGATACTCACATACTAACCCTAGGGGAACATGCTTTCTAAAGGATTATTCTAGTCTAAGGCTAAAATTATTTTTGAAATTCTAAAAATAGGAAATTTTGAAAACATAAAAGTGTTTTACCTTATAATTTGAAAACAACCATTTTTGAAAACAATTCTAAAATTCCTAATCTATTAGACAAATCAGAATCAATCATTTTTAAAGTACAGATATATAAAAGTTGAAGTAACCCAGAATATTAAAAGTCAATGTCAAAGTCAAAGTACAATGATCATAATAAAATAAGCATATTTTTTTAAAAAAAATTAAAATAATTTTTAAAGTTTTTAAAATAATTTTTAAAAGATTTATAAAAGTTTTTAAAATAATTTTCAAAAGATTTTTAAAGTTTTTAAAAGAGTTTTTTTTAAAATATTTTTAAAGTTTTTAAAAGAGATTTTTTAAAAGAATTTTTAAAGTTTTTTAAAAAAAATTAAAATAATTTTTAAAGTTTTTAAAAGAGTTTTTTAAAATAATTTTTAAAGTTTTTTTTAAAAGAATTTTTAAAGTTTTTAAAATAATTTTTAAGGTTTTAAAATAATTTTTAAAGCTTTTTTTAAAAAATAATTTTTAAAGTTTTTAAAAGAGTTTTTTAAAAGAACTTTTAAAGTTTTTAAAATAATTTTTAAATTTTTTAAAAGAATTTTAAAGTTTTTAAAAGAATTTTTAAAATAATTTTTAAGGTTTTTTAAAATAATTTTTAATGTAAAATACCGGAAAATAGGCGAATGTGAATAAAGAAATTTTCTGGAATTTTTGGAAATTTTTCGGGAATTTTTCGGAGCTCGTACGGACGAGTTGACAGGGATAAAAACGGGGTCCGGAAAAGCCTGTTTAGGCTACCCCATTTAAGTGAGGAAAAGTTTATATATTTAATTTTTTTTCTTTTTCCTTATCTTTATTTCCCGTTTTCTTTTTCCCTCCTGCAACCCGTGCCATTCCTCCCGACACCTTCCCCCGCGCGTGCCGAAGCCCGACGCCGAGCCCTAATCGCCGACCCGGCGGTTTCTTCCTCGCCGAAGCTTTAAACTCCTCGGCCACCTCCTTTTCTTCTTCTCCTCATCTTCTTTGCGTCGATTCCTCTCAGCCCTCTCCTTGCCCTAACCAGCGCCGCAGCAAACCGCCGCTGCCTCCCTCTCCCTACCGGCGACGCCCCCTCCTCACTGCCGCCGTGACGCCAAGCGCCACTGCACAGAGCCGACGCCTTCTTCCCTTCACCGACGCGGATCCAGCCGAGCTCTAGTGCCGGCTGCCACCACTGTGCCTTGCCGCCGCGACTCCTCCTCTTGTGGGCTCGCGACACAACCGACGCTCCTTTGCCCTAGTGCCCTCTTCTTCTCCTCTTCCGAGCGCCGGCAGCCGACAAGATCCTTTGCCCTAGTGCCCTCTGCCATTGATCAAGTCCCCGGTAAGGTTTAGTTTGGTTGGAAATTCTGTAGGTGCAAGGATTTTGATTAATTGTTGATCTGGTTTGTTGTGGTGTTGACCTTTTGATTCATTTCGATCCGATAATTGCAGTAGGTTGTGCTGTTTTTGTGGATCCGGAAATTGGGGTGTTGTGGGCTGCTCTTTGGTCCAGCAGCCACTACTTTTGGCAGTAGATCAGTGACCCCGACTGGGATATTGAGGTAAGGTTTAGGGTTTTGAACTTCGAGTAGAATGATTATGTTTATATTTGGAATAGGTAGATTTGATTAACTTTAGACTTTTAATCAAATGTTATGATTAGGGTTAAAGGAAATTAACCTTAGTTAATTGTTGGATTTAATTTATGAAGGTCGAGATTATGGTTTAGGGTTTTTCCCTAAAATTATTCTTAAGGATTTTTATTTAGCTATTCGTTTAATTTGTAGCTAAATAAAAATGTATGTTTGATATCACAGGACTTTGACGCGAGACGAGTATCTCGGAGTCAGATTTGGACCATTTTATCGGAGGCGGGTACTTTTGACTTGTGTCATTTGATATACATAGTAGTGAAATATAACAAGTTGCATTAATTATGTTCCTTATTTGTTTCGGTTAGTCATTACCCAATACCTGTTATATGATTGATTGATTTCTTGTTTTGCATTTCATGTATACTTTACCTGCTTATACATGTTTATAAGGGTGGTGATATACCATACTTTACCATGTTCAGGACCTAGGTTTTTTTTATACCTTCTGTGTACCTTTGACTTGAGTTGATTCGTTGACCTATGATGCACTTATATATATATATGGATTAGGTCAGGATATCTTGTGGTTAGTGTCATGCACTATTTGCATGATTGCATGCTGTGCGATAGTTCGCTCCATTATTGTTGAGCACATCGCCAGTTACATGGATCTGCACACACCACCACTCATGGGTTAGTGGTCGATTCAGGCAGAGTGTGTTGCAGCAGGGACTCTGTTAGGCACCGTTGGTCCGCTCATGGGTAGTGTGACACAACGTGTTATCCGGGAGGGATTCCTCCCCGTCATCGTGTACCGAGAGATGAGAGCATTGCGCTCCCCCATTTATGATTTGGGGTAGGAGGATAGGTGTACTCCGACAGCATCCCGTCCACTCGGTCACTCATCAGGAGTAGTGACGACAGAGTGCACGGTTGTCACAGCCCTACCCACTCGGCCTCTCTATTGTGTGAGATGATCGACTGGCGTCAGGGGTGACCAGGACGCATCATTGACATCATATGTATGATACATTTATTGCTTGTGTTTGTGTTTGTTGTATTTATATGCTGCATATTGTTTGGATACCTATGTTTGACATGCATACAGAATTTCCATATCACTCGGACTGTTTGTTCTTATACTCAGGTCCTGGTTAGTACAGTTTCTCTCCTGTTTACTTCAGATGCATTTTTATCTTTCTTACATTAGGAGACTGTACGCATGATTAGTGCTAGGTGTTATTTCCTTACTTTGTATATCAGTTGTACCTGCTGAGTGTTGGATTCACCCCGCCTCCATTGTTGTTATTTTTCAGGTTGATGCTGTCGGGAGAGAGTTCCAGTTGCTAGTCCCCTGCAGACCACAAGCTGTTTTTATCTTTTGGTTTGTTATTTAGACTGTGTTAGACTTATTCTGTTTGAGGATTTGGATATTGTATGGACTCTTATGATCGATAGATTTTCGTATGATTTAGATTTGTTCTACTACATGCCTGCCTGGACGACAGAAGAGGTAAGTTTGTCGGATTTGTGTTTTACGAGTGTAGTTGAGTAGGGTGGTTTTCGAGTCAGAGTATTACTGCTTTGTTTGATCATATATAACTGCGTGGATGTTTGTGTGGTTGTGTTTTATTTACTGTTATTATTCCAGTCGCATGTGGCTGAGGTATATAGTGTTTATAGAAAGTTTCAGATTGTCCGCCGTATAGGGGAAATGCTGTCGAAATTTCTTCGGACAGGGACTCCTCTGGGCGTGACATTTAAAGTTTTTTTAAAATAATTTTTAAAGTTTTTAAAAGAATTTTTAAAATAATTTTTAAAGTTTTTAAAAGAATTTTTAAAGTTTTTAAAATAATTTTTAAAGTTTTTAAAATAATTTTTAAAATTTTAAAAATAATTTTTAAAATTTTTAAAATAATTTTTATAAGTTTTTAAAATAATTTTTAAAGTTTTTTTAAATAAGTTTGGAAAGTAATTTGTAAAATAGTTTTCAAAATGATTAAAAAAAATTTTGAAAGTACTTTAAGAATATTTTTCAAATAAAGTGTGAGAGGGTTTTTCAAAATATTTTCGTATTTATAGATTTTCAAATATTTTTATAAAAATAATTTTTCAAAAGATTTTGTAAAAGTATTTCTCAAAGACACCTTCCTTGACGTCAATACTCCCCCTGAAGTCAACATTGGGGTTTAGGTATTTTATTTTTTAAGACCTTAGCATATTTTCCTACCTAAGTATTATAGGGATTTAGGGTTAGCAATATTTTTCTATATAATTATCTCTATATACTTGGTATAATTGGTAATTTTATTAAAAGATAATTAATTTTATATTTATGTGTATTAAAATAATTTGTTACTAATTTAATAACTTAAATTTTGAATTAATTGATTGAGTTAATTTAATGACACTCTTAGTTATAATATTTATTTCATTTTTTTGTTTTAAGTAGGATTAATTAAGTTTATAGTTAGTATTAATTCGAAGTTCAAAAAATTAATAGATTAATTAATCTATAATTTTTTAAAAAATAAGATTAGGAATTAAATAAATTACATAAGTTGTTAATTTCAAGTTGTTAAATCACATGAAAGTAACATAGACTTAGAATTAATTTTAATTTTAATTTTAATTTTAATTGTAAATTTTATTTTAAGTTTAAAGTTTAAACTTTAATTTTTAACTTAATTTAACTTTTAATTTTAAAATAATTTAATTAGTTTAATTCAGTTTAGTAAATTTTAAATTTAATTTAATTAGTATTAATTTAATTTAATTTTTAGTTGAGTTCATTTTAAATTTGATTTTTAATTTTAGTTTTAGTTTCGATTAAGTTAGTTAGAAATAATTTTTAAAATAATATTTAAGCTAAAAAGATATGAAATAATTTTTAAAATAATTTTTAATTTAATTTTTAATTTAATTTTTAAAATACCTTTTGAGGTAAACAAATTTTTAAGTTTAAAATAATTTTTAATTTAAATAAATTTTAATTTAAATAATTTTTAAGTTAAATTATTTTTTAAAATAATTTGTAGGTTAAAATACTTTCTTAAATAATTTTTAAGTTAAATTAATTTTTAAAATAATTTTAAAGTTAAATTACTTTTTAAAATGATTTATAAGTTAAATTAATTTTTAAAATGATTTTTAAGTTAAAACACTTTCTTAAAATAATTTTTAAGTTAAATTAATTTTTAAAATGATTTTTAAGTTAAATTAATTTTTCAAATGATTTTTAAGTTAAAAGATTTTTAAAGTTTTCTTTTAAAAGATTTTTTTAAATAATTTTGAAAAAGATTTTCCAAGTATTTTTAAAATGAATTTCAAAATAGTTTTTTATTAATAAATTTTTAAAGAGTTTTTAAAAAAAATTAAACTAGTTTTTAAATAATTTTTAAAATAGTTTTAAATAATTTTTAAAATAGATTTTAAATCATTTTTAAAATAGATTTTAAATAATTTTTAAAATAGTTTTTAAAAAAATTTCAAAATAGTTTTTAAAGTTTTTTTTTTAAATTTAAAAGAATTTTTCAAATAATTTTTAAAGAAAAAAAAGTTTTAACGAATTTTTAAAATGATTTTTAAAGAATTTTAAAATAATTTTTAAAGAATTTTAAAATAATTTTTAAAGAATTTTAAAATAATTTTTATAGTATTTAAAAATGATTTTTAAAGAATTTTTTGTATAATTTTTTAATAATTTTAAAATAGTTTTTAAAGAATTTTTAAAATAATTTTTAAAGAATTTTGAAATGATTTTTAAAGAAATTTTAATATAATTTTTAAATAATTTTAAAATGATTTTTAAAGAATTTTTAAAATAATTTTTTATGAATTTTTAAATGATATTTAAATGATTTTTAATATAATTTTTAAAGAATTTTAAAATGATTTTTAAAGAATTTTTAAAATGATTTTTAAAGAATTTTAAAATAATATTTAAAGAATTTTAAATTTTTTAAAAGAATTTTTAAAATAATTTTTAAAGTATTTTTTAAATGATTTTTAAAGAATTTTAAAAGAATTTTTAAATAATTTTTAAAATAATTTTTTAAGAATCTGAAAATGATTTTTATAGAATTTTTAAAATAATTTGTAAAGAATTTTAAAATAATTTTTAAAAATATTTTAAAAGAATTTTTAAAATTCTTTTTTAAGAATTTTTAAAAGAATTTTTAAAGAATTTTTAAAATAAATTTTTAAAGAATTTTTAAAATAATTTTTAAAAAATTTTATAATGATTTTTAAAGAATTTTTAAAATTATTTTAAAAGAATTTTAAAATAGTTTTTAAAGAATTTTAAAATAATTTTTAAAATGATTTTTGAAGAATTTTTTTAAATGATATTTAAATAATTTTTAAAGTATTTTTAAAATAATTTTATAGTATTTTTTAAATAATTTTTAAAGAATTTTTAAAATAATTTGTAAAGATTTTTTTGAAATGATTTTTAAGGATTTTTTCAAATAATTTTTAAGATAAAAAGTTTTTTTAAAAAAAAAATAATAATTTTAAGTTAATTTTTTTAAAGGATTTTTAAAATAAATTTTGGTTATTTAAATTTAATTTAATTTAATTTAATTTTTATTTAATCTAATTTAGTTTAATTTAATTTAATTTAATTTAATCTAATTTAATTTTAATTTTAATTTAATTTTGTTTGAATTAAATTTAAATTTTAATTTAATTTAATTTTATTAGACTTAGTTCGATTCGATTCGATGTGAAATCCTTAGTCATCTCACCGATTTATGTTTTCAATCAAGGAAACCTATAATTTTTGTGAGATGAAATAGGTTCAGTTTTAAGGTTTGGTTTAACTTTGTGTTAGATTCAGGTTTAGCTTTGGGCTTAACAAACAAGCATTTTTTGAATAAACTTTTGGACTATGGTGAGTCACTTGGACATCATTAGAGTAACCATACCTTCGAGATGTTCCAAATAGTCCTATCCAATGGACTTAGTACAAAATCTTGGTCTAACTGGTTAGGATCCATAAAGGGTAGCTTCGGTCAGTTCCAATTATCCAAATACACCAGGTCAAAGACATATCTTCCTAGACATGCATAGACTAAGCTTCTCTAACGTACTATCATCCAAAACTTCACCAGTACCATAGGTCAAGTTAAATTTGGTCCCTTTCTAATTAGTCATAATTACCCTACCGAGTAGGTTAGTTTTGGAGGTGCCAGCTATTCTGGAGCCTCCCCCTGAATTATTGGCCTTTTTTTTTAGTTCTTGGTTTATGTCTATTCTTTTTATAGTTATAATTTACTTGATGATATTCTAAGTCTTGGTGGGGTTTAAAATATTTAGATTTTGAATTTGTTGGTTTAGGTTTGTATTTTGGTTTTTGAGTTGATTTATTTGATTTTACATAATATATTTTTTCTTTGGGTATATAGTATTGGTTAAGTCCTACTTGCGTGGTTAAGCACGCTTTCGGAACCCAAGCTTTACTTGATTACTTGTGTTGGGTTATTAACGATTTAAATGTTTTATTCAAACTTGACTTGTAGCCAAGCCCAGTTTTGTTGTAGATTGGCTTTTGATTATTTAATATTAGATCTAAATTCTTAGATCTAGTTGTAAATTTTTCTAACATTTATTTTAATTTGTTAATTTCTATTCTTAGTGATAAATTCTCCTCCTCAAGTGTTAGATCTTGAGTTGGACTTGATTTTGTGCTTTGTTCCTTGAGGATTTGATTCTCCTCAAGGAGCGTTTTATTTTCATTTTCTAGCATTGTCAATTTCTTATTCAAGCACGAAATAATTTTTAAAAAATTTCTATTTAAATTAAGATCTACCTTGTCGGGACCTTCGGAAACGAGTACGGACTCGTGGTTTGATTCGGGTTCGAACCCGTCTTCCGATTCTTCGTCTGATTCTTCTTCGAGGGCCATCAGCGTGAGGTGGCTCTGGTACTTCTGATCTTCGACCTCCGATTCGTCCGAGGAGGAGTCGTCCCAAGTCGCTTTGAGAGCCTTCTTCTTGGATGACTTTGTCTTGTCGCTCTTCAGTTTCGGGCACTCGTTCTTATAGTGGCCCTTTTTGTTGCATCCGAAGCAGGTCATGTTCCTTGGTTCGTTTGGAGCGTTGATCTTTTGCAGGTCCTTCTTGCTGAAGCTCTTCTTTCTCCTGGTGAACATTTTCCTTACCAGGTTCACCAGGTACTCTTCATCTTCGGTCTCCTGATCGGACTCTTCTTCTAGTTCAGGCTTATTTTTAGATCTCTCCTTGGAGGAACCTGCAAATAAGGCAACACCTTTCTCGGATCCAGCGTTAGTCTGCTCATGTAACTCTAACTCGCAAAAAAACTCGTCTAATTTTAATTTTGATAAATTTTTAGAGATTTTGTAGGCATCCACGATAAATGTCCACAAATTATTGCATGGAAAAGCGTTCGAGGCATACCTTATTAAGTCTCGGCTCTCCATTTGATGTCCTATTGTGTGGAGTCCGTTGAGGATGTTCATGATCCTCACGTGAAGCTAACTCACCGTTTCTCCTTCCTGCATTTTAATGTTAAATAATCTATTTAACAAAAGATCACGCTTCGTTACCTTCGCGTCGCTTATCCCTTCGTGCAGTTCGATCAATTTGTCTCATAGTTATTTCGTATTCTGGTGTGGTCCGACCCGGTTCAATTCTACCTTTGTCAACCCGCATTGTAGCATGTTGAGAGCTTTGAAGTCCGTTGATGCTTTCTTTTTCATGTCCGGAGTCCACTGTTCCGGGTCCAGTGGAATTCCAGAGTTGTCAACTGGTGCTCTATAGCTTTTTGTGATGCTAAACCATTGGTCGAAGTCCCCTCCAGTGACTTACCTTCACTTACCTGCCAGACGTCCGATCAGCCTTTGACCCGTCTAGGCTTTGTGCCGGCTATCCGGTCAGCCCGTCGACCTAGCTGGACTTCGTGCCAAACGTCCGGTCAACCCGTCGACCCGTTTGGACTTCGTGCCAGCTATCCGGTCGGTCCATCGACCTAGATGGGCTTCGTGCCAGACATCAGGTCAGCCCGTCAACCTGTCTGGGCTTCTCCTGTACACTCAATCAGAGTGTTCGACAATAACAAAATTAACTTAACCTATTTTGTCATTTATCAAAACTTGAGTTAGACCGTTAGTGTTAACCACACCAACAGGAAGTAGCTATGATGTGATTGTGAATATATGAACTATGTATTTAGATATTTTCCTATGCAATGAAGTGTTTATATCATCATCTATGTCTGTTGTGCCTTATATGCGTTTGACGAAATATGTGAGCTAAATCCATATAGATGTAGGGTTAGATCATCATGTAGAGGAAGAGCCTTGGAATGTAAGATCATGAGACCTTGTGACAGAAGATATCCCTTACTTTCTACGGCAGTTCCTTGAAATGGGGATCGATTCTTGTTAGGAAGATTAATTAGAATTTAGACGGTTCTTCCAAATTAATGTTAGGAAGTGACTTGTGTAATCTAGGAACGTTGACCGTGAGTCATTGTGTGAGAAGGATGTTCCCTATAATCGGACTTCCTATATTACCTCTTCTACTTAATTGCATTAATATACCGTTAGGAAGTGATCTGAGTAATCTAGGAACATGGACCGTGGGCCCTTGTGACAGAAGGATGTTCCCTATAATCGGACTTCCTAAATTACCTCTTCTACTTAATGGCGGTTGAACTTGGGTAAACTCTTCGGTACAATCTTCGCGGGATTATACCGGACTCTAGTTAGTACTCCTACACTAGTGTAAGCATGGAGTTAGAGAGATGAACAATGCATAGGGACATTAACCAGCATCATAGTGAAACCGAAATCCTAGTATCTATCCATCCCCAAATCCAGCTCTCTCTCTTTCTCTACTCTTTACATTCTCTCTTTTCTTCACTCTCTCTTTTCCAACCAATCTTATGTTTGTCTAGATAATTCACTGTGCGAAGTTGACTAGTGCTTAATCAACAGTCTCTGTGGGATCGATAATCTTTTATATTACTGACGACGTAATCGTGCACTTGTGATGATGTAACAAATTTTTGACATTGTTGTCATACACTATTTTCGATTAACATTAGTTGATTAGCATATGAGTTGCTCTAGACATTTTTCTTTTTCATTTTCCTTTTTCTTTCTTGTTTTCATTATGCACTTTCTTTCTTGTAATTTAAATTCGGTATTTTCTTTCTTATTTTTCATATAACATTTTATTTCTTGTCTTTAATTCTTTATTTTTATTTTTATTCCTCGTAATTTTTTTTCTTAAATATCCATGAGCACTAACATGTCAAGTAGGCTTTTGAGAGAATTTTCTACACCCAGTTCTGCTAGATTTATGTCTCCCATTGTGCAGCCTCATATTGAAGTAAAAAGTTTCCAACTAGACCCAGAGTTAATTATTATGATACAAGGTCACAAATTTGGAGGAGAAGTATCAGAAAGCCCTTATCTGCACCTTGAGATATTTCTAGAGCTTTGTGATATGGTGAATTGTGAAGGAGTGCCAGCATATGCAGTTCGATTAATAGTATTTCCTTTTAGTATCAAGAATAAAGCAAAGACTTGGTTATATACCCTCCATCCTCAAAGTATCACGTGTTGGAAATAATTAGAGCAGCAATTTCTGAATCACTTTTTCCCTCCAAGTAGAACGGTTTACATAAGAAATTGTATCACAAATTTTGCTCAAGCAGATGGAGAATCATTATTTGAAGCATGAGACAGATTCAAGAGTCTAGAAAGACAGTGCCCTCATCATGACTTAAAAAAATGACTAACTTTACACATATTCTATATTCTATAAGGAAATTTTTTTTCCAGACAAATATTTCTTCTGCCCAAAGAGGGTCCGTCCAAGAGAAGGTAATAACATGCCAAGTCTAGTTGACCTAGAAACTAGCTTATACCTTTAACTCGGAATGAATGTATATTTTGAATTTGAAAACTTGCCAGCTTTTTTAGCTTGGTTAGGAAGTTTTACTATCCCTTGCCCGAGCACTATAACATCCATCCACAATTTCTTCCAAATATTATATTTGTTTCCCGAACTCTCTCAGTCATTAATTTGGAAAAGATAAAAGGACCTTTATCTCTGTTAGGTCGTTGCATGCGCACACGGTTCTTGATGGACCGACTAGGTAAAGTGAACATGATGTTTTGACCTAAGAATATCTCTAATGTAAAATTTGTCAAAAATTTGTAAAATTAAAAAAATATATATATCAATAAAAAAGTTTTTATAATTATGTAGGTGAGATTTAAGATTTTTAATTCAAGAATAAATTTGAATTTATAAATTTATTTTTTTTTCTCTTTATGGTGGAATCAATAATTAATGTACAAATTGATTCTTTCCAAATAATTAAAAAATAAATTATTTGATGAAATATTTAATTATAATATTTTATTTCATAAATAGTTAGTAATAATTAAAGTGATACCTTTTTTATTTGAAAATAAATATATTTGAGATAAGTTTATATATATATATATAATTAAATTTATAAGTTAATTAAATATTAAATAAAAATATAAATTAAATTAAATTAAAAATCATAAATTTATTAATTTATTAATTATAAATTATAAATAAATTAAATTAAATTAAATATCATAATTAATTAAGATATCAAATAAAAATTATATAGAGATATTAAATAAAAAAATAATAAATAAAAATATATGATTTATAATGTAGGACATGTAAAAAAAATTATATGAAAATTTTTTTTATTGTGCAGAGAAGGATAGATTTTTATACTTAATATAGTATTAATGTAGTATTAATGTGAGATATTAAAATTCTAAAAAATTTATTGAGAGAATTGATATGGGTTAGGTTTTGTGGGTCTCCTGATGAGGAAAGAAAATGAGGAAGGAAAAGTAAGAGAGATAGGCTAATATCGGTCGGGACATACCTTCATGATGAAGGTAGGGTAATATCGGCCGGTACATAACTTCAGGAAGGAGGTAGGCTAATATCGGTCGGGACATACCCCGGTAGGAGGTAAGCCTATATCGACCGAAATATGCCTCCCAGGAGAAAGGCCTATATACTTTACAGGAAGTAGGCTAATATCGGTCGTGATATGCCTTAATGATGAGAGTAGGCTAATATCGGCCGGGACATAACTTCAGGAAGGAGGTAGGCTAATATCGGTCGGGACATACCTCGATAGGAGGTAAGCCTATATCGACCGAAATATGCCTCCCAGGAGAAAGGCCTATATACTTTACGGGAAGTAGGCTAATTTCGGTCGTGAAATGCCTTAATGATGAGAGTAGGCTAATATCGGCCGGGACATAACTTCAGGAAGGAGGTAGGCTAATATCGGTCGGGACATACCTCGATAGGAGGCAAACCTATATCGACCGAAATATGCCTCCCAAGAGAAAGGCCTATATACTTTACGGGAAGTAGGCTAATATCGATCGTAATATACCTTCATGATGAAGGTAGGGTAATATCGGCCGGGACATAACTTCAGGAAGGAGGTAGGCTAATATCGGTCGGGACATACCCCGATAGGAGGTAAGCCTATATCGACCGAAATACGCCTCCCAAGGGAAAGATATATACTCTAAGTGGAGTAGGCTAATATCGGCCGGGACCTAACTTCAGGATGAAGGTAGGCTAATATCGGTCGGGACATACCTTCAAGGGGAGAGCCAATACGGGTCGGTCGATCAATACCTTGGAGAGATACTAGATAAAATGCAGTTTATTAATATAAAAAGGATGCAAATAGAAACTGCATGAAGCTGCATGAGAAAGGATCATAAATGAATATTTCAAAGAAGATAATTAACGATGATATCTGTAATATGTAAATGCATGATAGGTATTATATATTTTGGCAGGAAATATGCTCCCAGATTATTTTGCAGGTACTAAATGACAAAGAAGGTACATCTGGGGTACAAAAAAGATTCCTTAAAAGTCATTTACCACAAGTACGCCGCTGACATCATCTCATAACGAACTCTAACAAACCGGGGTCCACTTCATGACTACGGAGGTTATATGAAGTGGTATAAAAGGGGGAATCCTCTCCGTTGGCAAGGTAAGTGGACGAGTTCATATCATTGCGCACATTGATAACCATAATTTTCCAGCTACTGTTCATCTTCTTCTTCCTTCTTCCACACCAAGAGAGATCACTAACTTGAGCGTCAGAGGGCCTAGCCAGGGATTCCCACCCCGGTCTTAGGTCACTGACGATAGTGTTGGCTGGTCTCTTGTGCGCAGGAAGTCTTGGAAGCTCCGAATCCGGGTGTCTATTCGATTGGGTTTCTCTCTCGTCATCGGATCTTCGTGCAAGGAGGGCATTCGGTGACTCTATTTTTCCCGATCCGCTTTGGGTTTCTCGGATCATTGTTCTACAGGTATTATTCTTCATCAGCGGTGGGTTTCTTTCTTCCGGATTTCCATCGTGTCCAGCTTCTCAGACAGGATCAAATTTGGCGCCGTCTGTGGGAACCTCACCTGAATCTGAGACTACATGATGGAAGAGGCCGAAAAATCAAACCTACTTACTATCAGTCGGGAGGATTTGGATTTTCTCATCAACTCCCATGTCCAGAAAGCCTTGCAGCAACAACAACAACAACTTCAAGCTCATACTGGAGCTACTCTGCAAACAGCTCATAATCCGGCAATATCAACTACTGAGCAGCGGAAAGGAAAGGAACTAGAAGAAGAGGAACATGCATATTTTCCTCCAACTGCTGTTTCTCCGACGAGGCATCCCCGAGCTTTCCTTCGCACTCCTATGGAGCAGGGGGTAGAAGGCCTGTGTTCCAAGAATCCTCTGGTGAAGCACCCGATAAAGAAAAGCGTAAGATTAAAATGATAACTAGTGATAGCTCACCTGAGAAGGTCATCTCCCCATTCTCTCAAAGTGTACTGGATGATCCGCTTCCTAAGCGGTATCAAAACCTGCAGATCGGGGAATATACTGGAACAACAGATCCAGAAGATCATCTGTTGAAATTTAAGAACGTATCATTATTACAACAATTCTCTGATGGAGTGAAGTATCGGATGTTTCTCACTACCCTTGGAGGAGCTGCACAGCGCTGGTTCAAGAGATTACCAGAAAAATCTATTCGAAAATTCAAGGACTTCAAGAAAGTCTTTTTATACCATTTCTCTAGCAACAAGAGGTATCATAAGACTCCTTGGAGTTTGTTTTCAATCAAGCAGTCGACTAAAGAATCTATCCGAGCATACATCAAAAGGTTCAATCAGGTAGCTATTGATATGCCTAATGCTACTACTGAGATATTAGTAAGTGCTTTCTCTCAAGGTCTGAATGATAATGATTTCTTTAAAGATTTGGTAAGAAATCCCCCTGTTAATTTTGATTCCTTGATTGAGAGGGCTACTGAGTTTATTAATGTAGAAGAAGCTCAAGATGCTCGTAAAAAGGAGGGTGTCACCTCTTCTCCTACCCAAATTAAAGAGAAAGCTCCAGCCCCTGTGCCTCCACCCAGAGGTCCTAGAATAACTCATCCACCTCATCGACAACCAGAGTATCGTCCACAAGCTGTACAACATGTGGAGATACAGCCAGAGGCACCGAGGAGGTGGTGCACTTATCATAAAACTAGCAGTCATCATGCTGAAGACTGTTTTGTTTTAAGAAATAGACGAGTCAATAGGGAGCGATATCAGAGGAAGAACTACTATCGACAACAATACCCCAGGCAGCAAAGTCCACCCAAATTGGAATATCGCCCGATCGAGACTCGGCATGAGGCAATACCAGTCCCGACCGATACTAGTCAAGTATCAGAAAAAGCACCTTCTGAAGCTGTGATGACTCGACAGGAAGAAAACAGAAACAATGCTGCTCGAGGCAATATCAATATGATTGCGGGCGGACCCACTGATGGGGATTCTAATAGAGCCAGAAAAGCACATGCCCGAAGATTGGAGATTCATGCAGTAGGGTGCAGCATGGAACGAGCAGCCGGCCCTGAAATAAGTTTCGGGCCCAGAGATCTTGAGGGGGTAGAAATACCTCATCATGATGATCTGATCACCAAAGCTGTGATAGCCAACTACGCCATTGCTCGTACCTTCATAGACACGGGTAGTTCCGTCAATATTATATTCAAGAAGGCTTTCGATCAGCTACAAATTGATCCAAGTGAACTTCAACAAATCGTTACTCCTCTGTATGGATTCACGGGCAATGAAGTACAACCTTTAGGTCAAATAAAGTTGGCCATTTCACTGGGAGAAGAGCCTCTAATGAGAACCAGGAGATCTTATTTTATGGTGGTAGACGCTCCATCCTCTTACAATGTGATATTCGGTCGACCTGCCTTAAACGAGTTTAGGGCGGTTGTTTCTACTTTTTGTCAAAAGATCAAATTTCCTGTGGACGATCAAGTTGGAGAAGTACGGGGTGATCAGAAGACAGCCCGAAAATGTTATGTAGAGATAATTCGAGCTGAAGCTAACACCGCCCGAAAGATTCAAAGAATGGAGGTTAACGCCATCAGGGAAAAACAGCCCGCCCTGGTCTATGAAGAGAAGGAAGAAATTCATATCCAGGCCGGTCGACCTGAAGCTACTATATATATCGCGGCCGATCTTGAGCCTACTCTGTAGGCTGCATTAGTACAATGTTTGGAGAAGAATAATGATGTATTTGCATGGACTCCCAAAGAAGTCTCGAGCGTTTCTCCTACCGTTATGGAACATTCCTTGTATGTCTTCCCGGATGCCCGCCCGGTCATGCAAAGAAAAAGAAGTTTTAGCGCGGAACAAAATCAAATCATCAAAGAAGAAATAACCAAACTTATGGAGGCGGGATATATTAGGGAAGTACAGTTCCCAAGCTGGTTGGCTAATGTGGTGTTAGTCTCTAAACCAGGAAATAAATGGCGAGTCTGCATTGACTTTCGGGATCTCAACAAAGCTTGCCCGAAGGACTATTATCCGTTACCCAGGATTGATCAGCTTGTTGACTCCACCGCCAGATGCGAATATATCTCTATGTTGGACGCTTATCAAGGTTATCATCAAGTTCCCTTGGCCAAAGAAGATCAGGAAAAAGTCAGTTTTATAACATCTGAAGGTACTTATTGCTATAATGTTATGCCCTTTGGACTAAAAAATACAGGAGCAACTTATCAAAGGCTTATGAATAAGGTTTTCCAGAGGCAGATTGGTAGAAATATGGAAGTATATGTTGATGACATCTTAATTAAGTCTCTTCAAGCTGCTGATCTGTGCAGGGATATAGAGGAAACTTGCGAGACTTTAAGACAATATGGGCTCAAGTTAAATCCAAGCAAATGCTTATTCGGCGCGAAGGGAGGAAAATTCCTTGGATATATGGTGTCCGAACGGGGGATAGAGGCCAACCCGAGCAAGGTCAAGACACTGCAGAATATGGAGCCACCGTGCAACATGAGGGAAGCCCAAAGATTGACAGGCCGAATCACAGCCTTGTCTAGATTTATTTCTAGATCGGCTGATCGTAGTTTTCATTTCTTTAAAATACTCAGAAAGGCTAATAAGTTTCAATTGAATGAGGAGTGTGATAAGGCTTTCCAAGAATTGAAAGATTATTTGGCTACTCTCCCTGTGTTGGCTAAACCTATAGTAGGAGAAACTCTGTGGGTATACTTGTCGGCTAATGAAAACGCCGTAGGTTCTGTACTAGTTAGACAAGAGGAAAAGGAGCAACAACATGTATATTTTTCTAGCCATTTATTAAAAGGAGCTGAGTGTAGATACACTATACTAGAGAAATTAGCTTACGCCCTAGCATTGACTGCTCAGAGGTTGCGCCCATATTTCTTAGCACATGAGATTATTGTATTAACTAACAACACTCTTGGGCGAGTGTTACTCAACCCAGAGGCATCAGGACGGCTGATCAAATGGACAACTGAACTTGGGGAATATGACATCCAATATCAACCTCGCTCGGCCATCAAGGCACAAGCTCTAGCGGACTTCATCATAGAAGTTCAAGGCCCCGAGGAAGAAAGCACCTGGAAGGTTTATGTAGATGGTTCTTCAACTAGACAAGGTAGCGAAATTGGTGTTCTTCTTATATCACCAAGGGAAGACAAGCTGCAACTCTCCATCAGGTTGAATTACAGAGCTACCAATAACGAAGCAGAATATGAAGCCTTAATAGCCGGCTTGCAAGCTGCTCGACATATAGGGGCAGCTCGGGTCCTTATCTATTCCGATTCTCAATTAGCAGCTCAACAACTATCAGGTAATTTTGAAATCAATAATGATAGGCTTAAGTTATATGCTGAAGCGTTTGATAAGTTGAAGTCCCAGTTTCAAGAAGTAAATATACAAAAGGTTCCTAGATCTGAAAATCAAGTAGCAGATGAATTGGCTAAATTGGCTTCTGCTATAGTAGATAGGCCCGTGGAACAAACTCTGTTAGTATCTTGTATTAAAAGACACGCTGAAGCAGATATTCAAAGCGATTGGAGGGCTCAGATCATATTATACTTGCAGCAAAGTATTCTTCCTAGTGATGTAGAACAGGCAAGAGTATTTAAGAAGAGGGCCGCTCAATACACTATGGTGGGAGAACAGTTATATAAAAGGGCTTTTTCCAGACCTTTGCTTAAATGTATTGGCACAGAAGATATACAGTTTATTTTACGAGAAGTTCATCAAGGTTCGTGTGGTAGTCATATAGGGGGAAGATCTTTGGCTCGTAAAATTCTGTTAGCAGGTTATTTTTGGCCCACTTTACATGAAGATGCTAACAAGCTGGTGAGAACTTGTGTTTCCTGTCAAAAACATCAAAATATCTCACATCATCCTACACAGTTATTGAGAACCTCTATAGTTGCGTGTCCCTTTGATTAGTGGGACATGGACATAGTAGGACAGTTTCCTATGGCAGCTGCATAGAGAAAATTCTTATTGGTAGCGGTGGATTATTTTTCTAAATGGGTGGAGGCAGAACCACTTGCTCGAATTACTGAAGATGCAGTTATTAAATTTTTATGGAAAAATATAATCTGCAGATTTGGCATTCCTCATAAATTGGTCTCTGATAATGGAAGGCAATTCCAAGGGGATAGGATTTTAGATTGGTGCAACAGTTACGGCATCATTTAGGCCTTCACTTCCGTAGCTTACCCACAAAGCAATGGTCAAGCAGAGGTAACTAATAGGGAGATTATTAGAGGTCTAAAAACCAAATTGGATCATGTTAGAGGTAGCTGGGTAGATGAATTACCCAGTGTTCTTTGGGCTCACCACACTACACCCCGGGAAGCTACAGGAATCACGCCTTTTCAGTTAGTTTATGGAGGAGAAGCAATAATTCCCATCGAGGTGGGGGTAGAATCTGATAGACGGCGATTATATGATGAGGACAATGAAGGTCGACGACTTATAGAGCTAGATTTGATAGAGGAAATAAGAGATAAAGTTGCTACCCGTCTTGTATCATATCGACAGCGAATGAGGCAAAACTATAACAAGAGAGTGATACCCAGATTTTTCCAAGTGGGGGATTTGGTATGGAAACGAATTAAACCTGTTGGAGATATCAGTAAGCTGGCACCACAATAGGGAGGACCTTACAAAGTGGTAGAAAAGCTCGCATCAGGCTCATATTATCTTCAAGATGCTGAAGGGAGAATTTTAGAACGCCCTTGGAGCGCTAATCATTTACAGCCTTATCGAACCTGACCAAATCATACTATTTAAGAAAGTGTTCACAATTATTTGAAGTCCCTGGTGAACTGAGGACAAATATACCTACAGTTTATGTACCCTACTTCTTTTAATGAAAGTCAGGCAAGACAAATATCATCACTGGAAATAAGTATGGTTCATACAGATTGATAAATATCCAGAGAACCTTCATTTTCTATTTCGAGCAATCAATAGAAGGACATCCCAAAAGGCCTATTTAGCTCCCCTCAAAGTCAAGAAACCTTAAAAACTGTCAAGAGGTTAGTACAAGAGTCATATTTTTGCATAGACTACAAGTCGATTGGGAAATTCTATGAAGTAACTCGATCGGGTCTTCATAGGAGGAACCGGAGACTCTAAACCATCTCAGAAGCAAAATTCGATCGGGAAATTCTATGAAGTAACTCGATCGGGTCTTCATAGGAGGAACCGGAGACTCTAAACCATCTCAGAGCAAAAGTCGATCGAGAAATTCTATGAAGTAACTCAGTCGGGTCTTCATAGGAGGAATCGGAGACTCTAAACCATCTCAGAGCAAAAGTCGATCGGGAAATTCTATGAAGTAACTCGATCGGGTCTTCATAGGAGGAACCGGAGACTCTAAACCATCTCAGAAGCAAAAGTCGATCGGGAAATTCTATGAAGTAACTCGATCGGGTCTTCATAAGAGGAACCGGAGACTCTAAACCATCTCAGAGCAAAAGTTGATCGGGAAATTCTATGAAGTAACTCGGTCGGATCTTCATAGGAGGAACCGGAGACTCTAAACCATCTCAGAGCAAAAGTCGATCGGGTCTTCATAGGAGGAATCGGAGACTCTAAACCATCTCAGAGCAAAAGTCGATCGGGAAATTCTATGAAGTAACTCGATCGGGTCTTCATAGGAGGAACCGGAGACTCTAAGCCATCTCAGAGCAAAAGTCGGTCGGGAAATTCTATGAAGTAACTCGATCGGGTCTTCATAGAAGGAATCGGAGACTCTAAACCATCTCAGAGCAAAAGTCGATCGGGAAATTCTATGAAGTAACTCGGTCGGGTCTTCATAGGAGGAACCGGAGACTCTAAACCATCTCAGAGCAAAAGTCGATCGGGAAATTGTATGCAGTAACTCGATCGGGTCTTCATAGGAGGAACTGGAGACTCTAAACCATCTCAGAGCAAAAGTCGATCGGGAAATTCTATGGAGTAACTCGGTCGGGTCTTCATAGGAGGAACTGGAGACTCTAAACCATCTCAGAAGCAAAAGTCGATCGGGAAATTCTATGAAGTAACTCGGTCGGGTCTTCATAGGAGGAACCGGAGACTCTAAACCATCTCAGAAGCAAAAGTCGATCGGGAAATTCTATGAAGTAACTCGATCGGGTCTTCATAGGAGAAACCGGAGACTCTAAACCATCTCAGAAGCAAAAATCGATCAGAAAATTCTATGAAGTAACTCGAACGGGTCTTCTAACCCATCACAAATCACCATTAAGAGATCTTATAAATTCAAGACCTAATTCACCGAGATTATGCGGACACGAGGCTGGAATTCAAAAGGGGTGCTATACATATGATACATTATTCATTTGGAGGTCTATCCATTTAGAAGTCTTTATTTAAAAATTTGCCTGGAATAATATGTTCAACTCAGAACTCAGAAATTTTACACAGCTCTTTATCTAGAGATCAATTGAAGTTATGCATTCTTTTGGGAATTATGAAGTATACCGTATATTGTCTGCAGAAGAATTCATCATGACAAAGATTAACTTCAAGAGATAAGCCAGGAATTCTCGAATAAAGTTTATACTCAATATTCAAAAGTATTTCAGAATGGGTGTTCTCAAATCAGCATGATAAAGAAGCAAGTAAGTATCAAAATTTTCTTATGTACTGCAAGTACTTAGTTATATAGCTTTAATCACACTTTTCTTTTCATTAGCAGTTCCTATAGTACAAATCTTTTATGAATGATCTCTTTAAACATTCGGAAAAGGGCCTTTTAAATCCGCGGGCAGTTCTTCGTTAAGCCTGCGGCGATTTATGAAAGAAAGGGGAGGTTCTTTGGGTAGGTAACCACCCTCTCTTAATTGTTGAAGAACTCCCGATACAGAATGGTTTAGAGCACCTACTATCCTACGAACGAATTCCCGAGCAAAGGCTAAAGACTTCAAATAAGTCTGACGCCATTCTTCCCACCGGCTCTTCTATTGGTCCTTGTAATTTTGAAAATCAGTTTGTAAACTCACGTTCTGATCTTGCAAGGCGTCTTTCTCTGATTTAAGCTGCTCTAATTCCTTCTGAAGCAGTGATAATTCAACCTCTTGGGCTTTTCTCTGCTCTTGTTCCTGTAGGAGAATGAAATCATGAGAGGCTAAGTCCTGAGCTTGATCAAAAAGACAGGCATTATGGGGCTTCTCTACTTTCTCTAAAATAAGACTTTTTTTAGAAGCATCTGAGAGAGCTTTCTCTTTCAAAGCAATCTCTAGTCGAAGACCAGAGTGTAACCTATCCACCTGTAATTCTAACGTCCTTCTAGCAAGCTCTTTATCTTTCAACATTTGTTGACATTCCTCCAATTCTTGTTTCAAGGTTACCAATTGTTGATTTTGCAAGGCCACCTTCTCCTGCAACTGAGCCATATCATTGTTAGAAGAAGGCGAAGCAGACTTCAATGTCTCCAGTTGAGCTTTCAACTTATTGTTCTCATGATCCTTAGCTGTGAGTAGTTGGTCGATATGTAGACTTGTGGCAAGAAACTAAACAAAAGGACAATGTAAGCTAAAAATGAAGATACAAAGTTGATAACATATAACCAGAAAAACTTACAGCCACGGCCTGACGACTATGGCGATCAGCTCGATGTGGGAGACTAAGACCTCTTAGTTGCTCATAACCCTGCATCCAAGATTTGGCCAGTAAACCTTGTAGTTGCAAAGTGTCATAGCTAGGTAGACTAGAGGGTTGTCCCAATTGAGAAGGTAAGCCCGCAGCCAGTGTAAATAAAGGACGGGGGAGAGAGGAAGCAAGAGGTGGAGAAGAAGAGGATGCAATAGAAGGAAAAGGGATAGTAGAAGCAGGAGGAGCAGGGGAGGAACTAGATGGAATAGAAGGTAACAGTGTAGGAAGGGTTGTTGCAATGGTGGGAACACTAACAGTTGAAGGATCGACACCTGGAAAAGATCGTCGGCAGGGTGTCCGTTTTGCTCGAGGCCTAGAAGCCAAGGGAGGCAAGGCCAATGCCAAGGATGCAGAAGACACGGGAGGGACAACAGTCATCTCAAAAGTAGAAGGAGCTGAAATAATAGAAGAAGAAGGGATAAGTAGACCGGGCCTCATCATCCTAAGAGTAGGATTGGATATAATATGGGTGGGAGTTATCGGTGTCTTACCTCTCTCAAAAGAAACAGACGCCGGAACAAGAGGAGCTTGCACAAAAGTGCCAAAGAAATCGCCGAAGGGAGAGTCCTTAGTGAGATTTGGCTTCTTAACTAAGGTAACAAAAGGCTCTTCTTCCTCCTCTTCCAGGAGTGCAACACCCTCTGCCCTTCGTTCTTCTTCGGAAAGCAAGCCCAAAGTGGAGGGATTAGGATCGGATCGGCGAGCAAATAACCATTTTTCTCCAAGATTATTGACGAAAGATTTAGTCATAGCGGAATTCTTGTACATAAAAGCTGGAAGAAGAGCATCAGCTGAAATACAGAGGATAAACATCATTATCAAAGAGATATACTAGTCAGCAGAGGCAGAGTGAAATAATTATACTCACCAAAGGAACTATCCAAAGGAGTGTCAATGTTGTCTATTCCGAAGGGAAACATCAAGCCCTCTTCGATTAGATGTGGCAAACTGAATTTTGCTCCTCCCAGTATGGGTAGAGCATAAACAACAGAGGGATCGTTAAGAAGATCGTGGGTGTCAGGAAGCGGAGGTAAATCATGTATCCATTAAATAGGAAACGGAGGGGGAGAAGGGAGACGCATGTAGAAAATTTACGATACCATTCACCTTGAGGAGGAATGCGGTTAAACAGAATGTTCTTGGGACGAGACTGGAACTTGAAAACGCCAACATCTACTCGGCGAGGAATGAAGAAGTGATGAAAAAGACGGGGAGACAAGGGGAAATCCAACAGTTTTGATACCCCAATAAAACCCATTAGAATAGAAAAAGATTGAGGGACAAACTGGTTAAGCGGGATATCAAAATAGCGGCTGACATTGCAAAAAAAAAGGATGAAGGGGAAATCTAAAACCTTGTAAGACTTGGTCCCTGAAGATGGAGATACATCCTAAAGGGGGAAGATGTGGACCCTCATGAGGAGCGGGACGGATGATATAGGAAGGAAAACCATAGGTTGCCTGTAAGTCCACTTCTTCTGTATCTATGAGGTCGGAAGAGCATGAGAGAAACCACGCGGGAGGAGAAACCGCCATAGGGAGAAGCAATCACAGAAAAAGGAATCAAGCAAGAAGACGAAAGATGAAGAAAAACAGGAGAAAACTTCGTAAACCCTTATCTCTCTTTTTTGCCTTGTGCTAAAACCCCTAAGCTGAAACGGCAAAAGGGAAAAAGGAGAGTAAAAAGTGCTTGGAGTATCAATCGTCATAAATAGGTAATAATATTAAAGAATAAAATCAAGAGAAAGAAGTAAAGTTAAAAAAGCTACCTAGGAAAAGGTGTGAGTTTCCTTAGAAATACTCTTAGGAAACCCTGACAAGGACAGATAGAAATTAGTATAATAACTATAAGTTTAAGACGTGGGTGTAATAAAATGGAAGTTGAACGTCAAATAGTAGTTAATAGATGAGATCCATAGATAAAAATCGGACAGTTTTGATAAATCGACCGAGATAAAGATCACTCAAAATATATTGACCGAAGGCTTATTATAATAAGGCAAATAATATACACTATAATAAAACCCCATGAGAACCAATTACTATGTGGGAAAAGACATATGAAGACACGAGGGTAAACCGGCCGAGTAAAATAAAATTGACCCATATTAAGAATAGCATAATAAAGTTGTGTTAAGTCAGGCGAAATATGACTAAACTATGAAATATTGGGCGATATTTATCGATCCTAATATATATCGACCAGTCATTAAGAGACGAGCTGTCAGGAAAAAGGGTATGATGACAAACCAAGCAACATCGAACACATTCATACAGAATAGGTAGCTAGTGAGGGTAAGCCGATCAATCAAAAAAGATCGACCAATATTAAGAATACCATGATAAAAATATGTCCAATCGGGCGAGACATAATTAAGCTATAAAATATCGGGCGGTATTTAGCAATCTTAATATATACCGATCGATCATTAAGAAGAGACCCGTAGGGAAATGTCGCGTTATGGTAAACCAAATAACAGTAGATACATTTACAGAAAACAGATAGTTATCCTGAGAAAGAGTAAGATTCACAACCCAAAGGGGATAATCAAAGTCACACGAGCTTATCATTACAGAATCCCAATAACTTGAATCTAAGTTAGAGTCAACCTAGGGTACAGATCAGGAGGTTTGTTTTCAATTAGTTTGCGCTTATTTAAGAAATTAGGAGGAGGGTCACGAGATAAGTAACTCTCTTCTCTTAATTGCTGAATTGCCCCTTGAGCTCCCGCAGTAAAGGCAGATAGAATGGATCTCACGATCGGCCTGTTGAACTCGGGAGATTCAATCATGGTCGTGGCTCGTTCCTTGTAACGAACATCCTCGTTCCCTTTGTAGACTACCAACGCCATCTGAGAGGTCTTTAATTCATCTTCTTTGGCAGAAGCCTCGGCTTTAGCCGAATCAAGGGAGGTGGTCAGGGAGGCTACCTCATCCTCTTTCAGTTGCAAGGCTTTGAGCTTCTCAGTCAATTCCGCTTCATAATTATCCTTCAGCTCGCCAAGTTTGGAAGTCAATTCTTGGTTGAGGTCCGTAACCGATTTATATTTTGCCTGAAGACTTTCAATTTGTACTTCGAGTTGTTCCTTGGTGGTAGCAGAAAACGCGGTGGAAGATAATCCAACAACCTCTTGCTTTAGCTTATCATTCTCCGATCTCAACCTCTTGTTCTCAGTGTATAAGTTGTGTAGTAGTCGAGAGAAACCCATATTTTCTATCCATCGCTGGAAATATAATGAAAAGTCATAAGATAATAGTTGAGAAATAGAAAATAAGCGTTAATAAGCATACCCGATTCTCCTTGTGAGAGAAGCGATCAATTGCCTCAGGAATAGAAAGCTCTTCAAAAAGGGGACGAACTTCATCCCAAGAGCTGGCAAAAGAAACCCCTAATAATATGGGGAGAACAGGAACGGCAGAAGAACCGGCCGAGAAGGAAGAAGTAGGAATAGAGGGGGGGCAAAGACTAAGTAAGAAGAAGGCGAGGAAGGCAAAGACCCAGAAGTTGGTATAGATAGAGGAAAAGTAAAAGAAACATCCCCAGAGGCGCTGGCACTGGAAAAAGGCGAGGCAGGAAAATTAAGAGAAGGATAAAGCTCCGCCAGCGTCGGCTCGTCAGAAGGAAGGCCAGCCGAAGCAAAGCCTTCTGAGACCAACTCGTCGGCAGGAAGAATGAGCCTCCTTTTTGAGGGAGGAGCTCTGGTTAGTTTGCGTCCTGGACGCTTGCCCGTGGAAACTTCAGCTATCAATTTACCAGAGCTACCAAGAGACGTGAGCTCAATGAAAGGAAGAGAGGTAGACGAGGGGATAGCAGCAACCACTGGAGAGGTAACAGTGGGTATAGGATTGGGAAGGATCTCTGCAGCAAGATCCTCAGGAGAACCTTCAGGAGCCTCACGAACCCCTGAAGAGCTAGGTATTTCAGCTAAGGAAGCTGGCTCTTCAATTGAGGGTGGAGGGGTGATAGCGGCCAGAAACTCGGCTTCCTTGGCACGAAGCAGGTCCTCTTCCACGCGTATTTCTTCATCAATCAAGGCATCATAAAAGCTCTCCACTGTACAGAAAAGAAAAACAGTTTAGGCAGTTAAAAGCAAGAAGAAAGGAACCAGATGTTACCTAAAGAAATGTGGGTATCAGGTTTGACGGGGCTTAAACCAAATAGGTATAGAAGCTCGACCTTCAACCATTTCGGGATCGAAAGTCGATGACCTAATAACTTCTCACAATAAATAGGAAAAGAGGAAAGAAGATGAAATTCTCTAACATCAGGCAAGGGAGGCAAGAAGGATTTCCAAGCAGGAGACCAAGGAATAGGTCCCGGAAACTTTAAAAAGAAAAAACGAGATTTCCAGGCTTTGAGAGACGATGGCATATCTCCAAAAAGGATCATTTTAGTTCGCGATTGGAATAAGAAGACACCAGGTTCCGAGTACTTAGGATAGGAAAACATGAAGAAATTTTGAGGAGTAGGAGGAATATCCCGTAGACGAAACAACATGTAAGTACCGCATAGATAACGAAATGCATTAGGGGCGAACTGCTGCAAAGGAATATCAAAATACTGACTTATCTCAATCAAAAAAGGAGGAATGGGGAATCTTAAGCCCCCTATCAACTGGTCCTTGAAAAAAGTCACGCAGTTATCAGGGGGATGATGAGGTCGATCATTCGGTGTTGGGAGTATGATTCTATATTCCCTAGGAATTTCATATTGACGACGGATGGATAATCTAGCGTTCTTATCAAAGGTAGAAGACATATGGACATACCAAGGAGCAATTGTTTCTGCAGCCATGGACAAAAGCATAAGCTAGTGAAGCAACAGGTTACTTACTGAAGACAAGAAAAGAGATCGTCAAGAAACGATGAGCCCGGGATATGGTTGAAGGCAGCAACAAGAAAAGAACTCTAGAGAAGAAAAAAGGAAGGACAAGGTTTAAAAGGAGACGAAGGGTTTAGGGTTTGAAAAGCGCACAACTGTCGTCAGATCAAGACACTGGTATCTCAGCAGACGCTGAGGATCGCAATAGAAAGGCAAAAGACCTACGTGACGTGGCGGTCAGAAAAAGTATGTGCCATACCATCATAAAAACATTCACATCGGATGTGATAGGTCGGATCACACTGGGGTTGGTAGCGTCTTGGAGTATGTCTCTAACACTCTCTCACCCAGAGAAGAACCAATCACTAGCTAGGAAGCTTCGAAAGAAGATGTGCACAACTAGGTATAATAAAATAAAAGAGATTGAACTTTTGACTAAGCCCAGGCTAAAGACAAAAATATTTAAGGATGGAGATTCAGGCGAGTGACAACTTTTAAATTAATATCCTTATAAAATACAAACTAATATTTATCAAAGTAGTTTTATACTGATATAACTATGATTATGCTAGATAAGTATAGTGTTGACTGTGATCAATAAGACAATATTGGCTGGTATAACATTAGTTATAATGTGAAGATGTTCCGACAGTTAAAATAGCCTTAGCTATAATAAATAACACACAAGATACACCAAGGAATGATGAATGCCACATCACAGTTAATCTGGTAAATTACAGAAGGATTCAATAAAACCACTTAATTCGACACAAAAGTTTATTTTTACACTCAGAATCTGATCAGGATACACAATATTACATTTCCCCTAAGAACAGTAAAACCTCAGCTAGATAACAAATATTACAAACATAAACTCTTAGAATGTTCAGAAAATTTCAATCCCACTGGATTCAACATTACCACGGAGCGGAGATAGAGATAACTCACTTCGTCCAAGCTTGTCAAGGCTCATAAGTGGCAATATGCTGCCTAAGACGAAGAAAGCAACAAAAAACAGAAAAGCTCAGAGGCAACGGGACAGGGAAACATTTATTCATTCCATGATGGAAAAATAAATGTAAAAACCACTTCCCCTCTCAAGCCGTCTGAGCTCGGTAAGTGAAGCAACCAAGTATAGCCCAAGGGTAACATGTGTTGTGCCCTTCACACAACACCCTTGGGTCATTTGGCTGTCCCTTTATGAGTAGCAAAAATCTCTCTGAAGTTCCTTGAGTCCTTCAGAGCATCGGCGTCTTTGGATGAAAAATCTGAGATGTGAAGATCCATCTCTTAAGACAATCCCTTGAACCCCAGAGCTAGCCGTAGCAAAAATCCCAATAAACTCATATATAGATCTCACCTGGTCCAACAAAAGTCGCCCCCAAAGGGGAGGATCTGAGACCATAACCTTAGCAATAAGAGATGACAAGGAAGGAAAAGAACTGAAATGGGTGGTGGATGAAGAGAAGGTTGTAAGCCTATTTAAAGAAGCAAAAGGCTCACAGGATCACTATACTTGGTTTAAAGAGACAGTGGTACACAAAATCTGTGAGGTCATTTCAATATCTGGAGCAGAGTCACGGGTAGGAAAAGACAAGACTATACTTATGTCTAGTCAATCGTCTACACCTCGTTCGACTAGACTTGAAGGGAAGGCTAGTGATATGGGTTAGGTTTTGTGGGTCTCCTGATGAGGAAAGAAAAGGAGGAAGGAAAAGCAAGAGAGATAAGCTAATATCGGTCGGGACATACCTTCATGATGAAGGTAGGGTAATATCGGCCGGTACATAACTTCAGGAAGGAGGTAGGCTAATATCGGTCGGGACATACCCCGATAGGACGTAAGCCTATATCGACCGAAATATGCCTCCCAGGAGAAAGGCCTATATACTTTACGGGAAGTAGGCTAATATCGGTCGTGATATGCCTTAATAATGAGAGTAGGCTAATATCGGCCGGGACATAACTTCAGGAAGGAGGTAGGCTAATATCGGTCGGGACATACCTCGATAGAAGGTAAGCCTATATCGACCGAAATATGCCTCCCAGGAGAAATACCTATATACTTTACGGAAAGTAGGCTAATATCGGTCGTAATATGCCTTAATGATGAGAGTAGGCTAATATCGGCCGGGACATAACTTCAGGAAGGAGGTAGGCTAATATCGGTCGGGACATACCCCGATAGGAGGTAAACCTATATCGACCGAAATATGCCTCCTAGGAGAAAGACCTATATACTTTACGGGAAGTAGGCTAATATCGGTCGCGATATACCTTCATGATGAATGTAGGGTAATATCGGCCGGGACATAACTTCAGGAAGGAGGTAGGCTAATATCGGTCGGGACATACCCCGATAGGAGGTAAGCCTATATCGACCAAAATACGCCTCCCAAGGGAAAGATATATACTCTAAGTGGAGTAGGCTAATATCGGTCGGGACCTAACTTCAGGACGAAGGTAGGCTAATATTGGCCGGGACATACCTTCAAGGGGAGAGCCAATACGGGTCAGTCGATCAATACCTTGGAGAGATACTAGATCAAATGCAGTTTATTAATATAAAAAGGATGCAAATAGAAACTGCATGAAGCTGCATGAGAAAGGATCATAAATGAATATTTCAAAGAAGATAATTAACGAGGATATCTGTAATATGTAAATGCATGACAGGTGTTATATATTTTGACGGGAAATATGCTCCCAGATTATTTTGCAGGTATTAAATGACAAAGAAGGTACATCTGGGATATAAAAAAGATTCCTTAAAAGTCATTTACCACAAGTACGCCGCTGACGTCATCTCATAACGAACTCTAACAAACCGGGGTCCACTTCATGACTACGGAGGTTATATGAAATGGTATAAAAAGGGGAATCCTCTCTGTTGGCAATGTAAGTGGACGAGTTCATATCATTGCGCACATTGATAACCCTAATTTTCCAGCTACTGTTCATCTTCTTCTTCCTTCTTCCATACCAAGAGAGATCACTAACTTGAGCGTCGGAGGGCTTAGTCAGGGATTTCCACCCCGGTCTTAGGTCACTGACGATAGTATTGACTGGTCTCTTGTGCGCAGGAAGTCTTGGAAGCTCCGAATCTGGGTGTCTCTTCGATTGGGTTTCTCTCTCGTCATCGGATCTTCGTACAAGGAGGGTATTCGGTGACTCTATTTTTCCCAATCCGCTTTGGGTTTCTCGGATCATTGTTCTACAGGTATTATTCTTCATCAGCGGTGGATTTCTTTCTTCCAGATTTCTGTCGTGTTCAGCTTCTCAGACAGGATCAAGAATTTTGAGAGATTTTATACTTATAATTTAGTATTGATATGACATATTAAAAATTATATAAAAAAAATACCCTAAGTCCATCCTTTGCTCTGGTAGATGCACGCGCTGCAAGTTTTAAAATCTGAATTTGATGTTTCAAATTCATCCATTAATTACCGTCACCTTGGCTGCTATATTTATTGAGCCTTGACATAATGTAATTACACCATTCTAAAAAGAGTAGTACTAAATGATAATTAAAATATATTTTATAAGTCATCATCAAACATATTTTAATATTATCATATTCATATATTAACAGGGCGGCCCTGACTTTTTGGGCCATTGGGTGAAAAGAAAAGTGACCTTTATAGGAAAATTAGTAAATAATTTACTAATGTAAAATTTATATATAGTTTAATAGAAAATTTTAAAAATTAATATATTTCATTTAAAATATGATAAATTCCATATAAAATTTATTTATTAAGATACTTCAAAAAGTGCAACAGCATATAAAAATATTTTTACTAAGTTTCTCTAAAAAATATAATACTTACAAATATAAAAAAAAAGTATGAAATAATTATTAAAAAAATCTATATTTTTCTAACGTCTTGAGAAGTAAAATCATTAATAAGGTCTTCAAAATCAAGTTTTTCTAATACCTCATTTTCAATATATAAAATTGTCAAACCATTTACATTCAAATCATTATCATCATTTTCTCTCAATTCTTTCTGCTCAATCGTTGTATGATTATGATCATCATTTTCTCTCAATTTTTCCCGCTCAATGATTGCATGATCATTTAATTCTTCTTGATTATTCGATTGCTGCTCATTTGTTGCATGATCATTTAGTTCTTCTTGACTTTCTTCTTGTAATTCATCAACTGAATCTTCAATTGAAGAGCTAGCTTTAAAAAAACTTACGAATAACACCTTTGTGAGTTTTAATAATTCGTTCCACTTTTTTTTTTGTTTCTTTTCTAACTCCAAGATTGATATTTTTTTGGAAACATGTTTTTACTATAAATTTCAAGTGTAAAAATAAAACACACAAAACCAACAACAAAGCTAATAATGAAACAAATACAAGCAATGAAAATAATAGTTAAAGAACATTTGTACTTGAAGCAATCAATGTAATCTATTCTATGATGATTAAAATTGGGATGATTTATTTAAACTCTTTCAATTCTCTAACAAAAATCATAAAATATTGACTCCAATACAATATTAAAAATCAATATTGAATATTAACAATAAGGAAAAATATAAATAAGTAGGCAATTTACGTTTTAAGTTTTTATATTGATGAATGATGATGTTGATGAAACTAAAATTAATAAACTTTTCTAATTTAATTAGAAGAGAGTCAAAGGAGAAGAAGGAAGGAAATTAACATTATTCATACTTTACTCTTTATAATCTTATGACTTCTGTAAACAAATTAATGAAGAAAGAATTATACAAAAAATAAAATCTTGAACAGAGAAAAAAAACATCGTTTACCTTACTTTTTTTTTATTTCTTTTCTTTTTTAGATTTTTTTTCTTAAATTTTCAAAGAAAATATATTTTCTTAGACTTTATTAAAATAATCCAATCAAGTATATTTTTTTATTAAAACAATCTAAGTATATATAATATATATTATATATGCGTGTTAAATTTAGGGCTCTTAAAAATCGAGGATCTTTGGTCATCGCCTGGTGACATACCTCAAAACCGACCTTGTATATTAATTATATATATATATATATATATTATAATTCATTTTTAATTAATCAAATTTTTATCAACAAAATATACTGTTCTAACAAACTTCAACTTCCCTCTCGCTCCTTCCGCTCAATAAAATATTCACCCTCGGGATCCCAACCAAACTCTTTGAATATCACGACTGATTGGAGTCCGCTGAAGTCGGCACCTTAGTTTTTTATGGCCTCAACCATGCCCTATCAAATAAAATAAATAATTTTATTTTTTAAATAAAAAATAAAATAGAGCGCTGCCCTATCTTTACCTTTTATATGTCAACACACAGTGGCTCAAGGATGCTCTAAGAGAATGAGAAAAAAATAATAATGACTTAATTTTATCGTTAATTATAATAGAAATATTTATATAAATTATATAAACAATTTATAGGATATGTCAAATATAATATACAATTATTGTAATTATAAAAATAATTTGAATTATAGCATCACAAATATGACAATTATAAAAGTAATTTGAGTTGTAGTCTGAGTATAAAAATTAGAAGTCCTAATTGATTAAATTAACTTGCTATTACTGTCTTGTGCCATTATTTTTTTATGTTATCATCCTTGCAAACTCAACTTGAACTTGTAGCCATTCAATTTGTTTGGCAAACTCCTAATATATTATTTGAATAACTTAATGGACTAGATTTTAGATTTTAGGTAAGTATTAGTGAAAATAAAATTATAAAGAAAAAATTAATGCTAAACATATTTGAATGAATATTGAATTGACTAATACTTTATCTTCAACCTTAATGCTTGAATGAAATGCAGTTAATTATTTTCTAGAATGCCATTAAATAAGGTAAACATTTGTATTTTGTATTCAAGAAAGTTGACTCATTTATATCATATAACTTTTACAAAGACCGGATTAGAAGAGTACCTTTAAAATAATGAAAAAAAAAACCTCTTATATGAACTTTTAAATATTGTTTAATGGAGACATGCATAAATTGTCAAGTGTAATTTATATTAAATATCCTTCTCCGTCTTCAAACTATATAAAAGAAGATAGATCACCGGATATATATCCCGTATTATAATTTATGATGTAAGACGGTATGATTGTGGTATATTGTAATTAAGAGTAATGATGCTCAAGAGGATTAGTTATAGCATATGAGGGATAAATATGTACAGAAATTATATGTACTCATTAAAGGAATTAGTAATTTATTTACTCTAAAGAAATGATAACCTTAACAATGCAAAAGAAATGCAATATCAAGAATAAGAAGAAAAAAACAGAGTAATGGTTGGATCTCAAATAAAAAATTCTCAATTAAGAAGGTAAAGTAGCATAGTGATATCTTTAATTCAAAACTAGTTATTAAAATGTCATTATATAAGTAAGAAAAATATTATAAATTTATTATTGCATTTGTAAAATAGAGAAAAAAAAATAGTCTTAGAGATTAAAAAAAAAAAAAGAACTTCTTAACATGTATACATAGATGATCATAAAAAAAAGATATTGCAAACATGCATGCATCCAACTGTGTGATGCCCAATCGAAGTTAATACTATAAATAATCATAATGTAGACGTCTGAATTTATATAACTGGAATACAGAAATTATTGAAGTCAACGTTCTTTGGCCACAAACATGAGTCTTAGCTTTTTCTTCTATTAGCCATAAGAAAACAATCAAATTTGGGAGATATCTTCAAGCATTTTATTTGTTCTTCGAATCAGTAAATTACTATGCCCGGAAAGCATCCATGAAGGTCTTAAGATTCTCGAACGAAGCGCCGCCTTCGTTAAGGTTCTGCTGAGCGTTCTCCTTCAACATCGATGCCCTTGCTCTCATCTCCTCGTTCGAAAGCATCTCTTCTACCTTGGATTTCACCTGTTCCCGCTTAACGATCCCACTCTCGTCAGGCGTCAAGCGTAAACCCACCTTCCAATCGTCACAAATGTAGTTCTGGTTCAGGAATTGGTCCGTAAAATATGGCCAACAGAGGAAGAGCTTCCCGTTCCTGACGCCTTCCATGGTGGAGTTCCAACCGCAGTGAGACACGAAGCAAGCGACAGAAGGGTGAGCCAGCACCTTCTGTTGAGGTGCCCAAGCCACAATCCTCCCTCTGTCTCCGACACGCTCTTTGAATCCATCCGGATAGGCATCGGCAGAGTCACCGGTTAGGTCGGGCCGGACCACCCACAAGAACGGTCGGCCAGTCGCCTCCAGCCCGAGCGCGAACTCCTGGAACTGGCTGCGGTCGAAGATGGTGAAGCTCCCGAAAGCCACGTAGACGACGGAACCCGGCTGCTGCTCGTCCAGCCACGACAAGCAGGCCGCGTCCTCCGGCCAGAAATTCCCCAAGGCGCGGTTCGGCCGGAGGCCGGTTAGCAGCGGCCCTATTGGAAGAATCTTTGGATTGTAACGGAAGGTTGGCTCTTCGAGCTCTTTGAAGGAGTTGCAGATGATGAAATCCGCGACGTCGATGGCCCTGTTGTTGTTGACGATGTAGTTGAAGATTAGCTTTTTGGTTCTTCCGTCTCCTCCACAAAAGTTCCATGTCAACTGCGTCGCGTCGATGAATGGCAAGCCGGGGCCGAGCTGGAACCTTCCGTGTTCTGAGATCGTTGTGCCTGTAAACGCGGCAAGATGAAAACTTTTTGGAAATCTTTGGTGTCTCGTTAATTACTCATGCACAATCAATCATCTGACCAAAAAGACTAAAAAAACACCCAAAATCAATTACCATCGGCATCGATGATGCCTCTCGAAATCAACTCCGGAATGCTCAGCAGAGTGGCCAGCGACTGGGCTGCCGCCGGCCAGAAAAAGGCTGACCGGAGACCCTTCTTACGGACAGCCTCCCGCGCCCATCCCATATTCACATCCACCAACATGCAAGTCATCGGATCCTCTGTTTCGTTGCTCTTCTCGATTAGTTCCTCCAAGCACTGCGGAATTACCTTCGTGAATGCTTCCGTTAGCCTCCCGAGATCGTTCCGGTCTTCCCCCGGCCCTAATCCGTCGGGGACCGAGACCAGAGCGATCTGGTCCACGGTGCTCTCCTCGGACAACGCGGCGAGCAGACGCTTGTGGTTGAACTCGGTATTGACGAAGGTGACCTTGAAGCCGTGTTCTACCAAGCAGTGGCAGAGCTCCATGAGGGGAATGACATGGCCTTGAGCAGGGAAAGGCACAGCGAGAACGTGTGGCGGAGCCATTCAGAAACAACAGAGAGAGAGAGGAAGGAGATAAGCGTAAAAGAACTTAGCTAAAACTCTTTCAGCTGCTGAATTTTGGTGCTGCTGTAACGGCTGAACCCTGAATGTTGGAGAATAGGAATGACGTCTGTCGATAGCCGGAAGACAACAAAGATGTTGCTGTTGGCCGGCTTAAGAAAGAGCGGCTGCTGCTGCTGCTCACGGCTGGAATATGAGACGTCGGAGGACGAGAAGAGTAATGGCTCGGATACCGTTTTCAAGCAGGTATCGTGATCATTAAGATTTGTTAATCTCGGAGACACGTTTTTTTAGGATGGAATAAAAAATGGCCCTACTACAAGTCATTCGGATTTGTAAATGTGATCATTCAGTTTTGTAAATTAATTATCTTGGAAACATGTATTTTTTCTTTTGGTGGAATAAAAAATACCTCCACTATCTAGAATTTTCAAACTTGTCCAGCCATCCTTCTTTTTTATTATTCGACAATTAATTATTAGGTACGATCTAGCTATTTCCTTCATCTATTCATTCATCTAGTTTCTTCTTATAAACTACCAGTCATTTTCAAAAATAAATTAAATATTATTTTAATCATATTCATTTTAATAGGGAGGTGAGTATCAAACCCTATATCATTAATTTTAATCAGACTTTATTTGATTGTGCTCTTCAGTCCAACTCATAAGAGGAACATGAACATCCAATGTATTCGAATTTAGCAACTAAGTAATATGATCAAGTTGATCCGAGTAATCAAACAAATAAGTTTTTATTGCATTACCTAGGTTGAACCAAGTAATTACATAATCAAGGTTATGGGGAATAAAACATAACCAAATCTTGTTTGGTTCATCCTAGGTAATGCAACAAAAACTTGTTTGTTTGAAGGTTTTAATGAATACCCTAATTTAATATTTTACCGTATTACCCTCAGTTACAAAACCAACTATACATATTATTATTATTATTATTTATATTTTTTTACTTTTCTTTTTCCTGTATATTTTTTAAAATTTTTTTTAATGTTTTTATATTTTTATATTATTTATATTTTTTATTTTTTATTTTTTTACATTTTTTACATTTTAATTTTTATTTATTTATTTATTTTTAATTTTTTTAAAAAAATTTTAAATTTTTTATTTTTTAAAATTTTTAAAATTTTAATTTTTTTTAAATTTTTAAATTTTTTTAAAATTTTTTAAATTTTTTAAATTTTAAATTTTTTTTTAAAAATTTTAAATTTTTTAAAAATTTTTAAATTTTTTAAAAAATGTTTTAATTTTTAAAAAAAATTTAAATTTTTAAAAAAAATTTAAATTTTTTTAAAAAAAGTTTTAAAAAATTTTATTTTTTTAAATTTTTTATTTTTTATTTTTTTAAAAAAATTTTAATTTTTAATTTGTTAAATTATTTATTTTTTAAAAATTTTAAATTTTAAAATTTTTTAAACATTTTTTTATTTTTTTTATATTTTTTTAATATTTTTTACATTTTTTCTCTTTTTTTCATGTTTTTTCTTATCGGGGGTATTTTTGGTAAAAAAAATTGTTAACTCCGGAATCAAGAAAAACCTTAGTTTTCTGAGGTTTTCCGATTCCGGGCTGTATAACCCTTTTGCTGACGTGTTAGGCATGGGACATTACTCTGGAATCATCGAATACCTAAACCAAACAAGGGTTTTGTTGATAACTTTGGATGGATAATCAAGGTTATCAAGAATAACCCTGAACCAAACGCATCCTAAGTATATAGTTATTAACATTATATATCAAAGTCTTCCTCTGCAATAATATGCTACACTTATTACGATCAATAATTCTTCTATGCTACAGAAATGTCTACAGTGCACATTAGTCCTCTGCAAGACTGCTGAGTACTGACGCTGCTATAGAATTTTAGAATTCGAATTCAGTCCGTTTGTCCGAGCAACCACATCCTCAATGCTACAGTAGTACTGATGCTGCTGCATAACCTGCCATATACAAACTTGTGCAAATTGGTGTTGGTCAATCTATAGAGATTTAAAAAAATTAATTAAATTTAAATTATATTTAATTTAATTTAATTTATCTGTCAAAAACTATCCGAGCTGATAATCTCATTCTAGCGATAGAAGTTAATTTCTACCCATTGATGAATATAAATTGTACAATAATTAAGCGGTCAAGTGGACATATTGGCCGAGTGGGTAGATCAGTCGAGCGGGCAGTACAACAGAGTGGTGGATCAAGTTGAGTGGCGTAGAGCAGTTGGATGAGCAGTGCAACCGAGTCACAAATCAGACCGAGTGACTGACTGTATAGATCGACCGATCGAATAGTACGGTCAAGTAAGGAAAGTAACATATCAGGTTGATCAAACAAAGTAGGCAAATGTGCCTAACAATAAAAGGTCGAGCGGCCTAAAGGTAGAGAGCAGCTCAAGCGACAGAGTGGTCCGAGCAAGTAGAGTGGACTGAGACCTGCGATGAATGCAATTTTCTTAAAATAGATTCGTCCCATTTTTGGTTGTGCTTTGAGATTTTTTCAAATCGTCTGTTTCTCAAAAAATAACGATTAACCATGATGCACACTAAGAATCGTGGCCAACGAACTCATTTTTAATAAATATTAAAAAAATTTATAGTGAGGAAGCACAAAACTCATTTTTAATAAATATTAAAAAAATTTATAGTGAGGAAGCACAAAACTCATTTTTAATAAATATTAAATTTTTATTTTTTTAATAAATTAAAGTCTATCACTGTCAGCCATTGAATTAAATAAAAGCAAAGCCTACTTTTAGAATATAAATATAAATATAAATTGTTTGAATTAATTTAGTTTTTTAATTTTGCTTTAGGATCTCTTTTCATAAAAAGAGAAAATTTAGCGGGACTTATTGCAGATGAAATATTAATATTTAACTCTTGTAAATGAAAATATTTTATTTTCATATTTTTTTTACATTTCCTATTATTATAATTTTTATTTATATTCTTTTTTTATGTGTAGGGTTTTGAGTTTTGAAAGTAAGATTTTTTATCAGATAATTAAGAATAGGACTTTCTCCTTGGCGCATTTATAAATTAAAGAGTATTTGAAATGAAAAAAATATGTACTTGTTGGTACAGCGGAAGTCGGCAAGAGGAGGATGAATTACCTGTAAAATTAAACCATACTCTTTTCAAAGCTTTCAACTTAAAAATACAGCAACAATAATAAAATTAAAACTGAAATAAAAGAGAAGACCGAAGTTTAACTTGGTTACAACCAAGACGGTTGTTAATCCAAGGCAGTCGAAGATCGCACTAGCAAAGTCTCCTTCACTGTAGACGGAGAAGCCTTTTTACATACTTAGAATGCTCACTAGTTGCTAGGAATTGATTACAAAGTTGAATACTGAGTTAATGTTTAATTCCTAGCTCCAGGAACCTTTATATAGCCTCTGGAAAATCTATCTCGAGGGTCTAAGGCGCCTCTAATAGGGGTCCAAGGCGTCTCCATCGAGGGGGCGGATAAAACTTTATCCGAAAGCTCAACGACCACTTTGGTCTGGTCCAAGGCGGCTCAAATAGGCATTGAAGGCGCCTTCAAGGTGAAGGCGCCTTCAATGCCCAATGAAGGCGCCTTGAGCTTGAACTCCAACACACTTCTTCCTTCGCTTTAACTTCCGAAGCTCCGTTCTTTTGGGTGATTTCGGCCAATCAAAATAGGGCTCACCCGAACCCAATTTTCGGCCTTACTCGAGCAGTCTTCCTCCCTGGCTTAACGTCCCTCAAACGCCGCACACGTTCTTCTCACCTACCGGTGTACTCTTCCGCAGCTCTCTCGTCCTTCGGATGCACCGACCCCGTCGGCTCCCTTCCCGTGCCGTCCTTCTCTCTAGCTGCGTCTTCCGCTCAACTTCCTGCGCTCCTAAGCTCCTACACACTCAGACACAGGGATCAAATACAAAGCAGGACCTAATCAACTTGGTTGATCACATCAAAACACTACAGGGTCCAACAATCTCTCCCTTTTTGATGTGCATCAACCCAAGTTAAGTTAGGGTTAAAATAGACAAGTAGTAATTTTTTAAATAAAATTACTAAACTAACATGTTAAGCATAAGTTTGCAATAAATAAAATTACAACTACTTAATTAAGAGTTAACCAAAAAATTTCAAAAATATTTTAAATATTTTAAAAAATTCTCTCCCCCTAAATTTGTGTTTTTCTCTCCCCCTTTGATCACAGCAAAAACGAGGTAATAATAAGAGAATATGATTTTAAAAAAATATTTAGCAAAATTTAAGTTAGAAAAATTCCTGAGCAAAATGAATTTTTCAAAAAAATATCTAAGCAAAAATGAATTTATTGAATTTTCAAAAAAAATTTCTAAGTAAACTGAATTTTTAGAATTTTTCAAAAAAAAATCTAAGTAAACTAAATTTTTAGAATTTTTCAAAATAATTAATTTTTAGAATTTTTCAAAAAAAAATCTAAGTAAACTGGATTTTTAGAATTTTTCAAAATAATTTCTAAGTCAAAATTTTTAGAATTTTCCAAAAATGTTTGAAAAACTTTCAAAGCATTATTTAATTCTAGTTTAATACTTTTTCAGAAAGTTAATTAAATATTTTATTTCAATATTTCAGCTTTCAGATCGTGGCGAGGCACTAGGCCTTCTTGGTTATTGGAGCAACAACCACTTCCTTAGACAAAGCTTCATAAAAAAATTTTAACGTTTAATTTTTCTTTTGAAAGCCTTAATTAAAAGAAAATTAATTTAGCACAGATTTCGGAACCTAATAGAGGTTCCTTCCTACAGGATTAATCAAAAATCTGGGGGGTACATAAATTTTAGAAATTTTCCTAAGTTACCTTGATGATGTTTAACATACCAGTTTAGTTTTCCATAAATCTTAAGTTTTGATTTCTGAAAAATATTTGTTTTTAAACATGTATCATATTTCAATTTTTCAATTTCTAATTTTAAGTTATCATTTTCTGATTTTAATTTTTCTAAGTTTCTATTTAAGTCAGCATTCTCTTTTTCTAATTTAAATAAATATTTTGAAAGAGACTTGATAAATTTAAACGACTGAGTAGGGGTTAGAGCATGTACCTTACTTACCTGATTTGATGATGCTCCCCCTTCACTGCAGCTTTCCTCTTCTGATGTTCCCCCTTCATCTATGCTTATCTTCAAGCTTGACTCTTCTTCCAGCTGATGGTTAGCCATTAGCACTAACCCCCGAGAAGGCTTCGATGTCTGATTCGGAAGAAGACGAATCTGACCAAGTGGCCTTCAGGTTCTTGTGCTTGAAGGATTCTGGTTTCTTATACTTTGTATTTTACTTCTCTTTCTCCTTTTTCTTTAATTTTGGGCAATCATCTTTGATGTGCCCTTCTTCGTTGCAGTTGTAACAACGAACCGTTCTTTTTCTTTGTTGATGTCTCTTTGTCTGCGATCTAAATTTATTAGAATTAAAAACTTATTAAATCGTCTTACCATTAATGTAGCTTCGGATTCGTCGATCGAGTCCTCGGAGTCAGAATCATTTGATCTTGCCTTTAGGGCAATGTTCTAACTAATCTTCACTACTCCACTGGGCTCTGCAACTCGAGATTCATGAAATTCAAGAGTTGAAAATAAATTTTCTAAAGTACTTACCTCGAAGTCCTTAGAGATGTAGTACGCATCTACTAAGGACGCTCATTCTGGAGTTCTTGGGAAGGCATTGAGCGCGTATCGGATCGAGTCCCGGTTCGTTACTTCTTCTCCAAGATTGCTTAGTTGAGTTATTAACTCCTTAATCCTTGCTTGGAGTTGTGCTACATTCTCGTCGTTATTCATCCGAAGGTTCGTTAACTGGTTCTGGAGGATGTCGCGCCTCACTAGCTTAGCTTCCGAGGTACCTTCGTGAAGCTCCAAGATTTTTTCCCAGAGGTCTTTCGCGGAGTCGTAGCGACCGATTCGACTTACCTCTTGTCGTGACAGCACGCTAAGTAGGTGGAACTCTACCTTTCCGTTGGCGACAAAATTGGCTTGCTCCTTCTTGCTCCACGTGTTTTCTTCTTTATCTTTTGGAACTGCATAACCATATTTTATGATTAAGCAAATATCAAATTCTGTCTTGAAAAATACCTCCATCCGACATTTCCACGTCACGAAGTCTCCGTCGAACTTTGGGGGATGAATATTCGCTCCGGCCATCGTCTTGATCGTTGTGCTTCAGTCGACGGTTAATCCTTCTGAGATGGTCTGGTTCTGATACCAATTGTTGGTGCAGCGGAGACCGGCAAGAGGGGGGGGTGAATTGCCTGCAAAATTAAACTATACCCTCCTCAAAGCTTTCAACTCAAAAATATAGCAACAATAATAAAATTAAAACATAAATAAAAGAGAAGATCGAAGTTTAACTTGGTTACAACCAAGACGGTTGTTAATCCAAGGCAGTAGAAGATCGCACTAGCAAAGTCTCCTTCACTGTAGGCGGATAAGCCTTTTTACACATTTAGAATGCTCAATAGTTGCTAGAAATTGATTACAGAGTTGAATACTGAGTTAATGTTTAATTCCTAGCTCCAGGGGCCTTTATATAGCCTCTGGAAAATCTATCTCGAGGGTCTAGGGCGCCTCCAATAGGGGTCCAAGGCGCCTCCATCGAGTGGGCGGATAAAACTTTATCCGAAAGCTCAACGACCACTTTGGCCTGGTCTAAGGCGCCTCCAATAGGCATTGAAACCGCCTTCAAGGTGAATGCGCCTTCAATGCCCAATGAAGGCGCCTTGAGCTTGAACTCTAGCACACTTCTTCCTTCGCTTTAACTTCCGAAGTTCCGTTCTTTTGAGTGATTCCGACTAACCAAAATAGGGTTCACCCGAACCCAATTTCCGACCTTCCTCGAGCAGTCTTCCTCCCCGGCTTAACGTACCTTGAACGCCATGCACGTTATTCTCGTCCACCGGTATACTCTTCCGCAGCTCTTTCGTCATTCAGACGCACCGAGCCCGTCGGCTCCCTTCCCGTGTCGTACTTCTCGCTAGCTGTGTCTTCCGCTCGACTTCCTGCGCTCCTAAGCTCCTGCACACTCAAACACAGGGTTCAAATACAGAACAGAACTTAACCAACTTAGTTGATCACATCAAAATACCACGGAGTCTAACAGTACTATATTAGTCAAAATTAAATTGTCGAAATAAAAATTTATACTCACATGCATTACATCTCAAATGTAATTTTATTCTTATATCACTTATACAATTCAGATTAGTGCGTTCTATTGCAATGATCTTTTTATGACAAAAATGCATTTGTTAGAAACTTGAATGAGAAACGAGAAGAGGTGGATGAAAAAAAACATCCATTGTGAATGGGAATGTAGTGAAGTTTTTGACTTGAAAAGTTGATTTATAGTGTCATAAGCATGGATGGTATGAATATAGGTACGAAGAAAAATCCTCTCTCACGGGTGCCCGCGTAGACAATGTAAATTCAACGTCCAAATTATACTGAGTCAAAGTTGACTCGTATATGAGCACAATTTAGGTGCGTTAAATACCGGATTAGTTATGATAAAATTTATCCAAGTGAATCAACCATAGATAAAAAGACACTAAAAGAAGCTAAAACAAATTACTCCAACTTCATTCCCCTAGTTTTCTTCTCTGTCATGAATTTTCCACTCGACAGTCTACTCGTGATAGTGTTCAAGTATAATTTTAGTTCATCGCGTCGATCTATGCTTGGTGATGATCGTGACCTGTCGTTATACCCTAGGAAATAGATGAATTAAATACTATCGGAGAGGATGAGTCTATTTTAAAAACTCAATCAAGAAATGACTAATAGAATTAAAATCCTGTCGCTACATTTAGCGACAAAAATAAAATTCAATCGCTACATTTAATAATGAAATTAAAATTTCATCGCTAATATCAGCCGCATCTAAAAATTTCAATAGTTAATTAGTTACTAAATATAATTAGCGATTGAAATTTTGATCACTAAATTCGATTTTGCTAGAGTGGTTAGGATGGAAAAGTGTTAATAAATTATAATAAGGGATGGTAATCTTTTTTTAAAAAAAAAAATTTGACAAAATATTTATTATAAAATAAATATTAGTAGTGGTTTTATTTCTTCAAAAAATAAATTCAATTAATATATTTGACAATTTACTTAATTAATAAATATAAAATATTGCAATTAACTATATACAGATTTCTACCAAATTTAAATTAAAAATTTAAAATAATTATTAAAAATATTTAATTTTTTAATATATATATATATATTATATCGCTACACAATCACTATGTTACCAATCACCATATATATAGTTTTGATCTCCTGTGTGTTCGTACAGTATATTACTGTGCGCGTATAGGAGATCGCTCAGTTTTTTTTTATTTTTTTGATTTTTTTAATATTTTAAATTTAAAAAATTAATTAAAAAATTAAATATTTCCTTATATAAATTTTTAATACCTTAATATATCCCCTTAACATATTACAATACTCAATAAATACTTAAATTAATTTTATTTTATTTTTTTTTTTAAAACCAAACACTATAACTTAATTGGAAAGTCTAAACCCCAGAGGTAAAATCTAAAAAAAAAAAATAACTTTAACACTATAACCAAAACCTGAACCCTAGAAATAAACTCTTAAAAAATATATTTTATTTTTTATTTTTTTCAATTATTTTTTAATTCATAAACAAATAATAAAAAAAAAATAAAAATAATTAAAAAAAACTCATATACAGTGTTGAATCCTGCACGCGCACAATCACACACTGTGCGATGCGCAGGATATCAACACTATATATGTGCGCGACGTGCACAGTGCGCGACTGTACGCGTCGCGCACAATATCAACGTTTTTTTGTTTTTTTAATTTTTTTTTTTAATTTGTAAATTAAAAAATAATTAAAAAATTTCTTTACGATTTTATTTATAGGGTTCAGGCTTTGGGTATAGTGTTAAAGCTATTTTTTTTTTTAAATTTTATCTATAGGGTTTAGGTTTTCCAATTAGGTTATAGTGTTTGGTTTAAAAAAAAAATTAAAATAAAATTAATTTAAGTATTTATTGAGTATTGTAATATGTTTAGGGGATATATTTATATATTAAATTTTAAATAAGGAAATATTGAATTTTTTAAATTCAAAAAATTAAAAAAAAATTAAAAAAAAAAAACAAAAAACGCTGATATTGTGCGCAACGCGCACAGTTGCGCACTGTGCGCGTCGGCGCACAATATCAAGCCTCATATATAGGAGTGATCTCCTGCGCGTTTGCACTGTGCGCGCGCGCAGGAGATCGTTCGTTTTTTTTTTTTTTTTTATTTTTTTGATTTTTTTAATATTTAAAATTTTAAAAATTAATTAAAAAAATGTAATATTATCTTATATAAATTTTTAATATTTTAATATATCCCTTTAACATATTACAATACTCAATAAATACTTAAATTAATTTTATTTTAATTTTTTTTAAAACCAAACACTATAACTTAATTGGGAAGTCTAAACCCCAAAGGTAAAATTAAAAAAAAAAAATAAGTTTAACACTATAACCAAAACCTGAACCCTAGAAATAAACTCTTAAAAAAATATTTTATTTTTTATTTTTTTTTCAATTATTTTTTTATTCATAAATAAAAAAAATTAAAAACAGTTGTTATCCTGCGTGACGTGCACAGTCGCATAATGTGACATCGTGCAGGATAACAAATCCCATACATATATATATATATATATATATATATATATATATATATATATATATATATATATATATATATATATACCAATCACCTGACCCGAGATAAAAAGGTAAGTAATACTAAGTAGTCAAAACAGAGTTTCATACAACATGAGTGAAATAAAACAATAGCAAAATAAAATTGTCTGAGAGGTTTAATCCTAGATGAAGTAAAAAAAGTGTTCACCGATCTTAATTTATGAAATAAAATTGCAATAGAGTCATCATAATGTATACAGCTTTACTAAGTACTCCAAAATATAGATTCGAGACCACTACTGATTCAATAGACAGAGTCAAACCGTCAAAAAAAATAATATAAGCACTATCGTCAGCAATTGCCTACCACATTCAGTAAATTTTTTACATATATCATCTTGTATTTTGTCTGATAAACTGGTCTGCAATTTGATAGCATTAAAAGAATTAATAAAAATAAATAAAAAGATTATTAAAAATTTCCAATTACTTACCTCTACATAGGGTGAGTATTCGATTAAAATCGAATCAAATCGAACTAAATTGATTTTTTAAACAAATCGAACTGAACCGGTTTTTGATAAAAATTGAACAAAATCGAATTTTCAATAAAATCAAACAAACCGAATAAATTTATTTTTTCTAAAAATTTGATTTGGCTTAATAAAAATTTGATTCGGTCTAAAATTTATGATGTATAAAATCGATTTAGTTCAAAAATTCAGTATATTCGGTTTAACCGAATAAAAAATTCAAAATCGAACCCGAATCAAATTAACTAATCTTTTAGAAAAAAAAACTGAATTTTTGAATAAACCGAACTAAATTTTTAAATTTGATCGGTTTGATCAATTTATTCGATATTTTTACTCACCCCTATTTGTGCATCCACAATTTCACTTTGATTACTTGTACTTCCTTTTCAAGATTAACAGCAACAGAAGCTTCATGAATTAAAAAATAATAATAATGAAAAAATATTTCTAAATGTTTAACTAGTTTAATACAAATAAAATATAAAGTTTTAACTTTATTTAAAATGTTATGTAATAAGTGGCGGTGACATAAACCATACTCTAATTCCTAACAAAGTCATTAGGCAATCATTTAGATGGTACTGGTAGACATACCAGTTTTAATAGTGAAATTATCTCTATAAATATCTGCCTATTTTCTTTTTATGTAACAAATTTAAGATGTTAAACTATTTCCCTTACAATAGCAATGGTAGAGTTGAGAATGAAAATATTTATCTGTGTTTTAGCAATGAGATAATAAAAACCTCGTATGACCCACCCACGGTAAGGCCCTAGCTAGGTTGAGAATGAATATGTTGAAATGTAATTTTACAATTATTGTCAGGAAGTGAATTAGAATAATGCATGTATCTACTTATTCATATACTTGATAAGGTGAAGTGTACCTATTTAATACTGGTTCATGTATAGGATAGATTCATGTTAAGTCTTATCTATAAATGTTTATGTAAAAAAAAAAAGTATTCAGAAGTATAGTAACACTATATTTTTTATATCCTTCTTGTAACTCTTTCTTGTTACTGCTATCATTTCCCAACAAATTTTAGTATCAGAGCCAAGTTCACAGAAACATGACATCAACACAAGCTCCTATTTCCATGTTTTCTTATACTGCAAATCAAGTTCCAATATTTGATGGAGCACTTTGATTATTGGAGTAGTCAAATAGAGATTCTATATTTCTCAAGATTTTTGGGATATTGTTGTCAATGGTTTATCAGAACCACCACAACAGCAGAATAATGATGATGAAGCATGGAAAGAGACTCAACAAAAAGAGTACAACAAAAATTTAAAGAAGGATACAAGTACTCTAAGGTTTATTCAACAAGGACTGAGCAAGGCATATATCCTAGAATCCATGGTGTTAGGAGAGCCAAGCAAGCTTGAGATATTTTGAAAGAGGGATTTCATGACAACGACAAGGTAACATATATAAAGCTTCAATTCCTTTGGAGGGAGTTTGACAATCTATCAGAAATGATCTAAATTGATAATCTTATGCTATCGATAGAAATTAATTTCTACCAAATGCTAAATATAAACTGTATAGTAGTCGAGCGACAGAGTGAGCAGATCGATCGAGTGGATAGATTGGCCGAGTGGGTAGATCAGTCGAGCGGGTAGTACAACAGAGTGTTGATCAAGCTAAGTGGTGTAGAATGACTGGGTGAGCAGGACAGCCGAGTCGCAAATTAGACCAAATGACTAACCGTATAGATTGGCCGACCGAATAATACGGTCAAGCTAGGAAAGTAGCAGATCAGGTCGATCAAACCTAGTAGGTAAAGGTGCCTAACAATAGAAGGTCGGACGACCTAAAGGTAGAGAGCAGCTCGAGCGACAGAGTGGCTCGAGCAAGTAGAGTGGATCGAGGCCTGCGATGAATGTAGTTTCTTTAAAATAAATTCGTCCCACTTCCAGCTGTACTTTGAGGTTTTCTCAGATCGTCTATTCCCAAAAAACAACAATTAATCATCATGCACACCCAACATTGTGGCCAGGGAACTCATTTTTAATAAATATTAAAAAAATTTATAGTGAGGAAGCACAAAATTCATTTTTAATAAATATTAAATTTTTATTTTTTTTAACAGCCATTGAATTAAATAAAACCACAGCCTACTTTTAGAATATAAATATAAATATAAATTGTTTGAATTAATTTAGTTTTTTAATTTTGCTTTTGGATCTCTTTTCATAAAAGAGAAAATTTAATGGGACTTCTTGCAGATGAAATATTAATATTTAACTCTTGTATATGAAAATATTTTATTTTCATATTTTTTTTTACATTGCCTATTCTTATAATTTTTATTTATATATATTTTTTTATGTGTAGGGTTTTGAGTTTTGAAAGTAAGTTTTTTTATCAGATAATTAAGAATAGGACTTCTCCTTGGCACATGTATAAATTAAAGAGCATTCAAAATGAAAAAACATGTACTATATTAGTCCAAATTAAATTGTCGAAATAAAAATTTATATTCACATGCATTACATCTCAAATGCAATTTTATTCTTATACCACATATACAATTCAGATTAGCGCATTCTACTGCAATAATCTTTTTATGACAAAAATGCATTTGTTAGAAACTTGAATGAAAAACGAGAAGAGGTGGATGAAAAAAAAAAATCCATTACGAATGAGATTGCATTGAAATTTTTGACTTGAAAAGTTGATTTATAGTGTCATAAGCATTGATGGTACGAACGTAGGTAGAAAAAAAAAATCCTCGTGGGTATCCGTGTAGAAAGTGTAAATTCAAGATCTGAATTGTATCGAGTCAAAATTGACTCGTATATAAGCACAATTTAGGCACATTAAATGTCGGATTAGTTATAATAAAATTTGTCCAAGTGAATCAACTACCGATAAAAAGACACTAAGAGAAGTTAAAATAAATTACTCCACCTTCATTCCCCTAGTTTTCCTCTCTGTGATGAATTTTCCACTCGACAGTCTACTTGTGATAGTGTTCGAGTACAATGTCAGTTTATCGAGTCGATCTATGCTTGGTGATGATCGTGATCTATAGTTATATCCTAGGAAATAGATGAATTAAGTACCGTTGGAGAAGATAAGTCTATTTTAAAGATTCATTTCCTGAATCAAGAAATGAGCGACAGATTTTAATTCTGTCGCTACATTTAGCGACGAAAATAAAATTTCATCGTTACATTTAACAATGAAATTAAAATTTCATCGCTAATGCTAAAAATTTCAATCGTTAATTAGTTGCTAAATGTAATTAGCGATTGAAATTTTGGTCACTAAATTCGATTTTGCTATAGTGGTTAGGATGAAAAAGTGTTAATGAATTATTATAAGGGATGGTAATCTTTTTAAAAATATATTTTTTTTGACAAAATATTTATTATAAAATAAATATCAGTAGTGGTTTTATTTCTTCAACAAATAAATTCAATTAATATATTTGACAATTTACTTAATTAATAAATATAAAATATTGTAAATAACTATATACAGATTTCTACCAAATTTAAATTAAAAATAATTATTAAAATTATTTAATTTTTTAATATATGATTAATATATATATATATACTTTAAAAAATAAATAAAAAAATATTATATCACTACCCAATAATCACCTATCACCCGAGATAAAAAGATAAGTAGTACTAAGTAGATAAAATAGAGTTTCATACAACATGAGTGAAATAAAACAATAGCAAAACAAAGTTGTCTCATAGGTTTAATCCTAGATGAAGTAAAAAAAGTGCTCACCGATCTTAATTTATGACATAAAATTGGAGTAGAGTCACCATAATGTATATAATATATACGATTTTACCAAGTACTCCAAGATATGGATCCGGGACCGCTACTGATTCAATAGATAGAGTCAAACCGCCAAAAAATAATATAAGCACTATCGCCAGATGAAATTGTTTCTCAGCATCACTATACATAAAAAAAAATAAAAATAAATTTTCTTAAATATTAATTATAATAATATTTATAATTAAAGAGTACTCACCTCACTCTCGGATTTGGTATCAATGGCATTGGTGCATGCAATAGGGCGGGTATCTCGTGTCTTTCATCCGATATCTGCATTGTTGAGGTAGATACCTTTTGCCTACGACCGTATATTCCACACGAAGACCTTTCAATAGCTTAATGACAATAATAATAATAATAATAATAAATATTTATTAAGTGAAACGTAGGCTATTAGCATATAATATAACATTACATTAACTCAGAATTTTATTACCTATCATAGTGTGTGGCGCAACTTCCACAGACTTCCCTTTAAGCAAGTTTCCTATATCATTTTTCATATCTGTTGCTACATTTTTGAAACCTTCTTGGATCCCAGCAAATTGCCTAGCACATTCAGTAAATCTTTTATATATATCATCTTGTATTTTGGCTGATAAACTGGTCCGCAATTTGATAGCATTACAAGAATTAATAAAAAAAAATAAAAAGATTATTGAAAAAACCGCCAATTGCTTACCTCTACATAGGGATGAGTATTGAGTTAAAATCGAATCGAATCGAACTGAACTAAATCGATTTTTTTCAAATAAATCGAACCGAACCAATTTTTGATAAAAAATGAATCGAACCAATTTTTGATAAAAAATGAATCGAACCGAATTTTCAATAAAACCGAACAAATCGAACCGAACAAATCGAATAAATTGATTTTTTTCTAAAAATTTAGTTTGACTTAATAAAAATTTGGTTCGGTCTAAAATTTATGATGTAAAAAATCGATTTAGTTCAAAAATTCGTTCAATTCGATCAATTCAGTTTTACCGAATAAAAAAAATTCAAAATCAAACCCGAACCAAATTAACCAATTTATTAGAGAAAAAAAATTGAATTTTCAAATAAATCAAATCGAATTTTTAAATTCGATCGATTTAATCAATTTATTCGATTTAACCGAATTTTTACTTAACCCTATGTGTGTAGACGTGTGCAGCCACAATTTCACTTTGACTACTAGTACCTCCCTTTTCAAGATTAACAGCAACAGAAGTTTCATGAATTAAAAATTAATAATAATGAAAAAATATGTCTAAATGTTTAACTAGTTTAATACAAATAAAATATAAAGTTTTAACTTTATTTAAAATGTTAAGTAATAATTGGTGGTGACATAAACCATACTCTAATTCCCGACAGTGTCATTAGACACTCATTTAGATGATACTGGTAGACATATCAGTTTTAATAGTGACATAATCTCTATAAATATCCGCCTATTTTCTTTTTATGTAACAAAATTTAAGATGGTAAACTATTTCTCTTACAATAGCAATGGTAGAGTTGAGAATGAAAATATTTATCTTGCTTTGGCAACGAGATAATAAAAACCTTGTACGACCCACCCACCGTGAGGCCCTAGCTAGGTTGAGAATGAATCAATTGGAAATATAATTTTGCAATTATTGTCAGGAAGTGAATTAGAATAATACATGCATATACCTATTCATATACTTGATAAGGTGAAACGTATCTTTTTAATGTTGGTTCATGTATAGGCTAGATTCATGTTAAGTCTTATCTATAAATGTTTATGTAACTCCAGTATTTTGATAATGAGATAGATATAAGAAAAGTATTCAGAAGTATAGTAGAACTATATATTTTTATTCTTCTTGCAACTCTTTCTTGTTACTGCTATCATTTCCCAACAAATTGTGATATCAGAGCCAAGTTGATAGAAACATGACATCAACACAAGCTCCTATTTCCATGTTTTCTTATATTGCAAATCAAGTTCCAATATTTGATGGAGCAGTTTGATTATTGGAGAAGTCAAATGGAGACTCTTTATTTCTCAAGATTTTTGGGATATTGTTGTCAATGGTTTATCAGAACCACCACAACAACAGAGTAATGATGATGAAGCATGGACAGAGACTCAACAAAAAGAGTACAAGAAAAATTTAAAGAATGATGCAAGTACTCTGAGGTTTATTCAACAAGGACTGAGCAAGGCCATATATCCTAGAATCCATGGTGTCAAGAGAGCCAAGCAAGCATGAGATATTCTGAAAGAGGGATTTCATGGCAATGACAAGGTAACATCTATAAAGCTTCAATTCCTTTGGAGGGAGTTTGACAATCTGTCAAAGAAAGATAGTGAAGGTATGCAAGTCTATCTAACTTGAGTTGCTGAAATTGTGAATCAAATTAGAAGTCTTGGAGATATAATTGAAGAAAGAAAGGTTGTCCAAAAAGTTCTTCGAAGTCTACCCTCGAAATATGATTATATTGTTGCTGCCATAGAAGAATCTAAGGATTTATCCACATACACTTTTCATGATTTAATGAGTTCTCTTCAAGTGCATGAAGAAAGAATTAGTAAGTCCTCAAATCAGCCACTTGAGCAAGCTTTTGAATCAAAAATGTTTTTCTCTAGCCTGAATTCTAGATCGCTGTAATAGGATAAAGAAGGGTCTTCCCATGGAAGAGGAAGAACATTCCGAGGTAGAGGATCATTTCGGGGGAGAGGAAGAGGCAAAAAACAAAACAATCAACCAGAGAACAGTGAGGGAAACCCAAGTTACAATGCTGAAAACTCAAGTCTTTTTTTTGCAGAATTTGTAGAAAGACTAATCATCAAACAAGTGGTTGTTTTTTTTTAGATGCAAAAGTTGCAAGAACCCAAATCATTCGCAGAGGGATTGTTATTATCAAAATAAGAAAGATGAAGCAAACTTCTCCAAAGATGAAGGTGATCAACTCTTTTCTTGTATGACTGTTCAACAACAACCGCAAAATGTGTGGTACTTGGACAGCGGCTGTAGAAACTATATGACTGGAGATGAAAGTTTATTTATTGATCTTGATCAGAACTTCAATTCAGAAGTGAAGCTGGGAGATGGAAAATTACGTCGTTCCAAAGGAGACAGATCTATTGCTGTCCAAACTAAAGGAGGTGACAAAAAGATTATCAATGATGTTCTTTATGTGCCTAATTTAACCAGCAATCTCTTTAGTGTTGGACAACTGCTTCAACGAGTTTATTCTATATTTTTTGAAGATGAGAAATACAGAATTTTTGATAGAAGAAACAAATGCACTATTGTCATAATACCGATGAGTTCAAACAAGGTGTTTCCTTTGGTTTTACCTCAGGAAGAAAAGGTGGCCTACACAAACGAAAATTTTGATCAATCATAACTTTGGCACTTGAGATATAGACATCTCAATTGGAAAGGACTATAATTTCTCAAGCAGAAGAACATGGTAATTGGACTGCCAGAAATTGAAGCAAAAGCTCAAATTTGTGAAGGTTGCGTGTATGGGAAAATGCATCGGTCTCCTTTTCCCAAAACAACTTGGAGGGCTAAAGCACCTTTGGAGCTTATTCATGCAGATAATTGGGGTCCTTCAAGAACCCTTTCTCATGGAAACAAAAGGTATTTCATTTTATTTGTGGATGACTACACAAGGATGATATGAGTTTATTTTCTAAGTGAAAAGTCTGAGGCTGTTTCTGTATTTCTTAAATTTAAAGCTCTTGTAGAAAAGGATTTCGATCATCAAATTAAGACCTTTCGGACAGATCATGGAGGAGAATTTATTTACACTCCATTTATGGAGTATTGCAGAGATAATGGTATTCAAAGACAGTTGACTATTCGAAGAAATCCCCAACAAAATGGTGTAGCCAAGTGGAAAAATTGCACGATTATTGAAATGGCTAAAAGCATGATGATTGGTAAAAATTTATCCAAAAATTTTTGGACCGAAGCTGTTCACACAACTATCTACATCCTGAATCGGTGTCCTAAGAAGGTAGTCTGGAATAAAACACCATTCGAAGCTTGGTACAAAAAAAAAACCAGTGGTTAATCATTTGAAGATTTTTGGCAACATTGCATATTCTCATATCTCTACACCAAATAGAGATAAATTTGATGAAAAAGGTGAGAAGCTTATTTTTGTTGGCTATAGTGATGAGTCAAAAGGCTATCGTCTTTATAATCCTATAACTTGCAAGCTTGTGGTTTCAAGAGATGTAATATTTGATGAAATGACGTCCTGGAGTTGGAAAGAAAACTCATCGAAATTGATATCTCAAAGTGATTTTTATGAAGCATCAAAGCCTGATGATGAATCTGATCCTGCCTTTCTAAGTCCAAGTCCAAATCAACCAAGTGCTCCTGATCATGCTGAAAATTCAAGTTCGGAATCGCCAATAAGGAAAATTCGATCTTTGAAAGAAATTTATGAGACATCTGAATTTGCACTCTTTACTTCTGAACCACAAAATTTTGAAAAAGCTGAAAAGAATGAAGTATGGAGAAAAGCCATGGAGGAAGAGATTATTGTGATAGAAAGAATAAAACTTGGGAATTGGTGGATATACCGAAGCATAAAGATGTCATTGGGCTAAAATGGGTTTTCAAAACCAAATATCATGAAGATGACAGCATACACAAGCACAAGGTGAGGCTTGTAGCAAAGGGATATTCTCAACAACCAGGAATTGATTTTCATGAGACTTTTGCACCAGTTGTTAGAATAGAAACTATTCGAGTTGTTCTTGCTCTTGCAGCACAATTGGAGCTTTCAGTATTTCAGATTGATGTCAAATCAGCTTTTTTCAATGGAGAGCTTAAGGAAGAGGTGTATGTACAACAACCTCAAGGATTTATTGTGGAAGGAAAAGAAGATAAGGTATACTGCCTTAAGAAAGCTCTTTATGGGCTGAAGCAAGCCTCAAGAGCTTGGAATAGCAAGATTGATGGTTATTTTCTCAAGAATGGTTTTCATCATAGTCCTAATGAGCCTTCTCTTTATATGAAGAAACAAGGAAAAGATTTTTTGATTGTATACATCTATGTAGATTATCTCATCTATATGGGCACTAACATGGATTTAGTTGAAGATCTCAAGCGAAGGATGATGCACGATTTTGAGATGACAGACTTGGGAGTTATGAAATATTTTCTCGGAATTCAAGTGAAGCAATCCCAAAGAAAAATTTTTATTTCTCAAGAGAAATACACTAAAGATCTCTTAAAAAAATTCCATATGGAGAATTACAAACCAGGTTCTACTCCTTTGGCGATAAGTGACAAGTTGAGGAAAAGTGATGGTGCTGAAAAAATTGATACAAGATTGTTCATGAGTCTTGTTGGTTCACTAATTTATCTCGCGAATACAAGGCCGGACATTGTTCAAGTTGTAAGTATGATCTCAAGGTTCATAAATGAGCCAAGTAAACTTCATTTTGCAGTTGCTAAAAGAGTTCTGAGATACTTGAAAGGAACAAAGAATTGGGCATCAAGTATGTAAAAGAAGATCAGTGCAAGCCAACTGGTTATACCTAGCTACAATGATTGGGCTGGTTTGTTGGATGATAGAAAAAGCACTTCAGGTTATTTGTTTTGTCTTGGAAGTAATGTTGTTTCATGGATTTCCAGGAAACAAAGAACTGTAGCATTATCATCGGCAGAAGCAGAATATGTTGCTGTTACAGATGCAGCTTGTGAAGCAATTTGGTTAAGAAGGTTACTTGAAGGTTTTCAACAAGGTCAAGAACAACCCACTATGATTCAGTGTGACAATATGTCTGCAATTGCTATGACAAAAAATCCAATGTTTTACTCAAGAACGAAACACGTCCAATTGCGACATCATTTCATTCGAGATGTTGTGAGCAAAGGAGAAATCAGCCTGGAGTTTGTTAGAACAGATGTGCAATATGCAGATTTTCTTACTAAAACAGTGCACGTAGAGAAATTTCAGAAAGCTAGAGATATGCTCAAGATTTCAAATTAAGAGGGGATGTTGGAAATATAATTTTGCAATTATTGTCAGGAAGTGAATTAGAATAATGCATGTATCAGCCTATTCATATACTTGATAAGGTGAAGTGTATCTATTTAATGTTGGTTTATATATAAGTTAGATTCATGTTAAGTCTTATCTATAAATGTTTATGTAACTTTAGTATTTTTATAATGAGATAGATATAAGAAAAGTATTCAGAAGTATAGTAACACTACATTTTTTGTGTCCTTCTTGTAACTCTTTCTTGTAACTGCTATCATTTCCCAACAGAATCCAATTTTTCCCTCAACAGTTGAGGCCCTAAGTTAGAATAAATCCATTTTCTCTATTTGTTTACCACCACAGTTTGCCAATAATTTTTAATCAATTTGAATAAACTACTATAAAAGAAAAATAATATAATCGAAAATTTTCGCCTCGTCTTCTCGACATCGGTTGTTGTGAAAGTAACATCCCTGGTATTTCCTTTTCCTAAATTTACATATAAAAAAATAAATACATTAATTACAAATGTAAAACAAATATCTTAAAATTAATTTTAACTAACCACTGGAGGATAATAAACTGGGAGAGGATAATGACGACCATCAGCCTACGGAGCATACGGAGGAGAGTTTCATCCCTTCGGGATGGTACGATGGTTAAGACATGAAGTGTTATCATATGAGATTTTGGGGTCGAAATTCGACGTGACCGAGCATAACCTCCCCCATATCTTGGTCATTTGCATTAATGGCTAGTAGCCATCCGTGATTTACCTCCTCCATGTTGACCTAGGGACGGATTGACGGAGACGCTAGGATGAACGAATCACCTTTTTACCACATACGGAGGAGAGTTTCTATTTTTTTTCTTTTTTCACTTTCCTTTGGATGACGAATTCATAGGGATGAACACATTGTAAGAATGTTAACCATGCAGAACATTTTTAGAGTTGCTTTTCTAAACGAAGAAAAGACAAGAGGAGTGGAGTGGAGTGGAGTGGAGTGGAGAGGAGCGATGAGTGAGCATTCTAAATCCTAAAAGTTATTTCGTATATTAATAAAATTATTTATATTAATTTTAACTTATATGGTAGACAGGTAGAGCTCCCTCGCCGTACACATAACAGCAGTTGCCTCGCACGTCGTACATAGATGGTGTCACCGTTGCTTCACATAGCGACACACGTCAGGTGTCGTTGCTTCACATAGCGACAAACGTCATATAACCTCTCGCTTCATCCTTGCCCTTCTTACAGGACTAGCTCATCTTCTGCCTCTGTCCTTCGTTCAGGAAACGATTCACCTCCCTGATTTCCTTTTCATTAAGAAACAAAAAATTAAAAAAAACACACCTTACGTCATGTTCTAAATATAATTAATATAATACTCATAAATTATGAGAGGATCGTATTTCTCAGTGCACTTTAACTACTTACAATTAAATTTATTAAAATAAATATTCACTAATAAATTATTCTAATAAATATTAGAATAATAAAATAATTTATTATTGTTTAGAGTATGATATCATCAAGAATTTCGTTGATTTATTACAAATCTGATAACCAACAAAAAGTTATTGTTATCTTAGAAATATTTAACTCCAAATTTAGCAATTTTTAAATAAAAATTTTGTTTATTTTTTTATTCTTGTAAACAATATTTTAAAAAATATAAATTGTTAAAATAATTGGTGGTGAAACAGCACACAAAAGTAAAAAAAAAAAAATCATTATCACATAATTTACAAGTCAAGCTCTAAATTAAATATCACAAACTGCAAGCAAAGAAATCATTTCTCAAAAACAAGAGAGAGAAGAAAAGGCTAGTCTGCTGGGGAAGCATAATCGCCCCTCTCATTCTCATCCTTCCACAGAATCGAATCCTGGTCCTTCCTCAACAGATCCAATACATGGTATTCTAATCAGCATGGCCAGAAAATCTAACTGGTTCAAAGTTGTAACTTGGGTCGGTACTAGCCTGACCTTAGTCATACATGGTCGGCAAAATGATGATTGTCTCGCACCGTAGGAAGCTGTAAGGACTAGTCTCTGATCCTGATCTCTGTCGTCGTTACCTTGGAATACAGGATCAGCCAGTTCATCTATTTTTCCAGTCTCCATTAGCGGCTTCGCCTGATATTCAAATTGACGAGCAGGGAGTGATTCATATAGCTGAAGCACTAAGGGCAGGGCAGGCAGATTACCTGACGATTATTGTTGTTTCACTTACCCACACTATCAAGCTCTGCTTTGAAGTGTCCACTGGCCTTCAACCAGATACTTGAGACGACGACGACGACAGACAGACAGACAACGAGATGCAAATCAAGCCTACAAATTTTCACTAACATCTTCTGTTTAGCTGAAGCTCCACCTGGGGTTCAAAGTCTGGACCGAGAAGAACATTAGACGCCTTGATGTCCCTGTGGACGATGCGATGCCTGCAGCATTTGTGAAGGTAATGCAGACCTCTGACTACTCCAATGGCGATCTTGTAGTTTCTCCTTTACCTTCCGTGATGCGGCAGGTCAGTTCGCAGTTTGGAATTTCCACTCAAGGTCTTGCGGTCAGCAAATAAGTACTCTCATCATCAGTGGTCCGTTTTCACCGATTACATAGGAACAGCATGCAAACTTTTTGGGGTCGTTTTCCTGCGACTCAACGAGCGACAAGATGCCGCTCTTTGTTGCTTGGAATTTGCAGGGCAGAGCAGCATCGGCTTATGGAGACCACCGTATGGGATCACTCATATAGCCTTTGCCTAAGAAGCATAACAAGGTTGGATTACAGAATATAGGCATGGAGAGAAGAAGGCTGACCGCAGAGTAAGAGAAGCCGTGGCATTGTCACTTTCAATTGCTGTATCAGGTTACGTTGGGTAGGAGGAGATTTGGGACGGAAGCAAAGGTCTGCAAATTGATTTTATCTTGAGGTTGAACAAAGTGCATGGGGCCGCGGGAGATGATCAAAAGGTTGATTAAGCTGTGAATTAGCTAGGCTTTTAATTTTTTTCTGCAATTCATTCCACTATGTAGCCTCTCTTTGTGTTCTTAATTATGTGCTTATCCAAATGATAAAACTTTTGATCAAGTGACATGCATAAAAATGTAACAAGTGCTAGTGTGAACAGTGTCTCGATCGTCTAACACTCCAAGCCTGTATCCATCGGCAACACCGAGGTAAGCATTTACGCCCATCGAACTCTCGTTTGTGCCCATCGAAAAATATTTATTTTATTACTGGCAGAAAAAACGGTGCTTCTTATCAGGCAACTAAATAAGTATATTTCAATTGCTGCCGGCAACTTTTGAATAAGAGACAAGGAATAGGGAGTCTAGTGATTATTAGTCTATTCGATTATGCGACGGCTCAAACATTATTCTCCATTTAACATCATTCTCTGCGTGCAGAAAAGACCAACCATAAACATGATACGGTTTGACCATTGTTTGTAAAAAAAAAACATATTCAAACTGAGTTGTTGAAGAACGAAGAAGAAGAAGACGCAGGCGGCGACAGGTGCGAGCACGACAATGACGGCAGCAGCGGCAGAAATCGAAAGAAAGAACAGAACAGAATAAAGACCAGAGAAAGAGAGTAAAAGAACTTAGCTAAAACTCTTTCAGCTGCTGAATTTTGGTGCTACTGTAAGTTTGTAACGGCTGAACCCTGAATGTTGGAGAATAGGAATGACGTCTGTCGATAGTCGGAAGACAACAAAGATGTTGGTGTTGGCCGGCTTAAGAAAGAACGGCTGCTGCTGCTGCTGCTCGCGGCTGGATCGGAATATGAGACGTCGAAGGACGAGAAGAGTAATGGCTCGGAGACACATTTTTTTAGGATGGAATAAAAAATGACCCTACTACAAGTCATTCAGATTTGTAAATTATTAATCTTGGAAACATGTATTTTTTGTTTTTGGTGGAATAAAAAATACCTCCACTATCTAGAATTTTCAAAGTTGTCCAGCTATCCATCTTTTAATTAATTAATAGGTATGATCTACCTATTTCCTTCATCTATTCATTCATCTAGTTTCTTCGTATAAACTACCAGTCATTTTCAAAAATAAATTAAACATTATTTTAATCATATTCATTTTAATTAGGGAGGTGAGTATCAATACTCTATATCATTAATTTTAATCAGACTTTATTTGATTGTGCTATTCAGTCCAACTCATAAGAGCAACATCCAATGTATTCGAATTTAGCAACTAAGTAATATGATCAAGCTGATGCGAGTAATCAAAGTCCACGAAATTTCGGTATCACTACAGCAATCATTCTGCTATAGTATGCTACACTAATTATATAGCTATTAACACTCTACATCAAAGTCTTCCTCTGTAATAAAATGCTACACTTATTACGATCAATAATTCTTCTATGCTACAGAAATGACTACAGTGCGACATTAGTTCTCTGCAATCCTGCTGAGTACTGACGCTGCTACAGAATTTTAGAATTCGAATTCAATCAGTTTGTCCGAGCAATCACATCCTCAATGCTAAAGTAGTGATGCTGCTGCATAACCTGCCATATACAAACTTGTGCAAATTGGTGTTGTTCAATCTATGGAGATTTTAAAAAATTAATCAAATTTAAATTATACTAATTAAATTTAATTTACCTATCAAAAATGATCTGAATTGATAATCTTATGCTACCGATAGAAATTAATTTCTATCAAATGCTAAATATAGACTGTATAATAGTCGAGCGATTGAGTGGACAGATCGATCGAGTGGACAGATTGGCCGAGTGGGTAGATCAGTCGAGCGGACAGTACAACAGAGTGGTTGATCAAGCTAAGTGGCGTAGAACAGCTAGGTGAGCAGGACAGTCGAGTCGCAAATTAGACCGAATGACTAACCGTATAGATTAACCGAACGAATAGTGCGGTCAAGCAAGGAAAGTAGCAGATCAGGTCGATCAAACTTAGTGGGTAAAGGTGCCTAATAATAGAAGGTCGGGCGGCCTAAAGGTAGAGAGCGACAGAGTGGCTCGAGCAAGTAGAGTAGATCGAGGCCTACGATGAATGTAATTTCTTTAAAATAAATTCGTCCCACTTCCAACTGTACTTTGAGGTTTTCTCAGATCGTCTATTTCTCAAAAAAATAACGATTAATCATGATGCACACACCAAGCATTGTGGCCAGGGAACTCATTTTTAATAAACATTAAAAAAAATTTATAGTGAGGAAGCACAAATTTCATTTTTAATAAATATTAATTTTTTATTTTTTTAATAAATTAAAGTCTATCACTTTCAGCCATTGAATTAAATAAAACCACAGCCTACTTTTAGAATATAAATATAAATATAAATTGTTTGAATTAATTTAGTTTTTTAATTTTGCTTTTGGATCTCTTTTCATAAAAAGAGAAAATTTAATGGGACTTCTTGCAGATGAAATATTAATATTTAACTCTTGTATATGAAAATATTTTATTTTCATTTTTTTTTACATTTCCTATTATTATAATTTTTATTTATATATTTTTTTTATGGGTAGGGTTTTGAGTTTTGAAAGTAAGTTTTTTTATTAGATAATTAAGAATAGGACTTTCTCCTTGGCACATGTATAAATTAAAGAGCATTCAAAATGAAAAAACATGTACTATATTAGTCAAAATTAAATTGTCGAAATAAAAATTTATATTCACATGCATTGCATCTCAAATGCAATTTTATTCTTATACCACATATACAATTCAGATTAGAGCATTCTACTGCAATAATCTTTTTATGACAAAAATGCATTTGTTAGAAACTTGAATGAAAAACGAGAAGAGGTGGATGAAAAAAAAAATCCATTATGAATGAGAATGCAGTGAAATTTTTGACTTGAAAAGTTGATTTATAGTGTCATAAGCATTGATGGTACGAACTTAGGTAGAAAAAAAATCCTCTCGTGGGAATCCGTGTAGAAAGTGTAAATTCAAGATCTGAATTGTACTGAGTCAAAGTTGACTCGTATGTGAGCACAATTTAGACACATTAAATACCGGATTAGTTATAATAAAATTTGTCCAAATGAATCAACCATAGATAAAAAGACACTAAGAGAAGCTAAAATAAATTACTCTACCTTCATTCCCCTAGTTTTCCTTTCAGTGGTGAATTTTCCACTCAACAGTCTACTTGTGATAGTGTTCGAGTACAATGTCAGTTCATCGAGTCGATCTATGCTTGGTGATGATCGTGATATGTCGTTATATCCTAGGAAATAGATGAATTAAGTACCGTCGGAGAAGATAAGTTTATTTTAAATATTCATTTCTTGAATCAAGAAATGAGCAACAGAATTTTAATTCTGTCGCTACATTTAGCGACTCAAATAAAATTCCATCATTACATTTAACAATGAAATTAAAATTTCACTGCTAATGCCAACCGCATCTAATAATTTCAATCGTTAATTAATTGCTAAATGTAATTAGCGATTGAAATTTTGGTCACTAAATTTGATTTTGCTAGAGTGGTTAGGATGGAAAAGTGTTAATGAATTATTATAAGGGATGGTAATCTTTTTAAAAATATATTTTTTTTGATAAAATATTTATTATAAAATAAATATTAGTAGTGGTTTTATTTCTTCAAAAAATAAATTCAATTAATATATTTGACAATTTACTTAATTAATAAATATAAAATATTGTAAATAACTATATACAGATTTCTACCAAATTTAAATTAAAAATTAAAAATAATTATTAAAATTATTTAATTTTTTAATATATGATTTAAAGTATATATATATATATATATATATATATACTTTAAAAAATAAATAAAAAAAATATTATATCACTACCCAATAATCACCTATTACCCGAGATAAAAAGATAAGTAGTACTAAGTAGATAAAATAGTGTTTCACATGAGTGAAATAAAACAATAGCAAAATAAAGTTGTCTCAAAGGTTTAATCCTAGATGAAGTAAAAAAAGTGCTCACCGATCTTAATCTATGAAATAAAACTAGAGTAGAGTCACCATAATGTATATAATATATGCGGCTTTACCAAGTACTCCAAGATATGGATCCGGGACTGCTACTAATTCAATAGACAGAGTCAAACCGTCAAAAAATAATATAAGCACTGTCGCCAGACGAAATCGTTTCTCAACATCACTATACATAAAAAAAAAATTGAAAATAAATTTTCTTAAATATTAATTTTAATAATATTTATAATTAAAGAGTACTCACCTCACTCTCGGATTTGATATCAATGGCATTGGTGCATGCAATGGGGCGGGTATCCCGTGTCTTTCATCCGATATCTGCATTGTTGAGGTAGATACCTTTTGCCTACGACCGTATATTCCACCCGAAGACCCTTCAATAGCTTAATGATAATAATAATAATAATAATAATAATAAATATTTATTAAGTGAAACGGAGGCTATTAGCATATAATATAACATTACATTAACTCAGAATTTTATTACCTATCATAGTGTGTGGCGCAACTTCCACAGACTTCCCTTTACGCAAGTTTCCTATATCATTTTTCATAACAGCAATTTCTGCTGCTACATTTTTGAAACCTTCTTGGATCCCAGCAAATTGCCTAGCACATTCAGTAAATCTTTTATATATGTCATCTTGTAATTTGTCTGATAAACTGGTCTGCAATTTGATAGCATTACAAGAATTAATAAAAAAAATAAAAAGATTATTGAAAAAACCGCCAATTGCCTACATAGGGATGAGTATGGAGTTAAAATCAAATCGAATTGAACTGAACTAAATCGATTTTTTTCAAACAAATTGAGCTGAACTAATTTTTGATAAAAAATAAATCGAATCGAATTTTTAATAAAACTGAACAAATCGAATAAATCGATTTTTTCTAAAAATTTAGTTTGGCTTAATAAAAATTTGGTTCGATCTAAAATTTATGATGTAAAAAATCGATTTAGTTCAAAAATTCGATCAATTCGGTCAATTCAATTTTACTGAATAAAAAAAATTCAAAACCGAATCCAAACCAAATTAACCGATTTATTAGAGAAAAAAAAACTGAATTTTCAAATAAACCAAACCGAATTTTTAAATTCGATCGATTTGATCAATTTATTCGATTTAACCGAATTTTTACTTATCCCTACGTGTGCAGCCACAATTTCACTTTGACTACTAGTACCTCCCTTTTCAAGATTAACAGCAACATAGCTTCATGAATTAAAAAATAATAATAATGAAAAAATATGTCTAAATGTTTAACTAGTTTAATACAAATAAAATATAAACTTTTAACTTTATTTAAAATGTTAAGTAATAAGTGGTGGTGACATAAACCATACTCTAATTCTTGACAAAGTAAGAGGCACTGATTTAGATGATACTGGTAGACATACCAGTTTTAATAGTGACATTATCTCTATAAATATCAGCCTATTTTCTTTTTATGTAACAAAATTTAAGATGGTAAACTATTTCTCTTACCACAGCAATGGTAGAGTTGAGAATGAAAATATTTATCTTGTTTTGGCAACGAGATAATAAAAACCTTGTACGACCCACCCACCGTGAGGCCCTAGCTAGGTTGAGAATGAATCTGTTGGAAATATAATTTTACAATTATTGTCAGGAAGTGAATTAGAATAATGCATGCATCTACCTATTCATATGCTTGATAAGGTGAAGCGTATCTATTTAATGTTTGTTCATGTATAGGCTAGATTCATGTTAAGTCTTATCTATAAATGTTTATGTAACTCCAGTATTTTGATAATGAGATATATATAAGAAAAGTATTCAGAAGTATAGTAGTACTATATTTTTATCCTTCTTGCAACTCTTTCTTGTTACTGCTATCATTTCCCAACAAATTATGATATCAGAGCCAAGTTCACAGAAACATGACATCAACACAAGCTCCTATTTCCATGTTTTCTTATACTGCAAATCAAGTTCCAATATTTGATGGAGCACTTTGATTATTGGAGAAGTCAAATGGAGACTCTTTATTTCTCAAGATTTTTGGGATATTGTTGCCATGGTTTATCAGAACCACCACAACAACAGAGTAATGATGATGAAGCATGGACAGAGACTTAACAAAAAGAGTACAAGAAAAATTTAAAGAAGGATGCAAGTACTCTAAGGTTTATTCAACAAGGACTGAGCAAGGCCATATAACCTAGAATCCATGGTGTCAAGAGAGCCAAGCAAGCATGAGATATTCTGAAAGAGGGATTTCATGGCAATGACAAGGTAACATATATAAAGCTTCAATTTCTTTGGAGGGAGTTTGACAATCTATCAAAGAAAGATAGTGAAGGTATGCAAGTCTATCTAACTTGAGTTGCTGAAATTGTGAATCAAATTAGAAGTCTTGGAGATATAATTGAAGAAAGAAAGGTTGTCCAAAAAGTTCTTCGAAGTCTACCCTCGAAATATGATTATATTGTTGCTGCCATAGAAGAATCTAAGGATTTATCCACATACACTTTTCATGATTTAATGAGTTCTCTTCAACTGCATGAAGAAAGAATTAGTAAGTCCTCAAATCAGCCACTTGAGCAAGCTTTTGAATCAAAAATGTTTTTCTCTAGCCCAAATTCTAGATCGCTACAACAGGATAAAGAAGGGTCTTCCCATGGAAGAGGAAGAGCATTCCGAGGTAGAGGATCATTTCGAGGGAGAGGAAGAGGCAGAAAACAAAATAATCAACCAGAGAACAGTGAGGGAAACCCAAGTTACAATGCTGGAAACTCAAGTCTTTTTTTGCAGAATTTGTAGAAAGACTAATCATCAAACAAGTGGTTGTTTATTTTAGATGCAAAAGTTGCAAGAACCCAAATCATTCGCAAAGGGATTGTTATTATCAAAATTAGAAAGATGAAGCATGTTGGTTGCTACTCGGAATATCGTACTGGTTCCCTTGTACAAAAATTTTGTACAAGTTCCGAACCTTTCCTAACAACCTATTGTGTTCTTTAGAAATTAAATTTGGAAACGTAAACAGAACTTAACATTATTGATTCCAAATTCAACTTATCTGTTCTTAGAGGTTTAGACTTGGATCGCTAACGATGCTTAATATTATTAATCCAAATCCACCAATGTTACAAATTTGATTAAATATTTATTTCAGAGATCGTCTTCCAGGTTAAACATGACAAGACACTAGGCCTTCTTGGGTATGAGATCATCCACCACTTCCTAGACAAAACCTTTCAATGAAATTCAATATTTAATCTCCTTACAGTAACCCTAGGTTTAACCATTAAGAACAATTGAATCACAAGATCGAAAAATAAAAGAAACACAAAATCGAATCATAAATCCGAAATCTAGAATCGCTATCCTCTTGTGTTTGGTATTTCAAAATCCATACAAAAGATGAACTAGTTATAATGCGGAAACAGAACTAGTTATACCTTTTGTAGCTTATAGACCTCACAATCTTTTGTCGTATTCTTCTTCTTATCTCGGGCATCGTGTGGGTGACGATCTACCGAGATGAGAATCCACACAAGCCTTTCTTCTTTCTTCCAAGTTTCGGCCACGACTACCAAGCTCCAAGGGATACTAAGAAACAAAGCCTCCTTTCTTTCTTCCTCAAACAAGATCCGGCCACCAAAAGCTCCAAGAGATGTGATGTCGCCGGCCTCCAAGGAAGAAGAGAAGAGGATGAGCAAGTGAAGAGGGCCGACCACCACCAAGGAAAATAGAGGAGAGAAATAATAGATGTGTCGTCTCATAAGGCAACCCCTCCCTCTCTTTTATAATCCTTGGTCATGGCAAATAAGGAAAGTTTTAGACATAATTAAAACTTCCTTATTTTCCTTGCCAATGAACAAAAGGAAAATTTAATTAAAAATTCCCTTTTATTCTTTCTATGGCCGGCAACAAACAAGGAAAGTTTTAAACACAAAATTAAAACTTCCTTATTTGTTTCCGGAAATAAAAATTTCTCTTTTAAAATTCCCTTCATGGTTGGTTATAAAAGAAAACTTTTATAAATTAAAATTTCTTTTAAAACATGTGGATGCTTACAAAAAAGGAAAGTTTTATCCAAAATTAAAACTTTCTTTTCAACTACAAATAAGGAAAGATATCAAATCTTTCTCTTAATCTTTTGTAGAAAGCTATAAAAGGGAAAATTTAAATTTAAATTTTTTTTAAAAAACCATGGCTTCCACATAAGGAAAGATTTTAAAAAATAAAACTCCTTTTAATCTAATGTGGTCGGCCACCCTACTTGGGCTCTAAGCTAGGGCCGGCCACCACTTGAACCCATCAAGCCTTGGTTTGGCCGACCCTAGCTTGGTCTCCAAGCTTGGCTTGGCCGACCACCTTAAGGTGGGTAAGAAGTTGGATTTGGGTGGATATAAGACTTTATAAATAAGAGGCTATGACAGGGACCGAGAAGAGGAATTGATTTTGGTCTCCCGATGAACTTGAGCTTCTCGTGTTCGCCCCGAACACCCAACTCGAGTTCATCAATAATAACTCATACCACTAAAGAGTTATTATTGAACTACCGCACCAATCTCATATTCCTATATGGGCTCCTTCTTATCATGAGTGTGTTAATCTCTCTCTGTTTAAGATTTCGAATGTCCACTAATTAAATGGATTGTTGACAATTCACTTAATTAATATCTAATTCCAAGAGTAGTACCACTCAACCTTATTATCATGTCGGACTAAGTCCACCTGCAGGGTTTACATGTCAATCCTTATGAGCTCCTCTTGGGGACATCATCAACCTAGATTGCTAGAACACAGTTTCCTTCTATAATCAACAATACACACTATAAATAATATTATTTCCCAACTTATCGGGCCTCTTGATTTATCGAACTAAATCTCACCCACTGATAAATTAAAGAAATAAATACTAAATATATGTGCTTGTTATTATATCGGGATTAAGAGCACACACTTCCGTAATAACAGAGATTTTGTTCTTTTATGCAGTCAGTATAAAAAGAAACTACCTCAAATGGTTCTGCTCAATACACTCAGAGTGTACTAGTGTAATTTTATAGTCAAGATAAACTAATACCAAATTACACTATGACTATTCCAATGGTTTGTTCCTATCCATCTTAATCGTGAACTACTATTTATAATTTATAAGGAACTGATAACATGATCTTCTGTGTGTGACACCACACACCATGTTATCTACAATATTAATTAATTGAACAACTACACTTAGCATATAAATGTAGACATTTGACCAATGTGATTCTTTATTTTAAAATAAATGTTTACAAAAAGCTAGGCTTTTAGTATACACTCTAACAAACTTCTCCAAAGATGAAGGTGATCAACTCTTTTCTTGTATGACTGTTCAACAATAACCGCAAAATGTGTGGTACTTGGATAGCGGATGTAGTAGCTATATGACTAGAGATGAAAGTTTATTTATTGATCTTGATCAGAACTTCAATTCAGAAGTGAAGCTGGGAGATGGAAAATTACATCGTTCTAAAGGAAAGGGATCTATTGTTGTCCAAACTAAAGGAGGTGACAAAAAGATTATCAATGATGTTCTTTATGTGCCTAATTTAACCAGCAATCTCATTAGTGTTGGACAACTGCTTCAACGAGGTTATTCTATATTTTTTGAAGATGAGAAATACAAAATTTTTGACAGAAGAAACAAATGCACTATTGTCATAATACCGATGAGTTCAAACAAGGTGTTTCCTTTGGTTTTACCTCAGGAAGAAAAGGTGGCCTACACAAGCAAAAATTTTGATCAATCACAACTTTGGCACTTGTGATATGGACATCTCAATTGGAAAGGACTGTAATTTCTCAAGCAGAAGAACATGGTAATTGGACTGCCAGAAATTGAAGCAAAAGCGCAAATTTGTGAAGGTTGCGTGTACGGGAAAATGCATCGGTCTCCTTTTCCCAAAATAACTTGGAGGACTAAAGCACCTTTGGAGCTTATTCATGTAGATAATTGGGGTCCTTCAAGAACCCTTTCTCATGGAAACAAAAGGTATTTCATTTTATTTGTGGATGACTACACAAGGATGATATGGGTTTATTTTCTAAGTGAAAAGTTCGAGGCTGTTTCTGCATTGCTTAAATTTAAAGCTCTTGTAGAAAAGGATTCCGGTCATCAAATTAAGACCTTTCGGACAGATCGTGGAGGAGAATTTATTTACACTCCATTTATGGAGTATTCTAGAGATAATGGTTTTCAAAGACAGTTGACTATTCAAAGAAATCCGGAACAAAATGGTGTAGCCAAGTGAAAAAATTGCACGATTACTGAAATGGCTAGAAGCATGATGATTGGTAAAAATTTACCCAAAATTTTTTTTGACCGAAGTTGTTCACACAACTATCTACATCCTGAATCGGTGTCCTACGAAGGTAGTCTGGAATAAAACACCATTCGAAGCTTGGTACAAAAAAAAATCAGTGTTTAATCATTTGCAGATTTTTGGCAACATTGCATATTCTCATATCTCTACACTAAATAGAGATAAATTTGATGAAAAAGGTGACAAGCTTATTTTTGTTGGCTATAGTGATGAGTCAAAAGGCTATCGTCAAGCTTGTGGTTTCAAGAGATGTAATATTTGATGAAATGGCATACTAGAGTTGGAAAGAAAACTCATCCAAATTGATATCTCAAAGCGATTGTTATGAAGCATCAAAGCCTGATGATGAATCTGATCCTGCCATTCTAAGTGCAAGTCCAAATCAACCAAGTGCTCTTGATCATGCTGAAAATTCAAGTTCGGAATCGCTAATAAGGAAAACTCGATCTTTGAGAGAAATTTATGAGACATCTGAATTTGCACTCTTTACTTCTGAACCACAAAATTTTGAAAAAGCTGAAAAGGATGAAGTATGGAGAAAAGCCATGGAGGAAGAGATTGTTGTGATAGAAAAGAATAAAACTTGGGAATTAGTGGATATACCGAAGCATAAAGATGTCATTGGGCTAAAATGGGTTTTCAAAACCAAATATCATGAAGATGACAACATACACAAGCACAAGGCAAGGCTTGTAGCAAAGGGATATTCTCAACAACCAGGAATTGATTTTCATGAGACTTTTGCATCAGTTGTTAGAATAGAAACTATTCGAGTTGTTCTTGCTCTTGCAGCACAATTGGAGCTTCCAGTATTTCAGATTGATGTCAATTAAGCTTTTCTCAATAGAGAGCTTGAGGAAGAGGTGTATGTACAACAACCTCAAGGATTTATTGTGGAACGAAAAGAATATAAGGTATACCGACTTAAGGAAGCTCTTTACGGGCTGAAGCAAGCCTCAAGAGCTTTGAATAACAAGATTGATGGTTATTTTCTCGATAATGGTTTTCATCAGAGTCTTGATGAGCCTTCTCTTTATATGAAGAAACAAGGAAAATATTTTTTGATTGTATACATCTATGTAGACGATCTCATCTATATGGGCACTAACATGGATTTAGTTGAAGTTCTCAAGTGAAGGATGATGCACGATTTTGAGATGACAGACTTGGGAGTTATGAAATATTTTCTCGGAATTCAAGTGAAGCAGTTCCAAGGAGAAATTTTTATTTCTCAAGAGAAATACACTGAAGATCTCTTAAAAAAAATCCATATGGAGAATTGCAAACCAGTTTCTACTCCTATGGCAGTAAGTGACAAGTTGAGGAAAAGTGATGGTGCTGGAAAAATTGATGCAAGATTGTTCAGGAGTCTTGTTGGTTCACTAATTTATCTCACGAACACAAGGTCGGACATTGTTCAAGTTGTAAGTATGATCTCAATGTTCATAAATGAGCCAAGTAAACTTCATTTTGCAGCTGCTAAAAGAGTTCTGAGATACTTGAAAGGAACAAAGAATTGGGCATCAAGTATGTAAAAGAAGATCAGTGCAAGCTAACTGGTTATACCGACAATGATTGGGATGGTTCGTTGGATGATAGAAAAATCACTTTAGGTTATTTGTTTTGTCTTGGACGTAAGGTTGTTTCATGGAGTTCCAAGAAGCAAAGAACTGTAACATTATCATCGGCAGAAGCAGAATATGTTGTTGTTACAGATGCAGCTTGTGAAGCAATTTGGTTAAGAAGGTTACTTGAAGATTTTCAACAAGTTCAAGAACAACCCACTATGATTCATTGTGACAAAATGTCTGCAATTGCTATGACAAAAAATCCAGTGTTTTACTCAAGAACGAAACATGTCGAATTGCGACATCATTTCATTCGAGATGTTATGAGCAAAGGAGAAATCAGCCTGGAGTTTCTTAGAACAGATGTGCAATATGTAGATTTTCTTACTAAAGCAGTGCATGTAGAGAAATTTCAAAAAGCTAGAGATATGCTCAAGATTGCAAATTAAGAGGGGATGTTGGAAATGTAATTTTGCAATTATTGCCAGGAAGTGAATTAGAATAATGCATGTATTCGCCTATTCATATACTTGATAAGGTGAAGTGTATCTATTTAATGTTGGTTAATGTATAGGTTAGATTCATGTTAAGTCTTATCTATAAATGTTTGTGTAACTTCAGCATTATGATAATGAGATAGATACAAGAAAAGTATTCAGAAGTGTAGTAGCACTATATTTTTTATATCCTTCTTACCAATAAAAGTATTCAGAAGTGTAGTAGCACTATATTTTTATATCCTTCTACTCTTTCGGTTCTTCCATAGATACATCTCGATTTGCGTCTTGAAGTGATATTCCATCCGGTTCTTCCAATATCTAAAGTCCTCGCCAGAAAAGAGCGGCGGTCGGACGGTGCAAAATCCTTCTTGGAATGCCATTTTAAAAGAACCTTGCACACAACTAAACAAAATAGACTTGTTCCAAGACTTGATCTTGGATTAGTAGTGCGGGAAATAATAAAAATATAAATTCATGAATTTCGAGAAAAAATAATAAAATAATAATAAAATATTATTAAAATATTAATAAAAAATGTTATTACAAAATTTGCAAAAAGTGATATTTCGTTAATCCCAACCAATTGTGAAAAGATGAAAATTAATTTTTTAAAACTAGATTTGGAGGGAAAAAATGAAAGGCGATGAAAAAAATGCTTGAATGGTGGTTGCACCAGTTCAAAGCGACCCCACTCTAATACCAATTGTTGGATCGAAAGCGCTAGAGGGGGTGAATAGCGCTCGTGGCTATTTCATTCGATTCGTAAAACACTCGAGTAATAAACACAATGGAATTAAAAACAAACACACAGAAAGAACACGAGGATTTACTTGGTTTGGAGCCTTGAGCGACACCTACTCCAAGGCCCACAATAGTTGATCGCTTTCGGTAGGCAACAACTATAATATCGTCAATAGTACAAGTATGAAATGAGTACAGAAAATCTAAGCAATACTGACAACAAAATTTAAAGAAATCGGAGCGTCGGGTTGTCGGAAACTTGTCGCGGCTTAGCTGGAGCCTCTCATTAGCAGCACGTTGTAGATGGATCGCTTGGTACTTGATGAATGAAGCTGCTGCTCGAGAGGTTCTTTATACAGTGCTGGAGGCGCCTCCAAGCTCATCCAAGGCGCCTCCAGGCCGCCGAGTCACACGCGTGGATCAGCGCTGAAGATGTCACGCCTTATCACCTTTAAGGCGCCTTCAAGCCTGGTCCAAGGCGCCTTCAACGCCTGGTCCAAGGCGCCTTCAGCCTGGTACAAGGCGCCTTGGACTGTGCTGCGCTGGCTTCTTCTGGCTCGCACCCGAGGCGCCTCCAAGCCCCATGGAGGCGCCTCGAACACTGTACATCCGAGGTCAAATGTGTTTCTTTGTTCCTGCAAAATGTTTTAGTCCCAAACACAAATCTTGCAAAACAAAGTTAGCACAGAAACAATATGATAAATCAAAATATCAACAGTCAACGGGTTGCCCGAGTCTGACTTCGGATTTCCAACCGGAAACCCTAGGTCGACCCGACGCCTACTGTTCCCTCCACGGGGAACACGTCCTCACCTACTCCACTCAGGAGATTTACCTATTGCCAGTATGATCCTCCAGATCGACTGGACTTTTGCTCGGCGCTTGATGCTTCCGGACTTTCTGTTGGACGCCCGCTTCCCGACCCGTCCAGTTTTCCACCTGGTTCGTGACACCAGGACTTTTCACCTAGGGTTACCACCCCCCTAGGACTTTTGCCTGAAGCACTCGACCCGCCAAGACTTTCCGCATAGGGTTACCACCCCCTATGACCTAGGGTTACCGCCCCCTAGGGTTTTCTCTTTGCCTAACCGCAGCAAGGACTTTTCTCTACCTAGGGTTACCACCCCCTAGGACCTAGGGTTACCACCCCCTAGGGTTTTCACCTGCCTAACCGTAGTTAACACTTTCCTGAAACACTCATTCAACATGTTAGATAACAAAGAATTTTAACTTTAAATCTCTTTGCCATTATCAAAACTTAGGTTCGATCGTCGGATGCTTCCCGCACCAACAATCTCTCTCTTTTTGATTATGACAACAAAAATTCAAAGTTAAGAAAATAATGCCATAAAAAGATAAGCATGAAAATACAAGCATAATGATAGTTAAGTGCAGAGCTAAATTAAGTGCAGAGCTCCCCCTTAGTAAGAAACTTAAGTATAAAGACCCCCCCTTAATAAAAGCTCACCTTTTAAAATTTGAATTTCTTTAAATTTTCTTTAATTATTTAAATTTGCTTATACTCTCCCCCTTTGCCATATATCAAAATAAACAAGATAGTAGTTTGTATAGGCCTTAGTTTGTTTTTGTAAAAACTGAACATTTCAGAATAGAGGGTTAAGTAAACACTTAGATACCAAGTAGATAAAAATAATATAGGGCTCTAAAGATACTTTGATAAACACTGAGCTTTTTAAATGAATTTGTTGTAAATATTTAAAATTTAAGTGTAATTTTTATTTCTTTTTGAACAGATTTTTCAAATGACTGTAAAAGAATTTTCAAAGCATTTTGAAATTGATTTTGAAATTTCAAAATATAATTTTTAAATGATTTTGTAATAATTTTTCAAAGCATTTTTAAAGTAATTTTTTTTAAAAGTATTTTCATATAACTTTTTCAAATGATTTTGAAATAATTTTCAAAGTATTTTTTTAAATAACTTTCAAATGATTTTACAATAATTTTCAAAATATTTTTAAATAACTTTTTCAAATGATTTTCAAAGTATTTTTAAATAAGTTTTTCAAATATTTTTCAAAGGATTTTGAAATAAGTTTTTCAAATATTTTTCAAAGGATTTTTAAATAAGTTTTAGTTTTTCAAATATTTTTCAAAAGATTTTTAAATAATTTTTCCAAATATTTTTCAAAGGATTTTTAAATAGGGTTTTCAAAGATTTTTCAAAAGATTTTTAAATAAGTTTTTCAAAGATTTTTCAAAGGATTTTTAAATAAGTTTTTCAAATATTTTTCAAAGGAATTTCAAATATTTTTCAAAGGATTTTTAAATAGGTTTTTCAAAGGATTTTTAAATAAATTTATCAAACATTTTTCAAAGGATTTTTAAATAAGTTTTTCAAATATTTTTCAAAGGATTTTCAAATAAGTTTTTCAAAGGATTTTAAAATAAGTTTTTCAAAGGATTTTCAAATATGTTTTTCAAATATTTTTCAAAGGATTTTGAATAAGTGTTTCAAATATTTTTCAAAGGATTTTTAAATAAGTTTTTCAGATATTTTTCAAAGGATTTTTAAATAAGTTTTTGAAATAATTTTTAAAGGATTTTTAAAAGAATTTTTTAAAGGATTTTGAAATGATTTTTAATAAGATTTTTAAATAATTTTTAAAAGGATTTTTAAATAATTTTTAAAAGGATTTTTAAATAATTTTTAAAAGGATTTTGAAATAATTTTTAAAATAATTTTTAAAAGTATTTTTAAAATAATTTTTAAGAGGATTTTTAAAATAATTTTTTAAATAATTTTCAAAATTATTTTTTAAAAGTGTTTGTTGCATTAGATTAATTTATTTAAGTTAATTAATTTGATTAATTAGATTAATATGATTAATATGAATTAATTTGGATTAATTTGGATTAATTTGAATTAATTTGGTTAATTTATTTTAATTTCTTAGATCCATCTCACCCGATTCTACGTTGTCAATCAGGTAATTTAAAGTAATTTTGTGAGATGGTTATCTTGATTTAGGTTATATCTAAGGATTAATTTACATTTGAGTTAAACTTATGTTTTCCAATTAGTCAATTAAATATATATTTCAAAAATTGGTTCGCAGTCAGTGGCGAGGCACTAGGCCTTCTTGGGTGTGGGAGCATCCACCACTTTCTAGACAGAGCCGCTCAAAGAAATTACATATTTAATTTTCTTTTAGAAACCCCTACGTTTAACTAACAAGTGTAAATTACGCTAGGTCCTTAAACTATCCTAAATCTAAACATGCATATAAAAAAATAAACAAGCATCAATCAATTCTATCTATTGGTAAAGATGATCTTTCTATTGGCTCCCCCTGGATCATAGCCTTGATATGGTCTATCAAGGTAAGGGATCTGATCCTTGGGGACCCAATATAGTTCAAGTCCAACTTGATTAACCAAGTTTGACTTAGGGACCCATGCTTGAACTACGTTTCTATTATTTCTATTTACTAGAGATAGATATGATTTATATTTTTTCTTGGTTTTAAATCCAAGTCCGGATTTGTTGTAAATGGCTCCCTGTTTTCTAAGAATCAGATCCAAATTCTTGGAACCCAAGGTGAACCATTCCAACGTGTCCTTGAGTTCTTTAATTTGAGTTTTCAAATTGAAATTTTCTTCCTCAAGTTGTTGGACTTGAGTTGAACTTCCAATTTGAATTGGCTCAGTTAAAGAACTCGAGTCAGTCGCTTTCTTAAGGGCTATTACCTCCTTTTGGAGCGACTTAACTCGGATGTTGGATTTAGCCAATTTTTTTACTAAGTAAGGTAATAATTCAAGCAAGTTATCTAATTGAAATTCTGCGAGTAGTGAACTTACAGTGGGGTTCGGTCATTCGGAAACGAATGCGGATTCGTGGCTTCGCTCAGACTCGGTTTCTGACTCGCTCTCCATTTCAGATTTGAACTCGGACTCGGTGTCAATAATGTTCGCTTGCACTGGTAATACGAGGAAGCTTGTCGGATCTTCTTTGTCGGACCCGGATTCATCTGAAGACTCAGACCATATCGCCTTCAGCATCTTTTCCTCTGTCTTACTTGTACCTGCAACCATCGTAATACCTTCCTCGGCCGAAGTAGTATTATTCTGCTCATTTAATTCAAATAAATCAATTATTAAATTATGCTTACTTACTTGAGCGTCGGAAGTGCCCTCGTGTAGTTCAATCAACTTTTGCCACAACTCTTTTGCACTTGCAAAGGGGTCGATGCGGTTCAGTTCTTCATTGGTTAGGCCACATTGTAGCACACAGGTCGCTTTGGCATCAGCTTCAACTTTTTTCATTGTGCTAGAATCCCAGTTGATGCATGAGATAAGTTCTCCGGTGTCGTCACGTGGAAGTTCGAGTCCGGTCTGGATGATGATCCACATCTCGACTTGCGTCTTGAAGTGGTATTCCATCCGGTTCTTCCAATATCCAAAGTCCTCACCAGAAAAGAGCGGCGGTCAGACGATGCAAAATCCTTCTTGGAATGTCATTTTAAAAGAGCCTTGCACACAAATAAACAAAAAAGACTTGTTTTAAGATTTGGTCTTGGATTAGTAGTGAGGGAAATAATAAAAATATAAATTCATGAATTTTGAGAAAAAATAATAATAAAATATTATTAAAATATTAATAAAAAAATGTTATTACAAAATTTGCAAAAAGTGATATTTCGTTAATCCCAACCAATTGTGAAAAAATAAAAATTAATTTTTTAAAACTAGATTTGGAGGGAAAAAACGAAAGGTGACGAAAAAAATGCTTGAATGGTGGTTGCACCAGTTCAAAGCGACCCCGCTCTGATACCAATTGTTGGATCGAAAGCGCTAGAGGGGGGGGTGAATAGCGCTCGTGGCTATTTCGTTCGATTCGTAAAACACTCGAGTAATAAACACAACGGAATTAAAAGCAAACACACAGAAAGAACACGAGGATTTACTTGGTTCGGAGCCTTGAGCGACTCCTACTCCAAGGCTCGCGATCGTTGATCGTTTTTGGTGGGCAACAACTATAATATCGTCAATAGTACAAGTATGAAATGAGTACAGAAAATCTAAGCAATACCGACAACAAAATTTACACAAATCGGAGCGTCGGGTTGTCGGAAACTTGTCGCAGCTTAGCTGGAGCCTCTCGTTAGCAGCACGTTGTAGATGGATCACTTGGTACTTGATGAATGAAGCTGCTGCTCGAGAGGTTCTTTTATACAGTGCTGGAGGCGCCTCCAAGCTTATCCAAGGCGCCTCCAGGCTGCCGAGTCACACGCATGGATCAGCGCTGAAGAAGTCACGCCTTATCACCTTTAAGGTGCCTTCAAGCCTTGTCCAAGGCGCCTTTAACGCCTGGTCCAAGGCGCCTTCAGCCTGGTACAAGGCGCCTTGGACTGTGCTGCGTTGGCTTCTTCTGGCTCGCACCCGAGGCGCCTCCAAACCCCATGGAGGTGCCTCGGACACTGTACATCCGAGGTCAAATATGCTTCTTTGTTCCTGCAAAATGTGTTAGTCCCAAACACAAATCCTGCAAAACAAAGTTAGCACAGAAATAATATGATAGATCAAAATCTCAACAGTCAACGGACTGTCCGAGTCTGACTTCGGATTTCCAACCGGAAACCCTAGGTCGACCCGACGCCTACTATTCCCTCCACGGGGAACATGTCCTCACCTACTCCACTCAGGAGATTTACCTGTTGCCAGTACGATCCTCCAAATCGACTGAACTTTTGCTCGGCACTCGATGCTTCCGGACTTTCTGCTGGACGCCCGCTTTCCGACCCATCTAGTCTTTCACCTGGTTCGCGACACCAAGACTTTCCACCTAGGGTTACCACCTCCTAGGACTTTTGCCTGAAGCACTAGACCCGCCAAGACTTTCCGCATAGGGTTACCACCCCTTATGACCTAGGGTTACCGCCCCCTAGGGTTTTCCTTTTGCCTAAGCGCAGCTAGGACTTTTCTCCACCTAGAGTTACCACCCCCTAGGACCTAGGGTTACCACCCTCTTGGGTTTTCACTTGCCTAACCGCAGTTAGGACTTTCCTGAAACACTCATTCAACATGTTTGGTAACAAAGAATCTTAACTTTAAATCTCTTTGCCATTATCAAAACTTAGGTACGATCGTCGGATGCTTCCCGCACCAACAAGACGGACCACTGGCGGATAATAAACTGGATGAGGACAATGACGACCATCAACCAAAGGAGCATACGGAGGAGAGTATCCATTTTTTATTTTTTCACTTTCCTTTTGACGACAAATTCATAGGGATGAACACGCTGTAAGAATGTTAACCATGTAGAATGTTTTTAGAGTTGACTCTTGTAGGTGCAGCGGAGGTCGGCAAGAGGGGGGTGAATTACTGAAATCAAAAATAAACTATACCCTCCTCGGATTTCAACTCAGAAAAGTAATAGTAAAATTAAAACAAGCAAGGAAATAGAAATTAAGTAGAAGACAGGATTTAACCTGGTTACAACCAAGGAGATTGTTAATCCAGGGCAGTAGAAAAAACTCAGTAGAAAAATCTCCTTTGCTGAAGGCGGAGAAGCCTTTTTACACTTTGGAAGCTTAGAACTAATGCTAAGAAAGAGTACACAGTTAATTGCTTGAATTGTTATGAATTCCTAGCTCCAGGGGTCTTTTTATAGCCCCTGGAAATTCTATCCCGAAGTTTCAAGGCGCCTCCATTGAGGGTCTAAGGCGCCTCCAAGCTGGGTCAGCGGATAAAACTTTATCCGCGCACGAACGGTCTGTTTGACCAGGTTGAAGGTGCCTTGAACAAGCCTTGAAGGCGCCTTCAAGTTGAAGGCGCCTTGAGCTGGATTTTCCAGCACAGCTCCTTTGCGTGGGCTTCCGATGCTCCGTTCTTTTGGGTGATTTCGGCCAACCGAAATAGGGCTCACCTGAACCCAATTTCCGGCCTTCTCCTCGAGCAGCCTTCCGTCCCGGCTTAACGTCCCTTGAACGCCGCGCACGCTCTTCACGCCCACCGGAGTACTCTTCCGCAGCTCTCTCATCCTTCGGACGCACCGAGCCCGTCGGCTCCCTTCCCGTGCCGTCCTTCACGCTAGCTGCGTCTTCCGCTCGACTTCCTGTGCTCCTAAGCTCCTGCACACTCAGACACATGGATCAAACACAGCAGGACCTAACCAACTTGGTTGATCACATCAAAACTACCACGGGGTCCAACAGCTCTTCTAAACGAAGAAAAGACGAGGAGAGGAGTGGAGTGGAGTCGAAAGGAGCAATGAGCGAGCAATGTAAACCCTAAAAGTTACTTCGTATATTAAAAGCATCCACAACACTATTAATATTTCAGCGTTAATATCTGCATGGATATATTGTAGATGCACTGTAGTATTTAACACGTTAAAGGAATTGAACACTGTTAAAGACTTGAAAAAATTATATATATATATATATATATATATATATATATTACTATTAACGCATCACGTGTTAATAGCGTTGTAGATGCTCTAATAAAATTATTTATATTAATTTTAACTTATATGGTAGACAGGCAGAGCTGCCTCGCCGTACACACAATAGCAGCTGCCTCGCGCGTCGTATAGAGATGGTGTCGCCGTTGCTTCATATAGCGACACACATCGGGTGTCGTTGCTTCACATAGCGACAAATGTCTTATAACCTCTCGCATCATCCTTGCCCTTCGTACAGGACCAGCTTACCTCCTACCTCTGCCCTTCGTTCAGGAAACGGTTCACCTCCCTGGTTTCCTTTCATTAAAAAACAAAAAAAAACTCATCTTACATCATGTTCTAAATATAATTAATATATTACTCATAAATTATGAGAGGATATTTTATTTGAGCACAGTATTTCTCAGCGCATTTTATACTGCTTACAATTAAATTTATTAGAATAAATATTCACGTCACATCTATACCAACTGATCAACTTACCGAACATTTTGAACTATTATTGTTTAGACATATTAGTGTGATATCGGGAAAAATTTCACTGATTTATTGCAAATCTGATAACCAACAAAATGTTATCGGTATCTGCAATAATTTCCATTGTCAATATCTACTAGAAATATTTAACTCTAAATTTGGTAATTTTTAAATAAAAGTTTTGTTGATTTTTTTATTCCTTGTAAACAATATTTTAAAAAGTATAAATCGTTAAAATAATTGGTGGTGAAACAACACACAAAAGTTAAAAAAATCATTATCACATAATTTACAAGTCAAGCTCTAAATTAAATATCACAAACTGCAAGCTAAGAAATCATTTCTCAAAAACAAGAGAGAGAAGAAAAGGCTAGTCTGCTGGGGAAGCATAATCATCCCTCTCATTCTCATCCTTTTCGAGCTGTGACTCAGGGATTTTCCAAGTCAATGGCAGTGCTTCCACAGAATCGAATCCTGGTCCTTCCTCAACAGATCCAATACGTGGTATTCTAATCAGCATGGCCAGAAAATCTAACTGGTTCAAACTTGTAAATTGAGTCGGTACTAGCCTGACCTCAGTCATAGATGGTCGGCAAAATGATGATTGTCTCACACAGTGGGAAGCTGCAAGGACTAGTCTCTGAGCCTGATCTCTGTCGTAGTTGCCTTGGAATACAGGATCAACCAGTTCATCTATTTTTCCAGTCTCCATTAGCGGCTTCGCCTGATTGACATTCAAATTGACGAGCAGGGAGTGATTCATATAGCTCAAGCACCAAGGGCAGGCAGATTACCTGACGATTATTGTTGTTTCACTTACCCACACTAGCAAGCTCTGCTTTGAAGTGTCCACTGGCCTTCTACCAGATACTTGAGACGACAACGATGACGACAGACAACGAGATGCAAATCAAGCCTACAAATTTTCACTAGCATCTTCTGTCTAGCTGAAGCTCCACCTGGGGTTCAAAGTCTGGACCGAGAAGAACATTAGACGCCTTGATGTCCCTGCGGACGATGCGATGCCTGCAGCATTTGTGAAGGTAATGCAGACATCTGGCTACTCCAATGGCGATCTTGTACCTCACTGGCCACTCCAGAAACTTGCCACTTTTTCCTAAAGCAGTTTGAAGCCGAGTAAATTTCGTATTCCTGACTACGTGCTAGTAAATATAAGATGAGGCAGAAGCTTCACCGTGCAGAGCTGAAGCCAGACTGCCATTGCAGGACAAATCGAAAACAAGGTGGCGGCCGTTCTCAATGCAGCAGCCTATCAAATTGGTCGTGTTCGGAGGGAAGACATGTCCAAGTATGCCCAGCTCAGAAATTCTTTCTCCTGCCGGTCTACATTTCCTTTGGCCAACCTTTTCACTGCCACACTCTGTCCGCTGCTAAGGGCCCCCTTGAACACTTGAGCAAATTCACCCATCCCCACCAGCCTATCCGGTTTCCACGATCAAGAGCTAATAAAATCAATTGGACACGTCAAAAAAATTATCACTAATCCATATCCACTCAACTTAGCTATGTGTTAGTCACTATTCCAAAGATTAGTAGCAGTCCATGATTTATATCCTTCGTGTTGGCTCTGAGACGGATTGACGGGGGCGCTGGGACGAACATATTCGCCTTATGCCACTATGAAAGCTATTTGGGGGCGCCCTCGGGGCATGGTTGAATTGGCTGGTGCGGAGCAGAGTTGCTACCATAGGGTAAGGGTTCGAATCTCGGCAAAGCCAAGGAAAAAAACCCTCCTCTGCACTGGCCAACTACAACTTTCCGATTTACCTCCTTACAGATGGTCGTGGGATCAACCACGTGGGGTCGTTGGGGTAGCATATTCCACCTTTTTACTATCAACGAAAGCTATTTGGGACGAATGGTGGCATGCTTGTCACATGAGGTCGTGGGGTCGAACCACAGGACTATCAGGATATACAGGATCGTCTCAAGGTTCCACGATGCCCTAGGGAAAAAAAAGATTAATCTTTAATAATAATTTTTTTTAAATAAAATTTTCTTTATTATTTTTTATTCAGACTTGGAACCAACAGATTTATTTTTAAAAATAAATTTAAAAATTCATGTCGTGTAATTTTAATTTGATGATATTTCAAAGTTGGACTATTGTCGACACAAATATATAAAAAAATTCTAATGCAATTGCTAATAATTTAGATTTGGGTTCATAGTCCATTCCTTCCATAATTAAAAAAAAAGTAAAAAAATATTACCGAATAAAATAGGAGAAGGATGTCTTCTTAGAGAACATGAAAGAGGAAAAAATACATAGAACATTAATGAGAGAATGAGTAGATGTTCAACTAATTATAAAATGAGACGAAAGAAAAGAAATTAGATGTAAAGTCTTATATAGTTATATTATAACTTTAGGATTAGAGAATATAATAATTATAATTAATATGTAATTAAATATAGTGGTCATTGAAATTAATTGAAGAGCACAGTAAAAATTGAAATAAAATAAAATCAAGTAAAATCGTTGCATTGGAAAAAATGTAAAATCTGAAGCAAAATCTAGAGAGCACTAGAATAGAAATCGAAGTAAGTTAAATTAAAGCAAAATATGCCACTAGGACGAAAATCGAAGCAAGTCAAATTAAAGCAAAATATGTATGCATACTTGCATAATGCAGTTTGGGATTGTACAGTATATTTTTTAAATGCAAATATTAAATATTAAATATATTTATTTATTTTTAACTAATAATGGGCCTTAATTTTTTGAGGGCCCTAGGCATAGGTCTTAATGGCCTATGCCTTGAGCCGAACCTGAGGATGTAATCCGGAGTCTGTGTAACTCATCCCACCACTACTTGACCTCTTGGTTTCCGTGATTTATCTTTTCATGATGACTTAGGGTCGGATGCGATGAGGATACTAGGGACTGACGATTTTGCCTTTTGTCACAAAGACTATTTGTAGCATGCGAATCTCGTTGTAGCTAAAGCACCTACAAGAAGGCTTCAAGTCTTCAGTATAAGAAGAACAAATCTCACTCTCCGTGCCCATAAAGTCCTCGGCCCGGCAGAGGAAGAAAGCTTCATGAGGACAGCCTCCGTCAGAAGCTGGCGCGACTACCACTGATGGTCACGCTGTTGCATGTACTCGAGCAGTCCTCCAATGATTGTTGATAGTGTTTAATTCTTCATAAGGGAGAAGAATCAACTTATCTTTGTTACTTACAACATGCTGTGACAGGACTCGCCTTCTTGGTAAGTTCCTTGACCTGCCAAGAACAAGGAAGCTGGCCTCATTTAGTGTTGCTTCATCAGTGAGTCCACTTCCAATTCTGGAACTAGCCCTCACCTTTGCCTCATCTGAAACATAGCACAATAGATATCCATTTTAGCATCACATTACTCAGTTTAAGTAATTCGTATTTTTATAGTTTATACCTGTTTAGTTTGGCAAATCTCAGCAAACTCTCCAAGAGTAGAGATCACTAAAGCCTTAGCCTGGCGAAACATGCTATTCTCATAACTCAGCTTCTTCTCTTCTTTCCTGACTGCTAAACTCAGCTGCGAGCTTGCTCGACCAGCAAGTGAAACACCAACTAGTAATTTAGGAGTACGAACACAAACACTCTCCTCTACTGAATCCATGACATGTGATATGGCGGATAGGGTGGGACCTTCAATGCGAATGTGGAAGTTAGACCGGTCGGCAGGCGTGATGGTCAAAGTTCCAAGGGACGTGATGGTCAAGATCCCAAGGGACATGACAGTTAAAATTGCAAGGAGTTAACTTGAGCGGCCTAACCTCGAGCTAGCCCGTAAGGAAGTATCGTGAAGACTAGCTTAATCCCTCGAGGAGGGGGAGTAAAGGCACAATTCTTGGAGTCCCTGTCGAATATTTAAAAAATCATTCAGACAACCACTCTAGCCTCCTTGGGCAAGTTCAGCTGAAAACGTCGAGCGGACGTTTACACCATCAAGTTCCGAGCGGACACTCTCCATAAGTTGACCCATGAAGGTGACAAACTTGACTCTTCGCATCCGGTCAGATTGGATTTACTGGGTGAGTAGATGGGAACCATCGGAGGGATTGAATCGTCGAAAGTTAACTCAATTGCACTGATACTGAGTCCTTCATAGTCGATTAGGCCTTGTTTGAGATGGAGGTCTGATCGGATAAGGTCACTACAAAAATATCACGGGAGTCCATCAAGTCCCTAAAGCCCCAAAAAGACTATCTTTAAGGGATAATAGCCCCAACAGTCCATCGGCCTAATAGCTCTTTTAATGTCATACGTAAGCGCTATCAGGAAATCACTGGGATATCTTCTGTGCAACCTGTACAACAGATGCTTCCACCATCTAGGCACAGAATTGGTCAGTACAATTTGAGAAGGAAAGCAGACTTTCAGTCTGATTGGCCCTATTTTAGTGACACACCTTATTATTCGTGCTAAGAGATATAACACTATATATATAAGGGATCTCTTCCTCTCATGCAAGTAAGTTTTCCATTGCTCTTTTCTATTCTTCATCACTATCTTTTGATTACCGCTGCTCAACCACTCATTAATTTGAGTGATGGAGTGACTGTGTTGGGGATCCGTCCCAGTCTATCTACTGACGTCTTCTTTCTCCTTTTCCTTCCGTGATGCGGCAGGTCAGTTCACAGTTTGGAATTTCCTCTCAAGGTCTTGCGGTCAGCAAATAAGTAATCTCATCAGTGGTCCGTTTTCACCGATTACATAGGAACAGCATGGAAACTTTTTGGGGTCGTTTTCCTGCGACTCAACGAGGGACAAGATGCCGCTCTTTGTTGCTTGGAATTTGCAGGGCAGAGCAGCATCGGTTTACGGAGACCACCGTATGGGATCACTCATATAGCCTTTGCCTAAGAAGCATAACAAGGTTGGATTACAGAATATAGGCATGGAGAGAAGAAGGCTGACCGCAGAGTAAGAGAAGCCGTGGCATTGTCACTTTCAATTGCTGTATCAGGTTACGTTGGGTAGGAGGAGATTTGGGACGGAAGCAAAGGTCTGCAAATTGATTTTATCTTGAGGTTGAACAAAGTGCATGGGGCCGCGGGAGATGATCAAAAGGTTCATTAAGCTGTGGATTAGCTAGGCTTTTAATTTTTTTTTCTGCAATTCATTCCACTATGTAGCCTCTCTTTGTGTTCTCATGTGCTTATCCAAATGATAAAACTATGCATAGTTTAGACTTTGGAGTGTTACCGCATCTCAATTACTATGGAAATGGATTGGTAGCGTCATAAAATTAATTGTAGTTTCTTGTGCATGAATATTATCTCTTGCTTCATCCAATTTGTGCCCGTAAAGATCTCGATCGTCAACGGTCCAAGTCTGTATCCATCGGCAACACCGTGGTAAGCATTTACGCCCATCGAACTCTCGTTTGTGCCCATCGAAAAATATTTATTTTATTACTGGCAGAAAAAACGGTGCTTCTTATCAGGCAACCAAATAAGTATTTTTCAATTGCTGCCAGAAACTTTTGAATAAGAGACAAGGAATAGGGAATCTAGTGATTATTAGTCTATTCGATTATGCAACGGCTCAAACATCACGAAGGAAACAACAATGGTCTTAAATGTAGCAATTCTCCATTTAACATTATTCTCTGCGTGCAAAAAAGACCAACCATAAACATGTTACGGTTTGACCATTGTTTGAAAAAAAAACATATTCAAACTGAGTTGTTGGTGAACCCCATAGTTGCTTCGGCTCTCATGCTTCTGCTGAATCTGATCTAATGGCTGATAAGCAAACAAACATATTAGCATAGAAATAATTATAAAAACGTGTGCTCAGAAGGCATTAAGAAGCATTTAGCATAAATGATTCAATGTAGTTTTGAAAACCAAGAATATCAAATTGTGAACACTGACCAAACTAGAGATGAACCAAAAAGGAAAACGGAAGAATAAATAAGTCTTTGCAAGTGAATCTTGGCATTAACTAACAATAAGAATGACTTTGTAAGAAATATCCACGGCAATTAAGAGTCAGTTAAGAGTCATCACATTTACATCGAGCTAGTCCAACAATGGCTGGACTTCTTTCATATATATTCTATATTACTGAGGATCCATATAGCCATCACCACTTAGTGGATAAAAGTTTCGTTGTTGTTATATATCTTCTGTATTACTTTTCTTTTCCCTGTTTTTCCCTCTTCTAGTTTATTCAAGTGAACCAAGAACAGAGTTATTTCTTTTATTCGTGCTACTGATTTCTTTAATGTGACATCCAGTATGTTCAACTGCTAAGATCAATTGATAGGTAAATACCCAGAAATGCTATACCAGTTGGCTCTGCATACCAGTCTTACGATCTTTAGCCAATACATCTAAAGCAGCTATATTCAGTTTCATGAAATTCCAACTTATGTTCACCAAGGCTCATGTTCTCCACCTATCTTAATACAATCAGAAGAGTGAGGCTGCTATCTGGAGTTGAATTATACGAGAAAGTAAGACAGTGACCATAACATAGATCTTCAAGATCATTCTAAAATGTATAAAGTAATTTTTTTGTCTTCTATTTTCCTCATATTTCAAAAACACAAAATTAATTTCACTTGTGTAATTATATAATCTTTTAATCATCTATGAATCACTATCTAAAAAAACTATAAAAATTCCATAAGCAATCACGGATAAACTAGTTTGTGATCAAATAACTTTGAAGTGTCACTGAAGTTGCACAGATGATCCTATCAGGCATAATAAAGGAAGCAATTTGGCTATCTTGAACTATTGTCATTATATCAACTGTCATCGTCGCATTACATGCAGAACATTATTTACAGAAATTCATTCACTTCAACTACCAATGCTAGCAATTAACAATCCAACTATTAGAAATTCTAACTAGCATAACAAACCAAAACAAATGGAGTTAAAGAATCACCTCTAGATATACATTGTTAAGACACCGTGCTGAAGTGAGAACTTCAGTAGTGGCTGGACCAATCAATCAAATGCTATTCAACTTTCAAGTGCATATCCAAATCATGGGATTATTTGTTTAATAGAGTAGTTTGATGTCTATCTTAGGTGGCGTTTGGTTCTCTCCTAGGAATCGGAATAGGAATGAGTATCATAGTATTGTGGAATGGGAATGGGTATGAGCTTGGACATCATTCCTAAAAATAATGTTTGGTTAGTTGAATATTTTCAATCGGAATGAACTTAAATTTTCTTTTTTACCCTTAGAGGAAAATAAGAGAAAAAATTAGATGGAAGATAAAGTTGAATGTGAGATAAACGTATGATAAGAGAGAATGATGAGAGAGAAAGTGTGATGGGAAAAAAAGAAGAGAGGGAAAGTGTGATGAGAGAAAATGAGGAGAGAGAGCGTGATAGGAGAGATTGAGAAGAGAAAAAGTATGATGAGAAAGAAAATATATTGAAAGAGAAAGAGTAATGGAAAAAAATGAAGAGAGAAAGTGTGCTGAGAGAAAATGCGAGATTGAGAAGAGAAAGTATGATGAAAAAATGTGATGAGAGAAAAAGTGTGATGGGAAAAAATGAAGAGAGGGAAGGTGTGATAAGAGAAAATGAGGAGAGAGAGTGTGATGGAAGAGAATGAAAAGAGAGAAAGTGTGATGAGGGAAAATATGGAGAGAGAGAGAGAGAGAGAGAGTATGGTAAGAGAGATTAAGGAGAGAGAAAGTATGATGAAAAATGAGGAGAGAGAAAGTATGATGAAAAATGAGGAGAGAATGAAGAGATAGAAAATAATGAGAGAGAGTGTGTGATGAGAGAGAATACAGAGAGAAAATGATAGAGAATGTGTGATGAGAGAGAATGAGGATAGAGAGTGTGATGGAAGAGAATGAAGAGAGAGAAAGTGTGATGAGATAAAATATGGAGAGAGAGTATGGTAAGAGAGATTGAAGAGAGAGAAAGAATGATGAGAGAGAAAGTATGATGAAAAAATGAGAGAATTTAGAGAGAGAAAATATGAGAAAGTGTGTGTGATGAGAGAGAACATGGTAGAGAATGTGTGATGAGAAAGAATAAGAAGAGAGAAAGTATGTTGAGAGAGAAAATGTGATGACAGAATGAGGAGAGAGAGTATGATGAGAGAGAACAAGGAGAGAGAGTGAAATGAAAGAAAAATTGAACAAATATACTAAGGGTATTTTCGTCCAAAACTTAATTTTTATTCCCATTGCATCAAAACCCAAGGAAGGGGGTGGGTGTCATCCATATCCAAATTTTTGAGTTTCATTCCAAAATCTTGATTCCATTCCCATCAACCAAACACAAGGTTTGGGAATAAATTCATTCCCTCATTCCCAAACCTCTAAACCAAACGCCACCTTAGTCTAGGAAGAAAATAAAAATAATAATAATAATAAAGATAAGAAGAACAAATCATCTCTCGTGTTTCAGAAACTATAAAAATACACTAGTTCCAATCTCTGTTACTTGGATTTGGATATTAATGTTTAAGTAAAGAACTAGGTATGGACACTATAAATTTCTAAAATTTATATACCATAACAAGGAATCAGGGATCTCGGTATCTGGCTTAGGGTGTTAGATCTCCAATATGGATACAATGTAGTTTGATTAAAGTCCACATCCATTGATGAACAAAAACGTGATAAAAATGGTATGCAAGTAGACAAATAATCCCACAACATTTATCACCAAGGGTAATCCTGAGATTTAAAGAAAATTGATCAGTCATATCATATAGTAATTGTCTATTATTCTCAGATTCACCTTTGGAAGTTTCAACACATCATATTGCTCTTATGATCCTTTATTATATTGTGTATTTCAGAATGTGTGTTAATGAGAAATTAGACTGACACTGTCAGTAAGTATGAGGAAGACTGAGGAAGACTTCAGAAAAAATAGGTCGATTTCAACCCTCACAAAAGTTTGATGAAAATCCAATCTCTTTAAAATGAAAAATTGAAGATGGACCGACTGACACAACAATCAAAAAGGCTCTCACTTAGCAACGGAAAGAGATGGAGAAAATAACAACCCAAACCAAGATTTTAATTTCAAAGTGAGGTCAGTATATATGGGCTTGCGAGACTGCAATTCATAGTGTTAACATAGAGATGGAGGAATGATTAAATAGTGAATAGTGCCATTAATCGAATTCATCCTGGGAGTTGTTTGTGCAGGCTGCATATGGCAAATCATGAACACCTGATGGGCATCCTTAATGACCTTATGGTTATGGATGAGTTGGATAAAGCTACAAGAAAATTCAGATGGTAATTCTGGTGAAAAAATACTCACGGGCTCTGCCTAATCTATTTGATATTTTAGTAAAAATACTCATTGGGATGAGAAGAAAAGTGAATCTACATATCTTAACAACTAAAAAACCTTTGTGGAAATGCAATAATTATTCAGAGCAAGAACAAGAAGGATCAACAGTTACTAAAGGAAGGAGATCAGTGGCACAAAATCAGGTTGTAATTTAGCTGAATAGAGTATGTCTAAACTTTAGCTGTGACACACTGGTCATAACAAAAAGGATTGTCTCAAGAAAAAAAGAGGCTACACACAATGTGTAAACAATTGACGTCAAAGAGAGTTATATTGAAAAAAAAGTATCATTAGATAGTGATTTCAACATTTGATGCAAGTGTGACCAAGACATTGAATCTTAAACATGACTCAACGAGTTTAAGCCATAAACATGCTTGTACCAAGACGTTGGGCAAGTTAGCTATGCCACAAACATGATGAACTTAATTTCCAAAAGCTAATTTGATTCAAACGGATACCACCATAAGTTATTGGTGTGGCTCTTGAAGGCAAAGGCGCATGACCAGAGTTGCAAAAACAACAAGACGTAGATTGTTGGAAACTTCTCCAATGAAGATGAGATGAGCATGGAAGCAAATTAAACCAAAAAAATCAGACCAAAAAACTAGCACAATGCAAAATCGACGATTATTACGTGATGACGAAATGAGAAGACGCGATAACCATTTCAAATGCATGAATAGAGTTCACGATCAAGGCCGATTCAGACTAAGATCCTAATACAGATCACGTTATATGATCAGTTTCGGCAAAAGGAAACGAAATACATGATTTCCGACCTAATCGTATTAATCTTTGGAGTGGTATTACATAGAGTCAAACACAAAGAAAAGATCAAAAACCTTGATTAAAACAGATCTAAACTATGGGAATTAGCGAATTGGATTTAAGCAGATCCGATCCGAACCATGAATCGGAGAACATGAAAATTCTACAAAGGGAACAGAAGAGAAGGAGGAAACTCACTAGGACTTTCCGGCTTTCCGTTGGCCCATTTGGAGATAGCAAAGTGGACTTTCTCCCGAGCAGCCGCCGTCGATCGGTGAGGCTCCTTGAGGCAGGACCTCACGAGGGAGGCACAGATGTTGGAGTAGCTGATGTACGTCATCCCCGCCGCTCTCCAGAACGGCACCGCCGCACCAGTGCTCGCCATCGCTGCAGCACGAGTGATCTCGTTCCTCTTTAGAGAAATGCGTAAGATTTCGACCCTAGGAATAGACCAGTTTTAGAGTGGCTTAGTGACGGGCCGTTATAGAAAAGCAAAAATTAAGATGGGCCTAAATTAAATAGGAGATAATTTGACGACGCCAAATAATAATAATAATAATAATAATTAGTAGTAGTATTTTTTTTTTAAAAAAATAAAATTTCTACGGAGGGTCTACTTTCCTTGGGAACATACGCCATGTGTGAGGTTACGACTTGTAGCTTCGCCTTCTCTAATTTCACGCGTCTGTTTTAAGTGAGGCAACGGGAGAGAGGCTTGGAGGAGTAGCTCAGCGAAGCGATCGGATGGGATTGCGGTTGATGGTGTTAGGACTGGCCTGACTTTTGGGGTCTTGGACGGAAAGAGAAAAGAGATCAAAATTTAAATATAATTTAATAAAAAAAATATGAAAATTAATATATTTTATTTAAAATATGATAAACTTAATACATAATTTATTTTTCAAGACTTTTCAAAAAGTGTAATATCATATAAAATATGTTTTTTAAGTTTCTTCAAAAAATATAATACCTTTAAATATAAAAAATAAGTATGAAATAATTATTGAAAAAAATTTATATCTTCTAACATTTTGAGAAGTAAAATCATCAATAAGATCTTCAAAATCAAATTTTTCTAATACCTCATTTTCGATATATAAAATTGTCAAAGTTATTTACATTCAAATCATTATCATCATTTTTTTTCACTTATTGATTATATGATCATTTAATTCTTCTTGATTACTCGATTGTTACTCATTTGTTGCATGAATCATTTAATTCTTCTTGACTTCTTATAATTCATCAACTAAATCTTCAATTGAAGAGCTCTAGCTTTAAAAAACTTACGAAGAATATTTTTGTGAGTTTTAATAATCTATTCCACTCTTTTTTTTTTGTTTCTTTTCTAACTCCAAGATTGATATTTTTTTAGAAACATGTTTGTACTACAAATTTCAAATATAAAAATAAAATACACAAAATCAGCAACAAAACTAACAATGAAACAAACACAAACAATGAAAATAATAGTCAAAGGACAATAAAGTCTGGTTTGTGATTGAAGCAATCATTATAATCTATTCGATGATGATTAAAATTAGGATGATTTATTTAAATTTTTTTAAATCTGTAAGAAAAATTATAAAATATTGACTCCAATACCATATTAAAAATTAATATTGAATATTGACAATAAGAAAAAATATAGATAAGTAGGTAACTTAGGTTGTAAGTTTATATATTGATGAATGATGATGTTGATTAAACTAAATTAATAAACTTTTCTAATTTAATAAGAAGAGATTCAAAGGAGAAGGAAGAAAATTAGTGTTCAGATTTATACTTTACTATTTAAAGTTGTATAACTTCAATAAACAACTTAATGAAAAAAGAATTGTAAAAAAAAAAAATTGAATAAACAACTTAATGAAAAAAGAATTGTAAAAAAAAAAAATTGGAAAGAGAAAAAAATGATCATTTATCTTCCTTTTTTTCTTTCTTTTCTTTTAATTTTTTTTTTCTTAAATTTTAATAGAAAATATTTTTTTATATTTATATAAAAAATTCAACAATATATATATTTTTGGACCTTTATTAAAATAATCTAATCAAATATATTTTTTAGATTTTTATTAAAACAATCTAAGTATATATAATATATATTTTATATGCATGTCAAAATCGGGGCCCCTAAAAATCGGGGGCCCTTGGTCATTGTCCCCAGTGATATGCCTCAGGGTCGGCCTTGGATGACGTGGAACAAAGCTCGGCACTGAGCGCGGTGGGCAATGGAGGTCAAGGTGAAGCGTTAGAAGGCGAGTGGTCGCAAGGTTGCTAAAGAGTTGGACGACGGCATGGGACCTGTAGCAGCGAGGGGGCACAACCAAAGGATGCTAGACTTCTGGGTCACCCATCATGAGCGCTTCCCGATTTACTCTGATGACTGATGAAAAAAATTCTATGGGACCGAATAATATAGTTAGATCCATCGAGTAACATCTTGTTCAAATTCTATCGAGCAGTATGGCTATCTTCCACTGAACATCGAATATCAAGTTCATCCGCATAACCAAAGTCTAAGAAATTACAATAACACTACAGTAGTCATTCTGCTGTAGTATGCTACAGTAACTATATAGTTATAACATTTTACATCAAAGTCCTCCTTTGTAATAATATGCTATGATCGATAATTCATATGTGCTACAGTAATAACTACAGTACTCCTCTGCAATACTGCTGAGTACTGATGTTGCTACAGTACTTTATGTAGGGAACTAGAGCACTAAATACACAGAAAGCGCAGTGGAAAATAGCTAATTCCTTTCCAGAAGATTCATGCGAAGGAAAACCACATACTAAGTTTCATAAAGGGAGTTTTACTTTTGGTGCGTGAACACAAACTTCTGACAACTAGGATCTCAGCATGATCACGCGTATGCGCCTCTTTTGGTATCCATACGAACAAATCTTCCGTCGTTCTCACAAACTCACGAAGTGGATAAGAAAATTAACCAAAGGTTCTGCTAGCAACCTCTTTGGAAGTTTCGGCCACGAGTGGAAGTAGGAAGAAGAAGAGCTCATCATGAAAATGAATCAAAACCTCTTTTGTACCCATGCATGAAATTATCTTAATGTCAATTATCTTAATTAACATTACTATTTGTCTTCATCCAATGCATCCAATGCATGATCAATTTTAAATTGAACATTCCTTTTCCTTCATGAATTTAAATTTATCAAATCACTCAATGTGTCTAACTCATTAATCATCCATCCGAATTGACTCAATGAGTCTAATTCGAATTGGACTCAATCTAATAGTTGGATCTAATTGAGTCTAACTCAATGAGTCCAATTTGAATTCTACTTAATTTAATGATCCATTATATGAACCTATCTTCAAATCAGCTTATTCTTTGTGTACGACCCAATATGTTCTCGTAACATTGGCAATGCTCTAAAACTATTTTAGATACATAAACAATGAGTGACATCTAGCAAGGTATCATTGCTACCCAAGTGACATGAATGTCGAGATCTGACCTAACATTTCCATGTATATTATCTTGTATGACTTAATCCTTCTATCCTTGATATCTAGATTGATTAATGAGACATAGACCGTGTCATCCTCTTATCAATCTTTGTATTTCTTGATCTCTAAGTAAATACACTCAATCCAATAAGTTTAATATTGTATATTGACTCTTTTGAGCATGGTCATGCATTCTTATGTCCTACTAATCAAGGGGGCCAAAGATATCACTTCTGTCATATGAAAGGGATAGATCTCATGTACATCACTCACATCCCTCCGTATAACTTATTACATACCCAGTGATCAACTTTATGACCCACCCTGTTAAAGGTGACATTGTCAATATCAAAATATACAACTATATGTAGGGAACCATAGTGACTTCAGATCTAAGGACTATTTATACTAATAGTCACTATGAAAATGTTTATGATATTCATATAATGATCCATGAAATATTTTTATATCGAGTCATTCAGTACATATTTTCTAATATATATACTCATGAGTCAACCTGATATTTAATATCCATAAATTGTGAGATTAAGTTATCCATTGACCTATATGTTAATCTCAACGTATTAATATTGTCCTTATATATTAATGCTTGACTAGGAATAGTTAAGAGTAACATTCTATATATATTTACAATATCTCATTATTAATTCAACTAATTGATATGTTGTACACTAGAATTTTCTACTCTATGACATTATTATACTTATTCATTCGACACTGAATTAAAGTAAATATAATAACCAACTTTACATTTTATTAATAAGTGAAATATGATACAAAAAGTGCCCATGTTAATCATCTCACAACTGATACTAGGGCTAATTCTAACAATCTTCCACTGGTACTAGTGTCAATCACTGAAATATCTAATACTCAGTAACCTAGTGTGACCATCATACTTCTTCTGTGCCAAAGCCTTGGTCAAAGGATCCACAATGTTAGCATTTGTCGGTACTCTGCATATCCTCATATCTCCTCTTTCGATGATCTCTCGAATGAGATGGAATCACTGCAGTATATATTTGGATCGCTGATGAGAGTGATGTTCCTTAGCCTGTGCAATAGCCCCATTGTTATCATAATAAAGGTCTATTGGGTTTGCTATACTAGGAATGACTCCAAGATCTGCAATGAACTTCCTGATCCAAACAGCCTCTTTAGCTGCAGCTGAAGCGGCAATGTATTCGACCTCTATTGTAGAATCAACAACTGTGTCTTACTTTGAACTCTTCCAACTCACAGCATCACCATTTAAGTAAAATACATATCCTGACTGTGATCTATAATCATCCTTGTCAGTTTGAAAGTTAGCATCGGTGTAACCCTTTACAACAAGCTCTTCATCGCCTCTAAAGATCAAGAAATAATCTTAAGTTCTTCTTAAGTACTTAAGAATATTCTTGAGTGTTGTTCAGTAACGTTCACCTGGATCTAACTAGTATCTGCTCATCATGGTTAATGCATGCGAAACATCTGGGTGAGTACAAAGCATGAAGTACATGATAGACCCTATAGTAGATACATAAAGAATCTGATCTATGTGGTTCCTTTCTTCCTTAGAAGAGAGGCATTGAGTCTTTGAAAGACTCACACCATGTGACATCGGTAGGACTCCCTTCTTTGAATTCTGCATGGCGAAATGATTAAGAACCTTATCAATATATGAACTATGACTTAGGGCAAGCAATCATTTAGATCTATCTCTATAGATATTAAGGTCTAAAAAGTAGGATGTTTCACCTAAGTCTTTCATCGAAAACAATTCCTAAGCCAAGTCTTCACTGGTTGAAGAGTAGAGATATCATTTCCAATGAGAAGTATGTCATCTAAATATAATATGAGAAAAATGATTGTACTCTCACTAACCTTCTTGTAGAAATAAAATTCATCTTCATTTTTTGATGAAACCAAACACTTTGATTGCATCATCGAATCAAAGATTCCATCTTCTAAAAACTTGTTTCAATCCATAAATGGATCGTTACAACTTACACACATTTCCATCATGCTTTGGATCGACAAAATCCTCAAATTTTATCATGTACACATCCTTGAGTAGATTTTCATTAAGAAATGTAATTTTGACATCCATCTGTTAGATTTCATAATCATAGTAAGCTGCAATAACAAGCATGATCTGAATAGACTTAGCATTACAACTAGTGAAAATGTTTCATTATAGTTTCTACCATGAATATGCTTGAATCCTTTAGCCACCGATCTACCTTTATAGGTATGTATATGACCATCCATGTCAGTCTTTACTTTGAAGACTCACTTACACTCAATGGATTTGATCCCTTCAGGTGGGTCAACCAAGGTCTATACTTGGTTAGTATATATGGATTCCATTTTAGATCTCATGTCCTCTAGTCATTTCTCAGAATCTGGGCCCTGTACATCTTCCTAATAAGATATAGGCTCATTGAGACCAACAAATACTACATCAACGTGGTTAGACAAGAGAAAAGAATATCTCTCAGATTGACGATGAGTCCTATCATATTTGCGTAGAACTTGTGCTACTTGAATAGGTTATTTTTTCACAACTTCTTGCGGTGTAACAAAATCATGATCCACAATATCTAATGGTACCTGTTTAGTTTCCATCAAAGAGTCAGTGCTAATTTGTGTATCTTGAATTTCTTCAAGATCAACTTTACTCCCAATAATGTTTCTAGAAATAAATTCCCTTTCTAGAAATGTACCATTTCTGGCAACAAACACTTTACCTCATGTGGAATTATAGAAGTAATATCCCTTTGTTTCCTTGGAATATCCTATAAAGTAGCACTTGTCCCATTTGGATCTTAGTTTATCTGAGATTTATCGTCGAACATAAGTCTTGCATCCCTAAATCTTCATGAAAGATATTTTGTGACTCTTCCCAATCTATATCGTATATGGTATTTTTATGACAGCCTTAGATGGAACGCAGTTAAGTATGAAAGTGGTCGTCTCTAGAGCATATCCCCAAAAGGAAGTAGGAAGTTTTGTTTGACTCATCATTGATCATACCATATATAATAAAGTACAATTTCTCCTTTTTGATATACCATTCCATTATGGTGTTCCAGATGGAGTGAGTTGAGATATGATTCCACACTCAATGAGATGGTCATGAAATTCTTGGCTAAGGTATTCCCACCTCGATCTGATCAAAGCATCTTAATACACTTACCAAGTTGGTTTTGTACTTCATTATTGAATTCTTTGAACTTTTCAAAGGATTCCGACTTGTGTCTCATTAGATACACATAGTCGTATCTACTAAAATCATCAGTAAAAGTAATAAAATAATGATAACCTCCTCTAGATGATATTATGAAAGAGTCGTATACATCAGTATGTATGAGTCATAACAAGTCATTAGATCTTTTTTTGTATCCACTAAATAGAGTCTTTGTCATCTTGCCTTGAAGACAAGATTCGCATACATCATATGATTAAAAATCAAATGAGTCCAAAAGTTCATGCTTATGGAGTTGGGATATGCTGCTCTCATTTATATGACCTAAGCGACAATGCCAGAGATATATTTGATTCAAATCATTAGACTTGAACCATTTGATATTTATTCTATAGATTGGGTTGTTAAAATCTAGAACATAAAGTCCATTCACAGGATGTGCACTACAATAGAATATTTTATTAAAATAAACAGAAAAACATTTATTTTTTATTACAAATGAGAATCCTCTCTTGTCTAAACAAGAAACAAAGATAATGTTCTTAGTTAAGGCAGACACATAACAACACTCTTCTAGTTCTAAAATAAGTCCAGTGGGAAAAAAATAAGGAATATGTTCCTACAACGATAGCAGCAACTCTTGCACCATTGCCTACTTGTAGGTCCACTTTACCCTTTGCCAATGATTTACTACTATTTCTCAGCTTCTGTACATGAGTACAAATGTGAAATACATACCTGGTATCTAATACCCATGAAGAAAAAAATAGATAAATTGACTTCTATAACATATATACATGAGATAGAAGTCTCACTTTTCTTCTATTTCAGTTCCTCTTGGTACAACTTGCAGTTTCTCTTCTAGTGTCTGGTCTCCCCACAGTGGAAGCAAGTTCCTTCCTTAGCAACCCCACCTTTTGGTTTCAATGCATGAGTCTTGTCCTTGTCTTTGGCTTGAGACTTACCCTTACCTTTGGGATTCCATTTGCCTTTGCCCTTTTGCACCAACAAAATGATGCTAGGCTTCGTCTTCTTAAGGTTGAGTTTAGCAATTTTCAACATGCTTAACATCTCAAGGAATGACTTGTCAATTTCATTCATATTATAGTTTATGACAAATTAACTGTAGCTCTTAGACAGCGACTGCAAAATAATGTCAGTGACCAATTCTTGGCTCGGCGGCAATCTCAATCTTTGTAGGTTCTCCGTATACCTAATCATTTTGAGCACAGAAGGCCCTACGAGACTTCCTTCTTGTATTTTGCATTGAAACAAAGCTTTAGAGATCTTAAATCTCTCATGCTTTGCTTGTCTTTGATATAGTTGTCTAAGATGTTCAACCATATCATAAACATTTATGTTCTCATGTTGCTTCTGAAGCTCAGAGTTCATGGTGGCAAGCATACGGCATAATACAACTAATGCATCATCTTGATGCTTCTTATAAGCATCCTTATTAACTCTAGTGGCAATAGTGGAGGGTGTTTTAAGAATGGACTGCTCAAGGATGTACAATTTTCTTTCTTTCTTGAAAACTATTCTCAAGTTTCTGTATCAGTCCAGGAAGTTAGCTCCATTGAGCTTGTCATTATCAATGACATATCACAGAGAGAAAGAGTATTCGACGTATTTGATGACATGGTGATCTATAATAATAAAATATAGAAATAAGTATCATATTTAAATCATTTAATTAGGCTTTTAATTAAATGATTCTCCCGCTGAATTGTAAAGTTTTGGTAGGATCAAGTCATGGATGTGGTTTTACCCACACTACTAGCTCCAAATCCAAACGCGATGACATTTATGTGGGACAAGATCCATATTATACATCATCTTGAGTTAGCTTTGACTAATCGCCAAGACTTAGTATAACATAGGTAGGTAACGTTTATTAATTACATCATATGTAACTCTTGTATCATTGGATGAACAAGACTATTTGTTCATTTACCCATCTTATGAAATCCACATTATAACTCATCTTGAGTTAACTTTGGCTAATCACCCAAAACTAGTATAATTTGAATTTCATCGTATGAGATATGTCTCTAAGTTCTCAATCTAATTGAGGTAACCTAGTTAAGTTACACCCAAAGTTTAATAGTCAGACATCACAATTATCTTATCGTACTCTATCATGATAAATTGAGTCATTTTTCTTTGGCAAACATGTCTACAATTGATCAAGGTAAAAGTGAGTACCAAATTTTGGTAGCCATATTTAAAAGAGACCTAATTATGATTAAACTACACATACATCGTATACAATCATAGCATATCATGACATCAATATATATACTAAATAAACGTGACATGGTTATGGCCCCATCAACTACGATATTCTCAAGCCAATGAGAAGAGCGAAAGGTCAACCTAGGTCAAAGCAGCTTCTCCAAGTGCTTCTTGGTCGTTATGTGTTGTTGTCCTTCTCCCTTTTCATCATCGTTCAATAAACTAGTTCTTTTCTAATTTGTATATTATAAAATCTAAAGAAACCTCGAGTTACATTCGAGGATAGTCTAAATTTACAACAAGAATAAAAAAAGGAGAGGCACGACACATAGACCATATTATGAATTACAACACACACATCCAATCATATCGAGGTTAATGGCCATAACCATGCACTATGTCATATAACATTCACAATATCTTTATAACATAAAATCTATTATGATTTCAACAAAGACTTATGAGCTACAACACCACGACAGTTCCCATAGCTGGTTAGCGGGTGAGGGTCAAGGGGGAAGTGCTCCTTGCGGGATTTTCAGGGGGCAGCACCCCCGAAGTAAAATTATTTTTCATACTCATTGTATGAGTTGCTGCCATGCCTGAGACTCTGTTGCCCAAAAAATCTTTAGGCTAAAATCTTGTTGTTCACAACAATTTTGGCTGAGACCTTGGTCAAAATCATACTCATAATCATGTAAATCATAGTAAGCATTTCAAGTAATTTCTATATCACATATAAAAATCTAACTACAACTTAGTGTATGTCTTTGTAAGTGACTCTGATACACTGTAGGGAACTAGAGCACTAAACACGCAAAAAGCGCAGCGGAAAATAGCTAATTCCTTTCCAGAAGATCCATGCGAAGGAAAACCGCATACTAAGTTTCATGAAGGGAGTTATACCTTTGGTGCGTGAACACGAACTCTTAACAGCTAGGATCTCAGCACGATCATGTGTCTATGCTTCTTTTGGTATCCACATGAACAAGTCTTCTGTCCGCCTCACGAACTCACGAAGTAGAGAAGAAAATCAGCCAAAGGTTGTGCTAGCAACCTCTTTGGAAATTTTGGCCAAGAGTGGAAGTAAGAAGAAGAAGAGCAAGAACACACTATCTTATCATGAAAATGAATCAAAATCCCTTTTGTACTCATTCATGAAATTGTCTTAATGTCAATTGCTTTAATTAACATTAATATTTATCTTCATCCAATGTCAATGCATGAGAAATTCAAAATTAACCACTATTCATCCAATGCATGATCAATTCTAAATTAAACACTCCTCTTCCTTTATGAATTCAAATTCATCAAATCACTCAATGAGTCTAACTCATTAATCATGAATCCAAATTGATTCAATAAGTTTAATTCAAATTGGACTCAATCCAATAGTTGGATTCAATTGAGTTTAATTCAAAGAGTCTAATTTAAATTAGACTTAATTCAATGATTCTCTTCATATGAACCTATCTTCAAATCAACTTGTTGTTTATGTATGACCCAATAGATTTTCATAATGTTGGCATTGTCGCTAAAACTATTTTAGATACATAAAAAATGAGTGACATCAAATAAGACATCATTGCTATCCAAGTGACGAGAATGTCCCGATCCGACCTAACCTTTCCCTGTCTATTATCTTGTATGACTCAATCTTTCTATCCTTGATATCTAGATTGATCAATGAGGCATAGACCGTGTCATCCTCTTATCAATTTTTGTATTTCTTGATCTCTAAGTAGACACACTCAATCAAATAAGCTCAATATCGCATATTGACTCATTTGAGCATGGTCATGCATTCTTATATCCTACTAATCAAGGGTCCCAAAAATATCACTTTCGTCATATGGAAAGGATAGATCTTATCTACATCACTCATATCCCTTCGCATAACTTATTGCATACACAACGATCGAATTTATGGTCTACCCTGTTAAAGGTGATGTTTATCGATATCAAAGTATACATACAACTCCTTATGTAGGGAACTATAGTAATTTCAGGTCTAAGGACTATTTATACTAATAATCACTATGAGAATATTTATAACACTCATATAATGATACATGAAATATTTTCATGGCAGGTCATTGAGTACATATTCTCTAATATATACTCATAAATCAATCTGATATTTCGTATTCATGACTTGTGATATTAAATCATCCGTTGACCTACATACTAGTCTCAACGCATTAATATTGTCCTTGTATATTAATATTTGACTAGTAATAGTTAAGAGTAGTATTCTGTATATATCTACAATATCCTATTATTAATTCAACCAATTGATATGTTGTACACTAAAATCTTCTACTCTATGACATCATTATATTTATTCATTCGGCACTGAACTAAAGTAAATATAATAACCAACTTTACCTTTTATTAATAAATGAAATATGATACAAAAGTACTCTTGTCAATCATCTCATAACTAATACTAGGACTAATTCTAGCACTTTAGAATTCGAATTCAATTCATTTGTCTGAGCAACCACATCCTCAATGCTACAGTAGTGATGTTGCTATCTCACCTATAATATATGAAACGGTCTAATAGGACGTGCAACCAAAGGATATTAGATTTTTGGATCATCCATCACGAGCGCTTACCGATTTATCCTGATGACCGATGGAAAAATTTCGTGAGATCAGATCAATCACTAAAATCTAGCTGGGTTTATCAATATACGAAATAGTGCTCCAAAAATCAATCTACTCTCTCGAGAAATATGGCTAGATCCGCCAAGCAATTTGTCTAAATTCTCCCGATCAATATGACTAGATCTGCTGAGTAACATGTCCAAGTTTTATCGAGCAATATGACTATCTTCCACTAAGCATCGAGTATAACTTCCATTGACCATTTGGGGCTCCAAAATTTCTAGTTAATAATACATGATGATCGATAAATGAAAAAACAGGTGCTAGTTGTTAGATTTGATCTTCTAATGACTCCTCAGACGGATAGCTAATGGACTACGTGTAGATTCCTTTTCGAAAGGCTATATATCTCAAAAGTGGAAAGAGATACCTTCGTAGTTACGTTGGTCTTACAAAGGAGGGCATCTCTTTTTCACTAAGTTATTATACTCTTCTCTCTACCGTGCCGATCAGTCAGCCCAAGCTTTAATTGATGTGTCATCCCAGGACACTAAATCTCGCGTGTAAAAGGACGAGCTAAGTTTTCCAAGAGGAAAATGAGCCGAGAACGTTGAGAGGACGGGCTACGGAGACACTCGACGGTCACCTGCCACTGTGCGAAGATGAGCAAAAGACTTGAAATTGAGATACGAAGATCGATCAACGCCTAGAGAGCTGAGGAAGAAGGGGGATAGAAGCAGCGAAACCGCATCGCCCCATGGCGATGGAACTCGCCGATCGCTTCTCCACATTGTAGAGAAGGAGAAGCGATCAATCGATCGATGATGTCATGGTAGTCATGCTTCGGTGTGAGGAGAGCCGAGGGCGTCTGTGGCATCGGACTCCAACAAGTTTCTAGCCTTCGTCGTCCTTTCTCCTCCATCGCTGCCCAAATTTCCATCTGCCACTGGAGTTACCTTCCCTCCAAAAGGCTCGATCCCAATCACTGCCCTTAAGAAGGATCCAACGGAGGTTTACTGATGTGGATGTTCATGATACGGACGGATGACGGGTAGTCGAACTACGAGGTCAAATGCGAGCATTTTCACTGGCACTGAGCAACTTGTCTTGCAAGTGTATGACAAAATCGCACTGAGAAGATAGATTGGAACAGATAATTTAAGGAAGCCCTCAAGTGTGCAGTATTTGAGGATGATCTAGGAGGCATTACTGCTGCTGGTTGGTGCTCATCCTACGTAAGTTTCTTTACATCATGCTTAAAGTTAGATCTATCTTACAGCACTAATATATAAATACAACCATCAGTCATGGATCTAAATAACTATTCTTCATGCAAGTTGCTTATACCTATATTGAACTTGCACTTAGCAAATTGCTTGAAGTCAGATTCATCTTCCAGCACTTGGAAATACTACTATCATCATAAATCTAAATAGCTATTCTTTATCTAAGTTGCTTATTCCTATGTTGCATTGGTATTTAACAAATTGATTGCCAGATTGTGTTAATCAAGCATTCCTTATCAACAAATAATTTCGGTGCTAGAAGATGCCAGATGATAACTCTGCATGTGTGGTAAGGCTGACATACAAACCTTTTCTTCTTTTTTTTTTTATGCTATTGTGCTTTAAGAAATTCATTTCTATTCAATTGTAACTCTTGCTTAGTATGACTGGAACTGAAGTCATATGTTGGTTTTGCATTGAAAAATTATGTTATCATATCAAACATTGGTTATCTGTGACATCTCTAGTGCCAGAGATTTGAGCAAATTCCTGAAATATACCTATTATTTAAAATATGGACAACAATACGATTATTTTTGAAGGAGTTACCTTTCGCATGTGTCAAATGCGAAATTTAATTAGTTTCACATTTGATAAATGCGAAACTATGAAAGAATTTTTTAGCTTTCGTATTAACTAAGAATATTTTTTGCAGCATTGATTTCGTATTCGTTAAATGTGAAACTATTGCTTTCACATTTAACAAATGCGAAAGCAATAGTTTCGCATTTAGCAAATATGAAACCAATGCTTTTGCCAATAAAAATCTTAATGTTTTCGCATTTGCTCTTTCTGTTCCAAGAACTAAGAATTTTCTTTTTTTTGTTTGTTAAATGCGAAACCAATACTTTTGCGGCAAACAAAAAAAATTCTTAGTGTAAATGCGAAACTAAGAAAGAATTTGTTTTAGTGCACAGCGTTCCTATTAAAACTAAGAATTTTTTTGTTTGCTTCGAAAGCAGTAGTTCAAAGAATTGATTTCGCATTTGCTAAATGTGAAAGCATTAGTTTCGCATTTAATAAATGCGAAACCAATGCTTTTGCCAAAAAAAAATCTTAGTGTAAATATTTTTGCATTTGCTGCTTTCTGCTTCAAGAACTAAGGATTTTCTTTCTTTCTTTTTTTGTTTGCTAAATGCTAAACCAATGCTTTTGCGGCAAACAATATAATTCTTAGTGTAAATGCTTTCGCATTTGCTGCTTTCTTGAGTACAATTTTTTTTAAAGAAATATCATATGAAAAAAGAACCATAATATGAGGGGACCAAAACTAACCTCATACTAAAGTTTACAAGGACTCCAAAGATTTACATGAATATTCAAAATAAACCAACTCCTCACCATACTTACATTCCAAATACTCAAAACAAGAAAATACTTACAAATTCTTTAACAAAAAAAACACTTCCTTGTAGACCACTAACCCCAAAACAATCAATAAACTCTCCAAATAAGAAAAACTCGTATAAGAAAACCTCTTTTTGATAAAGAAAACTCCATCTCTTTTTTCCACGAGCAGCCAAAGAATCCATATTCGTCAACCAAACAGTATTACCAAGTCATCAGGCCCTTGTAAGATCTCCACAGCACCAAGATCAGATGACACAAACAAGAATCCACCAAAAGCCAAATAGCATCCAATTCCACCAACAAAAATATCCTGATATTAGCAACAAAAAAAAGACCATAAATTTACAATCAGCAGCAACTGCACATAATTCAGATTCATCACACCAAAAAGAAATCCATATTCGGCCAACAAAAAATCCAGCAAACACACTACACATGAATTTATCCTTCTAACATATTAATGCAAAATATGCACAAGTACAGCCTGTACTGCCAAATACACTACTGTCAAATACAAAATCAAACACACTACACATGAACCAAACCTGTACTGCAAAATACAACCAATTACAAGAACATAGCAATTGTCCAAAGAAAATTTACACTACTGTCCAAAGAAAATCTACAACTTAAGAAATACACTACTACCAATTGAAACCATCCAACATAAGTTAGTCTTTTCTCATAATACACTATTGTCCAAAGAAAATTTACATTTTGTTAAGTAATAATTAGTGCCTCATCCCTAGCCTCCCATGTGTACCACAACCAATATGTTTTACTGTTCTTTTTTGTTTGCGTAGAGCTATGGGGAGATCACCATGATGTTCAACGATAATGTCATTTTGCTCATCCCGCACATTATCATTTACTTGCAATTGACTAGATCCACCATTGTGTGCATTATCATTGGTTATGTCAGAATCAAGTGTTTGATCAAAAAGTTGAATTGGAGTAATAGGCGATGGACAAATTATAGGGGTCTGGTTTGGTAATGTAGTATCAGAGTGATTACCATGTTCGAAATTACTTGAAGAACCTCCAAGACCAATATTTGAAAAATGAGATTGAGTAGGTTGAGTTCGGCATCTCCTACCACCTTGTCTTCCCCGCTGAACATTTCTTGGTTCTCTATAAATCCGTTGTGTAAGTGAATTTTGTTGACCAACTTGTTCAAGTACATGTAAATGTCTAATATCCAAACGTTGCTGTCCTCTGGCTTGGTGCATGTAGTGGCTAGCTATGTCTCGAATTTGTGCAAAATATCCAGCATGCTTAGCATCACTGATCACCATCAAGTCTAATGATGTGTAGAACACTCGGCACATGCCATCCATCTAAATATATACATAGATGAATTAGTTAGTATGACCATAATAAATGCGAATTAATAGGTACTACTAAAAATTTAATATAGGAAAAAAATACCAAATACTCAGTAGTCTCTCCATCACCCTGAAAGCCACTAGAAGAAAATCGTTGACTCGGATTTGTAATGTATATAACTATCCGCTGCCAATACCAAGACATATACTCTACAGAGGCATGCATTGGATCATTCACTAACTCGCCATTTTCAACATGGTTAAGTGAATCACGCCAATGATCAATATATTGTTGATGTGTCTCTATCCAATTAGTGTTGGCTCTACCACTGCGTGTCATTTTATGCAATGCAACATGTTTATCTAACAGGCGAGGAATAGGGATCGGTTGATGCATACCAAATTGTCGTAAGACTCTGTTTGGTAAGTGAGCTTCAATAATCTCCCAACATATCAAATAGGTGGCAGATCTCCAACATGCTCGACCTCTTGTACAATACGAAGGCAATAATTCAAGAACATGTTCTTCATACGGTAGCCAGATAAACTGTTCTTCATACGGTAGCCAGATAAACTGAAAAGGATAAGAAACCCATCCAGAAATAGCAAGTTTAAGAATAAACTTAAATTGTTTACACTACCTGATTTAAACAATCTGTAATATAGCAAGTTTAAGAAATAAACTTTGACGAATGTTAATATTAAGAAGTTATTCCTTGGTAATAATATTATCAGGAGAGGAATAATATTTTCTTAATATTATTACCAGGTGAGCCAGGTTCTTATGTTAATATTAAGGGAATAGCGTATAATATGCTATAAACATAATAACATAATAACCTGGTAATATTATTTCTCACCTGGTAATTATAGCATATAATATGCTAATAATATTATTACCTGGTTATAACAAGGTGAGCAGGTGAGCGAGGTTTACAGCATATAAGCTATAACCTAGTAATAGGTCCAATAGCTTATTTCTTTAACCAATAGCTTCTTATCCTGCGTGTCATTTTATGTTTACAGCATATTATCTTCGATTCCTTGTAACTTTCGAATATAGCATATTATCGTTTAAGATAAAAAACATGTAGCATATTATCGTTCATTTATACCTGATTAGGTTGTAGACTGGCGAATGCATCTCGATAGGCAGGCAAAACATGCATCAGAACTCTAGTCACTCCAAACTCCACATTCCACCTTAAATATATATAGATGGAAGATTATTAAACTTAACACTGCATATATAAAAAAATATAAATAAATAATTTAATCCATTGTATTGAAGTAAACGAGCCTCGATCCATAAGGGCGAGTGAAATCGACTTCATCAGTACGTCGGATGGGTTGAATGGTGGGTAAACGTTCCCAAGCCCACAACTAAAAGAAAATAATATATATTAAAAGAATTACAATATAATACAAGATATCATTAAGCTATATTCAATTACCTGCAATAATACTAGCGGACCACATATCTCATTTGCCTTTGAATATGACGCTTTGCACAAACGTCTATATAAACAGGCTAAAATAGCACTCTCCCAACTCATAGAAGCACTAACAGACATATCGACCAAATTGATGAGGTGATGCATGTACACAGTGCTACTAGATAAATCAGATAACAAATTACCACCCAACAAATACAAAATATAGACTCTCGCCATTCATCTGATGCATTCTCAGATATAGGCCTGTAGATGATATCATACAAACACCTTAGTAGTATTCGATTATTTGATATGGCACCATCCGGAGGAGTAAAACCCATCATAGTCTCACATATATCTATCCACTTCTCTAATGATTTGTTCATATCAGCAGCACACACAGGAGATCCTATAACTTGGAGGCCCCACAAAACCTCAATATCCTGTAGGGTAATTGTCGCCTCACCAATAGGGAAATGAAAAGTATGAGTTTATGGATGCCATCGCTCCACTAGAGCAGTAATAAGACCATGATCGAGTTGGATATATCCACACCGAATGACACTCTTAAACCCAGCTTCTTGTATGTGATGCATTACACGTTGTGGTATATTATCAACATATCTCCAAAAACTACTATCACATCTTCTTACTTTAAGTGGGTCATTCTTGATTTTCCCATAAAATAGATCCAAAGATATATGCTCTTTGTGTAAGAATAACAAGTCTGGTATCAATGAGTCTGGATTTAAATTATAAACTGGAGGTGATGTCATTTTAAACACCCTGCAAAATTTAAAAATTAATTAAATAGTATTTAATTTATTCACTGCAGCATAAAGAATTGACATTAAACAAACAATATTCGTAACAAAAAAAACAAATAAAGACAAAAGTACAAAGTCTTATATCACAGCAACACCATAAAATAGAGTATAAATAAAGTTGTACAAGGTTTCAAATCCCAAATAACATAAATGTATTTGACTTACTGAGATACAATACAAAATACTAATTCTCATCACATGGTATTCACTTACTAAGATATATTATATTAAAAAAACATCAACTATCGACTTAATTATCAACCCTAGGGTGTGTATTTTGACAATTTCTCTTGTTGTGGCCAGTTTGGTGGCATCTTCCACATCTACGGGGTTCATCAGGGTGCCTCAGATCCATCTCATTTTGTATTCAACTTTCACGTCTCCGACCCCGCCCATGATTGATCAATCTCGAGTAATCTGCTTGAATCTCCAAACCTGGATTTGTCCAATAATCCTTATGATGAATAGGATAAAACTTGCCAGAATATTGTGTCATGTAAGTCTTTGTGGTGTGAACTTCATCCACAAGGTCAATAGCATTATCCCCTCTATGTCGGCAAACAACAATTGCATGTGAACATGGAAATCTATGCATCTGCCACTTTTCACATGTGCAATCTTTTTCATAGTAAAGAACCGTGTGTACATGACCACCTTTACCATTCAATTGTCTTGTTGTTACAATCTTGTACACTCCATCTGTATAGTTAAACTCATCAATGTGATGTCCTTGTGCATGTCTTTCAGCCTCCATGAATTTGCTCCAATGATGTGGCGGGAGGGCTATATTACAATGATGGGCTACCTGTTTATACCTTTGAAAAAGTTGAACAGTTCTATGAAATGACAGATCAATACATGCCTTAATTGGCAACAATCTAGCCTCTCGCAAAACATTGTTCAAACTCTCAGAAGTGTTTGTTGTGAGACATCCCCATCGATGGTTACCATCGTAAGCAAGACTCCACCGCCTTATGCCAATATCTCTCAAATACTGCCATGCCACTAGATCAAGTGCCCTAATATGTCTCTTAAATCTGTTGAATTTCCGTCTTTAAGTAGTACTGCCAACAGCCCAACAATAATGTTTTAAAGTGATATTCTTTAACTTTGTCATGAAATTACTTCGAACATGTCGAAGGCAAAATCTATGATATGCAATTGGTTCCTTCCATTCCTCTAAATTTGACATAGCATGAATAATACCATGGTGTCTATCAGAAATAACACATAATTGTCTATCTTGTGCCACATAATACCTAAATTGTTCAAAAAATCAACACCAACTAGCTATAGTCTCCTCATCTACTATAGCATAAGCAATAGGTAATATACTATTGTTTGCATCCTTATAAACAGCTATAAGCATCTTTCCCTTATAAGCCCCTCGCACTTGTGTACCATCAACACTGATAACCGGCCTACACATGTGGAATGCATCAATTGATGGTCTAAATGCCCAAAAAATATATTTGAAGACTTTCACATTTTCAGTGTTACTTGGGTGATGATGCCACTTAACAATAGTATTAGGATTAGAATGCTCTAAGGCTACAATATACAAAGGTAGCCAAGCAAAATTACTTTCCCAATTTCCATAAACAATCTCTATGGTTTTTCTCCTCCCATGTCATGCCTTCTTGTATGAAACATCAACATGCAATGACTGTTTAATATCTGCCTAGACATTTTTTACAGGATATCCAGGGTTCACCTCAATTTGATGGATAATGTGAGACGCAATAATAGCTGAAGTCAAATTTCTATTATTATTGCCACTGATGGAGCCAAGACAATTGTGCATATTCACCCATCGAGTGATTTGCCACATCTTATGTGTCTTCTTATGAACTGCACGAATACACCAAAGACACGATGACCTGTAATTCTCAGGCTCACTGTTAGAATCTATGTCTGACGACACCACTTTGTATTTTGCAACCCATGTGTTGATTCTGCTTTCAACTACCTTAAACTCCCGATTCTGACTGATAGACCATAATGTCACGGCTTTCCGCAGTTGAGACTTACTGTCAAATAGCATTCCTAGCCGAATTTGATTTTTTGATTCACTCCAAATATCAATATGAACATTATCTTCTCGATCTACATTGTCGTCGTCATTTTCCTCCCCTATATCATTCATGAAGTGCATCACCCTTTCATTATATGGTGGAATCTCACCACGATTAAGATAAGTATCACAATCACCTTCATCAGGAGAGTCATCATGCATAGGAATGCTCAAAATGTCCTCACCATCTTCAGAAGATTGAGAATGAAAGGATTCACTGCTCCGTGCCTCATCATCCAACTGCATCTCCGGTGGCAATGGAAAAGGAATCATGGTATCATGCATTGGGGATTCTACATGAGGAAGCTCAACAAAATCTTGAGATGGTAACGGAGGACCCATATTGATGTTTTCACCTACGGTCATCTGAATTGTAGGTTCAGATATCAAACTTGGTACATAATTCAGTTCAACAGATCTATTAGAAGATCCAACATGAGACATTGGTCCCATAAAGTTATTAAGAAGCGCAACCATGCTCATGTGTTCAGTTGACAATAATGCTTCCTGTTGGATCGAACTTTGCGGAATTTCTTCCATCTCAACATAGATGTCAGCCCAAAAATCTGTAACTGTCTGAGCCAAATAGAATAAAATTTGTAATGACTTATCATTCATAATAAGGGTGGATCTGGATTTCCCATTTTGTTCATAATCCAAGATGATATTCAGCTTAAAATGTTTTCTATCCACACCAACTTGTTGACAAATCTCATCTACCAGCTCGTCGTAACTCAATTTATGTTCAATCACTATGGTAGCGTTAGAGATAGGCTGGTCATGCTTAATTGAACCATTCTCATATTCAATCTTAGCTCCCCAAAATAAGCTCACAGGAATTGGGCGTTCTAAAGCCATACTAATAAGCCAAACAACCCTAATTACATGGTATATGCAATACATCAGTATATTTTTTTTTTAAAAAAAAAGAAGATTTTTTAGGTCATAAAACTTACTGTTGTTAAGCTGGAGAATAGTTTGATGCCAACGAATCCAACGAGAATCGGGTCAGTTGGGCCTTCTAATACTTCGCAACGAGTCGGACTTGCCTTCTAATCCTTCACAATGAGGTGCTCCGGCGTGGCCTCATCAGACAGCTCATGGGGCGGCCAGCCACGAGATTGCGAGAAGAATAAGAAGGCGGCGACGGTTTAAGGTTTAGGCGCTTCGGCGTGGCTTGATCGAACAACTCATGGCGCGTACAGGCACTGTGAGGAGGAGGAGGAGGAGGAGGAGGAGGAGGCGGCGGCGGTTTAGGGTTTATATGCTCCGGCGATGCTTGATCTGGTGGACGTTCATTGTGAGAACAAAAGGAGGAGAGGCGGCGACTTTAGGGTTTGATACGTGAGAGAATATCAGAAATCAGATTTTGTAATTTTTTATTCACATTTTCTAATTTTTTTATAACTATCCATAAATACAACTTTCACATTTAATAAATGCGAAGTTGTACAATTTAAACAAATCTTTTTGGTATTTCTAGTTTCGTATTTCGTATTTTACAAATGCGAAACTTTATTAAGTTTCGCATTTTGTAAATGCAAAACGCACATAGACGTACCTTCTCAAAAAATAAACACATTGTTTTCCATATTTTAATTAATTGGTATATTTTAAGAATTTTTCCCAGAGATTGCTATGGGTTGTGATCTTGTCTGAAAGCGGGAAGATGGAAAGTTAGGGATGTGACAGTTTCGTTGACCGACTGTAGATCTCACTCCGCTCTACAAAACAAGTAACGTCAGTGCCGAGCCAGGGAAGGGGTCTCAATGTTAGCCCTCCAATGCTCAAGTCAGTCATCGGAACTGTAGAAGAAGCGGGTCAATAGTAGAACTAGCACCAAATAGTAATACATGTACCTCCGTCGATGATGGACTTCCTTTATATAGAGCCCTGGTAGGCGACGTGCGTGCTTCTCGAGACATGGGCACACTCTCCAATATGTCATATAAAAGGACCTGTCAAGAAAGTAGCTCTGACACCATACTTTAACAGGACATGCATATCCCTGACAAGACAGTAGAAGCTTCCACTGTACGATCCGTCTGTCGATCATGCCTCGTGTCAACGACACTATCTCCCAAAAGGATGTCGAGAGATACTACATTAATCTTGTTGTTTGGCCGAGCAGAGTAGCCACTCGATCGGGAGCCCTTCGTTTTGTCGACCTCAGTTGCTCTTCCGTGCGGTGGCTGTGTAGTAACATGCATTCCCTCGTTCGGACAAGCTATCCAGTCTCCCTCGATGTCCTACTGCATGCTTCGTACTGAGCATTGACTGTCTTACGTATCATCTCGAGTTGAACAGGAGGTCTACTCAGATATGTCTTCCATCGGTCGGCTCCGGACTGACCCGATCGACCATTACAATTGTCCTTCGTTCGACCTTTTGATACCTGGATGTTGACCACCTTAATTTTGACCTCTACCTTGATAGTTGACCCTGTGCCAAGTGGGCTTCCTTATATCGCCGCATCATTATATTTATCTCCCAAGTAATACTTCTCGTATGCTATAGCGCACTACAGTAATTACTACAGTGTGTTGCAATACTCCTCTCCTGACCATTAAATTCTTGCATGCTACAGTACAGCTCGGTACTGATGCTGCTACGGTATACGAAACAGTACTTCAAAAATCACTCTACTCTCCCAAGCAATATGGCTAGATCCGTTCAACAATATGTCCAAGTTCTCTCAAATAATATGACTAGATCCGCCGAGCAATATGTCCAAATTCTCTAGAGCAATATGACTATCTTCCATTGAGCATTGAGTATCACTTCCACTTAGCATCATGGGCTCCAAAGTTTTTAGTTAATGATACGTGGCGATCGATGAATAGAGAAGTAAGTGATGATTGTCGGATTTAGTCCCCTAATCACTCCTCAAGTTGATAGCCAATGGGCTATATGGAGATTCTCTTCCACAAGGCTATATAAAAAGTGGAAGGAGATAAGTCATAGGTACATTGGTCTTCTTTTTCTCGCAAGCAAGCGAAGACATCTCTTCTCCACCAAACTTCTATCCTTTTCTTCTTTACTCCATTATCTTTCCCGTTATCAGTGATTGACTTAAGTATTGGAAGGGCTATACCGACAAATCAGCCCAAACTCTAATTGGTGTTACATCTCAAGATACTAGATCTCATGAGTCAAAAGGACAAGCCAAGCTTTCTCGAGAGGAGGAGTCCGAACGAACGAAACAATAGGACATCATATATGTTCCCGTGTTTATAACACTATTTTAAATAAATTTAACTCTTATTCACTGTAATAATGTATTTTTTTTAATTATAGTAAATCAACTAATATTTCAATGTACTATAAAACAGAGAAATAAATTGATGATATCTTTATTAAACCGTTATTTGGATAATGTTTCAACCTGACTGAAAAGCAAACTCAACCTTTTGTTAGATTTGTCAAGGCATAAAAGAGATTTATTCGGCATTGAAAACCGTCATTAACCGTCATTATGAGAATAAATCTTTTCATATTAATTTGTCAGTTGATTAATAAATCAACTTTAATGTTCTATTATCCCTTCTTAACAAAGGGAACCAGAAAAAATTGAAAAATAACTATTATTATTTAATTTCATCGGGTTATAATAGAAGTATTTATATAAATTATATAAACGATTTATAGAAAAAACTGTGACAAATATAATATACAATTATTGTAATTATAAAAGGAATTTGAATTATAGCATGACAAATAGGATTATTATAAATATGGTATTAAATCAGATGTTCTTTTCTTTTGTAAGATATACATATAAGAAGAATATATGTTATCATACAATTTTCTCTTTTCTCTACCCTTTTCATATTTCTCATTTCTTACTCTTAAATACTCTTAAATATCAATTTATATATCTTCATATTAAAATTATTTCATTTAATGAAATTTTTTATATTATCTTATTTAATTCTTCACCTTTCACATTTCTCACTCTTAAATATCAATTTAAATATCTTCATATTAAAACTATTTCGTTTAATGATTTTTTTATATATATTATCTTATATAAGTCTTCTCCAAATTAAATTAGATGTCTTATTTTTGAAAATAAAAATTATTATTAAATAAATTTGAATATTAGATTGGTTATTATTTATATTCAACCTTAATATTTGTGTGAAAACAGTTAATTATTTTTTAGAATGTTAAGAAATAAGGCAAAAATTTGTATTTGTATTAGAAAAAAAGTGACTCAATCTATAATATCATATGACTTTTAAAATACCATATTAGAATAATACCTTTAAATAACCAAAAAACTTCTTTTATCAACTTTTAAATAAAATACAATTTACATTTCCCATGGAAATAGTTGCAAAAAAACAAAAAATAAAAGACGTGCCTGCTCGTTGCTTCTGCGATTAGGCGTGCCTTCGAGGAAATCGAGTTGCTCGATGTCTACGTTAAACAGAAAGATTAGGCGTATCACTGACGGAATCCAGCAGATCGAGTTTTGTATCAAATCTAAAAGATTTTGAGATTGACTTTCCTATGATCGGAAGAAGTCGAGGGTAAATCAAAACATCTCCATTTAGTACCAGTTCGGAGAGGAAATTAAATCGATGTCACAATGCGAAGGGGGAGGAGTTGACGACAATGTGCCGGAGAGGGTTGGTGACGTCGAGGCCGCCGGCGTGCTTGACGAACTCTGCCGGGGTGAGGAAGCTGCCATGGCACACGCACACTATTCTCACCTCTTCCCCCTTTCGGTACTTATACAGGAACCCTTCCACTCGCCTCCCGTTAGGACCCTCCCCTTGCGTCGACACGAACGGCATCTTCTCCATCATCTTCCTCTCCATCTCCTTCGCGCCGTTTGCTCTTGGGCCAGCTGCCTTCGGCCGTGCTCTATCCTCACTTCGCGGGCTGAGCTGAGTTTTCCCGGCGCATGAAGCTGGAGGATTTGTTGCTGTGTCATTGTTCTTGTTGGAATTGCCTGCGGAGTGGAGCATTGAGGAGCGCGACCCTGGCAGAGAGCAAGCGGTATTTAGGGAGAAGAAAATTGAAGAGCATGCTTGGGATTTGGGAAGAAACAATTCCGTTTTGGAATCATAAACAAGATGGATCTTTGTGAACGACATAAAATTTCGCAAACAATTTCGTATCTGCTTCGATTCAATTTCTGAGCCATTAGCATCGGCAATTTAAGGAATCGATCGAAATAGCAGCGTAATTAATGCGTATCTGTTCAGGAATCGATTGAAATAGAAGCGTAATTAATCAAAGATGCTGATGTCGATCAAATACCTTGAGAAGCTGCGGTTTCTAAGTCGGCCGTGCAGCTGATGCAGCTCCCCTGAGATCCGATAGACCCCTGCGAGATCGGAGGAAAAGCCACGGGGACGTCTGCCGGCCGAGTGGCAGCCATTTTAAGAGGCTGTGCCACCGCCCAAGTTGGTCGGCCATGCCGCGTAACGCCATTTCTCGTGCAGAGGTAGCTTCCGCCTTTCGATCCAAGGTGGACATTGTTAGCTACCGTCTGCTCGGAAGCCGATGCAGTTAAGCCTTTCCCTCCGCTGACATCCTCGTCCGGATTATCGCCGGGCTTCCCCGACCTGACGGAGTTCTTCCTCTCTAATCTCTTCCTCTTCGCCTCCAACCTCTTCAAGCTCTGTATCTGCTTCCGCTTCCTCAGCTCCTCCTCCGTCTCCGTTGGCAGAGAGCTCGTCCTCGTCAAGGCGGTGGCGGAGACAGCCGGGAACTCCGGCTCCCTCGGCAGCGTCAAAAAAGACACGATGGAGGAAGAACGGACCAGCTTTTTCCCCTTGGGGTCGGCGCCGAAGCACCCACCCAAGGAGAGACCGAGGCTGAGTTCGATCTCACCGGTGTCCCCTTCCGTCACCTCTGTTGGCTCGCCCACGAAACTATTACCAACGAATCTACGCAAAAAGTCTCTCGGGGACTTCTCCATTGCCTATCTTCCTCTCGCCCACCGCCAAGAGGAGATCCAAACCGAAACCGAAGAAGCCGGAAAAATGAAATCCAATGGAACTACGAAAATACCATCAAGAAGTCATCTTATCCAAGTATGCTCGGACTTTAAACCACCAGATCTAACATCTCTCTCTGGACTCAAGATCGATGCAAGGATCTTATTGGGAAACCGACGAGGAACAAAGCGAAGAACTGAAGATGAGATACCGGCGGCGAAGAAAACAGAGAGGAAAGATCTTTCCTCTTCAGATGAAGCAAATAAGTCCCTTCAGAAGCTGAAGGTGGTTGAGAGAGGAATGAAACAGGCCGCCGACGCCATTAGAGAAAAAAACAGATGACGAGGACGAGGGAGGAACGAAGGCGAGCGAAAGAGGCAAAGAAGAAGCAGAGAAGGAGAGGCCGTAGGTGGGCACCGGCTGTATGCCTTTTTGGGGATCCCCAAACTCCCTCCACGTCTCCTGGATTCATCACGGCGCGACACGCGTCCAAAACGGACAACCCATTACTTCCACGTGACGGTGGCCTGGAGCGAGATGCGTTGTCGCGAAACAATCGGCGCGACGACTCTTCGACGCCCCCGCCGGTGGGTCCTCGCGTCGGAGTTATGACACGTGTCGTGCTGCGAAAGGACGAACCACGCTCGTCATCCTGTTGTCCCTCTGCCCTCGTGAATGGTGACGATTGTTTCCTCCCACCAGATTTTTTATGCGCCCGCCCTCCCTCCCGCCGCTTCATATCCGCATAAGCCACAATTAATCGACTGGTACGTGCAGAAACTTTTTCTTAACAGCTCTGACATCGCATTAGCATCAAATCACGGTGCGGGCGGAGTTGCGGGCCCCACAATATTCCTCCAATCGCGTAAACACGTATAATCTTCCATCTCAGTCCGTCCGTCCGTCAAAACAAAGATCAACGGCTATTGCCGAACGTTGACCTACGGTCAAAAAAGGCGAGACGATGACTCAGGAATTTAGCGCGTCCTGGCAGGCGACCACGTGCCCCGAGCCCGCCTTTAGAACGCAGTTGGGGGGGGGGGAGAAGTCGCCTCCTCGCCTCCCTCAACTTGCGCGACATCGTTAAAGCGAAGGGACGCGTGGGTGGGGCGGCTTCCTCCGCCACGTAGGCGACGGCGACCTAATGACAGCTAGCACATGAGGGCAAGTTGCGCCGTCGTGGGACGCGTGTCGATTATCCGCAGGTGGGATAGTGACGTCGTCATCGCGCGACAAGGCAGGGAGATCTCCGCTGGATTCGGCCGGCTGTGACACGTCACCTGCGATGGCGTCACCTGGCCCCGCCGCTTGTCGGAACTCCTTTTCGCAACGGTACCCGCTCGAGTAGAAAACGTGGACACTTCGATCGCCGTTCGATGCATCTTCCGTGGCCATTATCGGCCGTCCAATAGTTCGATCCGTTATCGATGAAGAATCCGTCCCATAAGGGCCCCATAAAGGTCCGAGTGTCATCAATCAAGAATCATGCGTATTTCTCAAGATGGTGAGAGCTTCACTTATCATCGAAGGCACACAGGTATTCGCTAAAATGGTCATCAATCATCCCTTGTACGCTTCTACTTGGTCCTTAGAATTTATGGGAAATACCATATAGAAACAATTTTATGTATTTTTAGAGATTTAACATCAAAATATTTACATATGACTAATTTAAAATTTCAATTTAAGATGAAGGATTTTTTTTGCTTTTGGGTGGTGGAAGGGAATTCATGGAGACGAAGATAAAGACATTGAGGAGGAAAAAAAAAAGATCATTTAGGAGGTGAATCCATGTTCGATTCTCCAAGTGGCACCACTTGTTTGAAAACTAATGCGATCATTTAAAGGGATGCAGAGGTTTACATTCTGCTAGTGTTGGTTTTTATATATATTTATTACTCGAGATGATTATTATAAGACCATGTGGTGTTGTTTCTTCTGGTGAAACTTTTGAAAGCTGATGCTTGCAAGTATTTTAATAGGAAAGCCAACCAATTTGGCACCAACTGTTTTGATTTTCCTAAGAAAAGAACGTTTCTCTCGAAAGTTATCTTTTTGATAAAATAAAATAATTCCAACAAATATTTTAGTAGGAAACTTCTCAAAGTGTTTGTTAAAAGTTTTATTAGAAACTAAGGTTCTTAGATGCTCAGTATTGAATGCTATTGTCTAGTATTAATTGTTCTTCTGGAGTGGAAGCCACTCTGGATCTTAGCTCATACTAATTGTACAAATAGATATTGTCGAATCTTTGGTATAATCAACCTCAATTAGATAGATGCCCATGATTTGATTAGAAAAGCTGATTGAATTGTTGGACCTTGTAGTCTGTTCATTTGAGAACTGGAACATCTTTCAGTTTAAGGCACACCATTGTTGTCTTACGAGTCAAATTAACAAATTTTATTGAAAAAAAGGGAAACTAATAGAATTGAAGAAGACAGTAATCCCATTAGTAAAGCTTAATACATGTATAATGCTGACAGACTAGCTGCATATATTAGTTCGCTGGGTTTGAAAACCAGCTTCACCTACAATTTCATTGATCAAATCCTGAAGTATCAACCTTTCGATCTGCATTCCCACCCTTATTTTCTCCATGCCAGAGTCTTCCCACCCTTCAGATCGACCGAGAATGTCCTCGTTTGATATGAGTTCCACACCGTCCTCGAAGGTGGTAGACCTCGAGCTCCCAGCTTCTTCAAGTTCTTTGATCTCGGAGCATATTTCTCCCAGCAATTGCTGCCCACTTAGCGTTCTCCTTCCCCGCAGAAAAAACTCACTAGGATTCCTGCAGGCGAGCCCTCCCCTCTTGTGAGCTAGAATCTCACGCACCACGTCAAAAACAAGCTTCCTGTGAATCCTTTCTGCATCCGGATTCTGGTGCCCATGCCGTTTCTCCACAACACGAAATATATCAAGATTTATATGTTTCTGAGATGGAATCGCGATTTCCTTTCTTAAAAACCCTGCCGCAAGAAGTATGTCTGAAATGTACTTGTTATCTGGGTTTTGCAAGTTACACTTTGTGCTAATGAAGTCACACGCTTGCTGTTCCTCGTGCTCATTTGAGCTAAGCACTTTGAGTTGTGCAAGTTTCTCAGTATCTCCGAGTTTATTCTCACTTGGGTAGGTGAGAAGGCTTGATGCGCACGGTCCATTATCTGTTGAAGAAGTATCTTGGTTAGAAGATATCGTTGTTGATTTTCCTAATTCATAAGCTAATTAGCCCCAATCAACAATCTGGCAAAGATGCACTTGTTCAATATATGCTAATAATTGCTCACCTTGGACTGTGTAAGAGCTTTTCTTCAGAGGGGAAGGTAAAAACTCATCCTGGCAGAATGAAGCATCAAGGACCGACACAGGACTGGGTTGTTTAGGGGCTATACTTGCAAGCTCCCTTTCTGATGCATCTTGATGCATGCATACTACGGATTGCTGAAGCAGAAGTATGTCAAACCAATAAGTTACTTGGATAATTTAAAATATTACTTATAAATGCAAGAGTTTGGAAACAAACAAGCAAACAAACAAAAATCATTTATGTACTTGCAATTGCAAATTCAGTTATCTACATACCTTCTTATTTAAGCATAGGGGCAGGATGTTCTTCTGCAGAAGAGTCAAATGTAGTGCTGACACGCTGCTTCTGTTCAAATCTAGTGAAGTTTCATCAGCCCGGCAACTAGCAATCCTTCTCTCAGATATAATTTCATCAACCTGGTCTCTGTTCTTTCGTTCTTGTGATTGCTTCGGCCTAAGTCTGCCTCTTGGAGAAACTGATTCAAGTGGTTTCCTACTGGTCGGTGAACATGGCTTCTTCTCTGCTTCAATTTTCCTTTGTGGAGACCTGGGGCTCCGAGCGCTTGAAGTTCTAGGTGATGCCCCAAGATTTTCTCCCTGAAGCTGCGGTGAATTGGATTGACATCTGGGTGAATTATTACTTGTGGTAGACTTCCTACTGAATTGGTTGTCTGTAACTCTAGGACTCAGTTCTCTGTCAGCTGGGATGCTTGCATAACCTTTTCTTCGTGTACTGGTGTGGAGTTTAGGAAGAGTTGAGAGGCCTTCCAGTCGCATTACTGAGTCACTTGAAGCATCTGCCCTGTTGATAGCCTTTGCAGGCTTCATAATTACAATTGGAGGCTCGAAAGATTTAGGTGTATCACCTGCTTTAGTTGGCTGTTTTCTGACCTTTGGTGACCTTACGTTCTGATTGTTTCCTTTGGGAATTGTGTTCTTCGCCAGCCTCTGGGCACGAATAGCATCCACCATATGCCTGAATGCCTTGAGATCCTTACTTGTTGGCATTTGCTCATGCAAGACCCAAGGAGCTGCTTCATTTAGGACCCTTGCGGATTGTTTCAGCAATGAATGATGATGGTCTTCTGGTGGCTTCGACACGATTGACTCTCTGCTTCGATTGGATTGAGAAACAAGATCATTTTTTTCTTTCATTGTTCTTCTCATGACTGCTACTTGAGCTGGTGAGTTCAATTCAGGCATGTCTTCTATGCCCATGAGCTTCGCGACGACACCAGGATGTCTCTTTTGGCTACTACTAAGATTCTGAAGCAGATTGGCAGCTCTATTGATGCGTGGACTTTTGTTTGCTTTGTCCAAGTCCTCGAAAGTTAAACTTGTTTTGGAAACAATGCTCGAAGTGCTCCTTTGAGAAGCTTGCCTGCTGTCGAGTGACAGTCTTGGAAACTCTCTCATTTTCTCAGTAGACTTAGAGAGCCCCCTCTCGTCCTGCAACACTTGAGTGATCGAGGCATCTGTCGCTTCACGATCAGCAGAGCTCCAAGGCGCCTTCTTGAATTCGATCAATAGTCTAATTGCTTCATCGAGATTGGTTGGCTTATTGGTCGCGGTGTGCCAAGAAGGCCTGGGGGAGTCTTGGTGCTTGTAAGCCTGGTTTTTCACCTTGTCAGTGGTGGAAGTTCTGACAGTGAAGACCTCAGCCTCTCGAAGAGTATCGAGGAGGTCAGAAGATCGCCGGCAAGACTTAGCGGACGGACCGCTAATTCTGGAGTCAAATTTGCAGTCGACTTCTGAACTCCTGAAACTGGATGAGTTTCTCAGAGTCCTCTCCGAAAAGAATGTTTTATCAAAGGAACACATATCTCTGTGAGATAACTTGTCGAATTCCAGAGAAGAGAAGGAAGAGCTGGATGCAGAGGAGCAAGAAGCTCTTGAAGATTCCATCGAAGCTTTCTCATTTTCGTACCAATACTTGGCCAGGTTTTTCTCCTGCGTCGTAATATTGACCGAATTCAGGATCTTCTATTTAGCGTACTTAAATACTACTTGTAGTATACTGTTACAGTGATGATAATACCTGAAGAATCTCTGACATGTATGGGATTGACTCTGACTCATGCCTGCTGCTGTCCCGAAGAGCATGATCTACAAGACATGAAAATCATCAAGATCTCCATGAATGGTCTCCAAATTTTCTTTATGATTTTTTTTTAACAAGAACGAACAGAGAGCAGCTGGATTGGTGGTACCTGGAGGAAACTTCTTATGCTTGTGGCGATTGGGGCGCTGCCTGGCGAAGAAGATGTGGCGGTCAAACATTTGAAAAATCCCGGCAACGCAGCCAATTTGCTTCTCTAAATCTGGGTTTTCACTGGCGAAACTCTTGAGCAACTTAGCAGGCATTTTGACCTCCCTCTTTCTTTCCTTCTTTCTCGCTTAAACTCCTGCAGAGAAAAACCAGAGAACGTTCTCGGTTTTCTGTATTTGCTCAACGAACTCCTCGCAGTCATATAAGCTCGGGAAATGACCGGTACCCATCTTTGGATGGGAGTGGCTCAATGCATTAAAAACCTACCCCTAGCTATGGGACAACCTAGTCCAGGTCATTGAACCATCAATCTTTTGGAGGAATTCCAACTACTGCACAACTAAGGGCGCAGTACATTGAATGTAATCAGAAAACTACTTCTTCATTGTGGTCGTCGATCACCTCTCTCCTTCAAGTTTCACTGCTACGAGGATGTTGATAAGTTCTGACTGGGAGGAGGAAGAGCTGCGTTGGACTGGTCGAAATTAGTACATGAGAGTGGGTCAGAGAGGCTCCTTCCCCTCCTAACAACGTCATGTGGGTTGATGGCATGTGAAGTTTATCAAAAAGCACTCGAGATTGTTTTGACGTGAAAATGGCACTCTTATTACTATGTCGCAATTACAAGTATAAGTCTGAATAGTCTCAATAATTGAGAAAACAGAGCTGTATTTATTGTGTAAGGGCCAGCTGAACGATGAGCTCCTGGAGAAGTTCAGGAATGCTGTGGTTTGCTGATCATTCTGACAACAAATTCATGCTATTGTCTGCACAGGAACAATAGCATGCAAACAAGTATAATAGTTAGGATCTCTTTAATTTATCGCCTTGTATGTACAAGGAAGGTATTCATAAGTTCCATGAGTACGGTACAAATAGTTTCCCTGTGGAGGTGAAGTGAAGGATGGCCCTACTCCAGCAAGGCTGGATAAGAATAAGGGAAGCAAGGGCACATGCATAAAGTTCAATTGCCACATGGAGCTGCATGTTGCTGCACGCTTCATTAGGCCGGCATAGATTAGTGTTGATATATTCAACATGAATCGAAAATCTTATTGTTAAGATCCAGAGGAAGGTGGGATTAGTTAGAGAAGGGTGGAGGAGAAACTGTCACATGGGCTGTCCTTATCGATCCCTGTGCGTGAGATATTGAGGCTGAAGTTGATGAAACATGAGGGCCGTCCAGTATCCAAACGCCGGTTATAATTAGCATAGTTCAGAGTTAGTACATGGCAAAAACTCACAGCTAGATGAGGAAGAAAGATGCACTTCTGGCCATGGAACATGATGATGATAAGTCAATGCTCACATGCGTTACGAATTTACGATGCCGGCCCTCGATCGAGAGAATGGGCGAAGTGACGCCACTCGACCATTTCCGCACCTCTCGGGACTTCTACCATCCTGCAGGTGGCTGCCGACTGCGTTGTCCTCGCCGAGTCACCGTGGTGTGGGCACGGGCCACGTTGGGGTTTCCTCTTCCTCTCCTTGTCTTAATCGAGTATATCTCATTCATGAAGAGAGGTCAGAGCAAAGGATTTAGACAGCTAAATCATGCTCGATCGACGTCCCATATTGTGGATTAAGAGACGACAGCCGCTTTAAATTCTCCTGTTCCTTGTGTTGATTAGAGAGGTGGATGCATGAATATCATCATGAAGGACCACTGCGCTAGCTAGTCGATATAATTGGGTAGATGTTTACGGCGATTCATGTAGTGTTTGGCTCAGTCTGGCAATGTGGGATGACCACCATTTGAGAAGGGAAATAGTTACTGAGCTCATCCAAGGTTTTCTTCTCAATCATTGCTGTATCTATAAGCTCGACATGACAGTGCTCGCGGACCACTTGTGTCTGCCTTCCGAAATTTGAAAGAGGTGGTGGAAAGCCAAACTTGCAGGTTTTACACGAGTCCGCAACGTAACGTAACGTAACCCTTGAAATAATTATTGATCTATCGTTTTAGCGATAAATGTGCATGGGTCAATTTTTCATCGAATTAATTTGGATCGTGAAGGAGCATGATGTGATCTTCCTTTGGCGCTTGCTCGTTGGTGAGGAAACAGTAGCTGCAGGCTGTTTTCAGCCCTTCTTGCTCGGATAATGACTGATCAGGAACCAAATTAACTGATTTCCTACTTGTGGATCCGAATTCAATGGCGAGTGTTTGTTACCAAATTAACTGATTTTCCTAGTGAAGCCGATGGTAAACTGATAGGGTGACTTTGCTCGTGGTTGACTGTGAGGAGACTAAGACTTTGTTGATGCGGACAAGCATGTGCTCAAGTTAGAACCGTAGTGAAAGGAAGAAGAAGATGAACAGTAAAATAGTAGTTTAGAGACGTGTGCGCACATGTGAGAGTGTAAATTTTTACATATCTAACCAACGGAGAGGATCTATTTATATACTAATCCTCATAACCTCCGTAATAGTGAAGCGTCAGAGAATGTCTGTTGTCAGAATATATATGTGTTGGATATTGGGGCCTTAAATGGACCAAAACGATTTAGAGGAAGGAAACCATCAATTGTTGAAAGTCGTAATTGACTTCAAAATTGAAATCTATGATTCGCGTAGATAGATTTAGACTATTAATTTGCTCAAAACCGATTAAGGGTGAATGAGAAATTAATGTTTAAAGTCAGCCCAAAATAACATTTATTATTCATTAATAAAGTGCATGGGAGAATAGTCCCACATCGGAAATTCCCGATGTGTATTCTCTACTTATTAATGAAGATGTGTTAATGGAGTTAACACAAAAATAAAAGGACAGATTACCCCTTAGCCCAGGGCGAGCAGGTGCTCGCACCTGTGAGCCCGCCACCCGCCACGTGCGCACGTGCGCAATGGGCGCTTTGTAGGCGCACTTTGCACTATCAGATGAGATTGAAGTGGGCTTGGTGAATCTACTAGAAGGTTCGCTGGTCTCGGAAGTCGGAGTGCTACGATTCCGAGACGTTCGTCGTCGTTGTATCTTGGGAACGAATTGCAACAATCCGTTAAGCACCGTAGTGGAGCAATATCGTTTACGGAGATAGTGTCAAACACTAGCCTCGACGATCAGTTTGCATACTCCAGAAGCTACCCGGGGACCAACAGTCGTAAACGATATTCCCTGCAAACTAATATGGCTATCAACAACATTCCGACCGTCGTTCCGATCGCCATTCCGACAACCATTCCGCACGGAGAAAAGCCGGAGAAATTCACCGGAACCGACTTCAAAAGATGGCAGCAGAAGATGTTGTTTTATCTAACAACGCTAAACCTTGTACGGTTTTTGCACGAAGACACGCCAGCCGCTACGGAAGGTAGTAAGGCTGCTAGCGATGCGTGGTCTCACGGAGATTTTCTGTGCCGCAATTATATACTCAACGCCTTGGACAACACGTTATATAACGTATATTGTTCTCTGGAGACGGCAAAATCTTTGTGGGAATCCCTTGAGAAGAAATACAAGACCGAAAATGCTGGATTGAAGAAATTCATCGTCGGTCGGTTTCTGGATTTCAAGATGGTGGACTCAAAAAGCGTCTCATCTCAAGTCCAAGATATGCAATTAATACTGCATGATCTGGACGCCGAAGGCATGAAGCTGAACGAGACATTCGCAGTTGCTGCGGTAATTGAGAAGCTCCCTCCGTCATGGAAGGATTTCAAGAATTACCTAAAGCACAAGCAAAAGGAAATAGGGTTGCAAGATCTGATCCTGAGGCTACGAATAGAGGAGGATAATCGAAAGTTATCCGACTCCAGAGGAACCAAGCGGACTATAGACGAAATGTCCAACCTGGTCGAGCCGAACGCCAAAAAGCCGAAGTAGTTCAAAAAGAAGTTCAAAGGCTCCTGCTACAACTGTGGAAAGACAGGACACCTATCCAAGGACTGCAGACGCCCAAAGAAGCCAACCAAGGGGCCAAAGGATGTTGCGAATCATGTCGCAACCTCTCTTGAGGACTTGGATCTCACTGCGGTTGTATTTGAAGCCAACTTGGTGGATACCAACCCGAAGCAGTGGTTCATTGATACTGGAGCAACTCGTCATATCTGTTCCGATAAAGCGATGTTCTCCAAGTATACTCCAATAAATGGCAGGAAGCTCTATATGGGTAATTCCACGACGTCGCCAATTGTTGGACTCGGAAAGGTTGTTCTGAAGATGACGTCTGGAAAGGAGCTAACACTCATTGATGTACTCCATGTTCCCGACATCAGTAAGAACCTAGTTTCTGGAGCGGCATTGGTCAAGGCCGGATTTAGGCTAGTGTTCCAGTCAGACAACTTTGTACTTACGAAGAATGGTGTCTTCGTAGGAAAGGGGTACCTAGAAAAGGGTCTATTCAAAATGGTTGTAATGCCTGTACTCCGAAATTTTGATGGTAATAAAATAAATGCTTCCAGCTATGTTGTTGAGTGTTTTAATTTATGGCATGATCGACTCGGACATGTGAATAATAATACTCTCAAACGTCTCGTCAAATTAAATTTATTACCAAACTTCAATGTTGACGGAACACACAAATGTGAAGTGTGCATGGAAGCAAAAATGACGAAACTACCTTTTCATTCGGTGGAAAGGACAACAACTCCTCTAGAGTTAATACACAGTGATCTATGTGACTTGAAATTTGTGCAAACTAGAGGAGGTAAAAAATATTTTATTACTTTTATCGATGACTGCACAAAGTTCTGTTATGTCTTTCTTTTAAGAAGTAAAGACGAAGCCCTAGAGGCGTTTAGAACCTATAAAACAGAAGTTGAAAACCAACTTGACAAACGAATTAAAATAATTCGAAGCGATAGAGGTGGAGAATATGGTGCACCGTTTGATGAATTTTGTACAGAATCTGGCATTATCCATCAAACAACGGCGCCTTACTCACCTCAATCAAACGGTGTTGCCGAACGTAAAAATCGGACACTAAAAGAAATGATGAATGTCTTGTTGATAAATTCAGGCTTACCTCAAAACTTGTGAGGGGGAAGCAATATTATCGGCAAATCACATTCTCAACAGAATCCCTCATAAGAAAAATGATAAAACTCCATATGAACTATGGAAAGGCTCGAGCCATCGTACAAATACTTGAAAGTGTGGGGTTGCTTGGCAAAGGTCGAAGTACCTAAACCAAAGCAAGTAAAGATCGGACCTAAAACGTTCGATGCGATATTTGTCGGATATGCCCATAATAGTAGTGCATATCGTTTCCTAGTTCACAAATCAGACATTCCTGATATACATGTGGGAACAACCATAGAATCTCGGAATGCGATATTCTTTGAAAACGTATTCCCAAATAAAAAGGGAAACGTTGAAAGTGATAACAACGGAAGTTCAAACAAAAATGACGTTACCGAACTTAGCTGTTATAAAAGGACTATTGACGATCAAAGTGAAGAGCCACATCGTAGCAAACGGGCTAGAGTTGAGAAATCGTTCGGGCCAGATTTCATAACTTTCATGTCAGAAATGGAACCAAGAACATTAAGTGAAGCTCTCTCTAGACCCGATACTCCAATGTGGAAAGAAGCTGTCAATAGTGAAATTGAGTCTATCATGAACAATCATACTTGGGAATTAGTAGACCTTCCTTCTGGTAATAAACCATTAGGTTGTAAGTGGATACTAAAACGTAAGTATAAAGCTGATGGATCAATTGAAAAGTATAAGGCCAGACTTGTAGCCAAGGGGTACAAGCAAGAGGAAGGCCTTAATTACTTCGATACATACTAACCGGCAACAAGGATTACGTCCATACGAGTGCTAATAGCCATTGCAGCACTGTATGACCTTGAAATACATCAAATGGATGTTAAGACTGCGTTCTTAAATGGTGAGTTGGAAGAAGAAATTTATATGGAACAACCCGAAGGGTTCATGACTCCTGGAAATGAGAAAAAGGTATGTCGACTTGTTAAGTCGTTGTACGGACTTAAGCAAGCGCCTAAACAATGGCACGAAAAATTTGACAAAGTAATGCTGTCAAACGAATTCAGAATAAATGAATGTGACAAATGCATTTATGTCAAAAATACACCTGAATGCTATGTAATTGTCTGTCTATACGTAGACGACATGCTAATAATGGGCAGTAATCATGATGTAATCATGACTACAAAGAAAATGTTGACCAGAAATTTTGATATGAAAGATATGGGTCAAGCAGATGTTATATTGGGAATTAAAATTCTCAGGACATCAGAAGGGATAGTTTTAACACAATCCCATTATGTAGAATCTGTATTGAAAAAATTCAATGCGTACGATCTCTCTACAGTGAAAACACCTATGGATCTAAGTCAACACTTAGCGAAAAACCATGGTGAGACCATATCGCAATTGGAATATTCTCGGATAATAGGCAGTTTGATGTATCTCACAAACTGCACACGTCCAGATATTGCCTGTACGGTCAACAAACTGAGTCGTTTTACGAGTAATCCAAACGACACCCATTGGAAAGCATTGATGCGAGTTCTCAGATATTTGAAATATACTATGAACTATGGATTACATTATGGAAAATATCCCGCTGTGTTGGAAGGATATTGTGATGCTAATTGGATATCAGATACAAAAGACTCCAAATCCACTAGTGGATATGTATTCACGATCGGTGGAGGAGCGGTATCTTGAAATCCACTAAGCAGACTTGCATTGCTCGATCAACTATGGAATCGAGTTTATAGCACTAGACAAAGCGGTGAGGAAGAATGGTTGCGGAATTTCTTGGAAGATATTCCTAGTTGGGTGAAACACGTGCCTGCCGTACTAATCCATTGTGATAGTCAATCGGCGATTGGAAGGGCACGGAGTAATATGTATAATGGGAAGTCACGACATATCGTCGTAGACATAATACCATTAAGCGGTTGATCTCGAATAGAGTGATTGCAATCGACTATGTTAAGTCCAAAGATAATTTGGCAGATCCTCTAACGAAGGGGTTGAGTCGAGATCAAGTATACTGCTCATCAAGAGGAATGTGATTAAAAAATCTACAACTAAAAACGATTGTAGCGGTAACCCAACCTTGTTGTTGGAGATCCCAAGATCTTGGTTCAATGGGACAACGAAGTTACAGAAGTTGTGGTCAGCACATTAGATAGTTTATCTCTATCCCGATCCTAGGATGAATTTGTCTTTGTCCTACCTCATGTAGTGAGGTTAAGCTTATGCTTTTAGTGACTTCTATACCGATAAGGTGGAGTATGGTAGGATACTCTTGATAGAAGTGTCACCTATGTGAGTGTGAAGACAGGCCGCTTCAATGAAACACTCATGAATCCAAGATGGTATCCATGGCCGAAACGGAACCAACCATGAGAACCTAAAGTAGGTGAGATAGATCTCTGTGTGGTTGTTATTATCTCAGTATACACCAACAGCTGAGCAGTTCAAGACATCACGTTCACTGCGCAGCCTAGTATACTCGATAGCATTTCACTACGGAAGGTTCAAAGCCACAAGCTACCTCTCCCGATGCAGTGACTTATCGATTGGACTCTTGTAAAATGTCAGCATGCATACACGCATTGCATTAATTTCCATTCATGTGGGGGATTGTTGGATATTGGGGCCTTAAATGGACCAAAACGATTTAGAGGAAGGAAGTCATCAATTGTTGAAAGTCGTAATTGACTTTAAAATTGAAATATACGATTCGCGTAGATAGATTTAGACTATTAATTTGCTCAAAACCGATTAAGGGTGAATGAGAAATTAATGTTTAAAGTCAGCCCAAAATAACATTTATTATTCATTAATAAAGTGCATGGGAGAATAGTCCCACATCGGAAATTCCCGATGTGTATTCTCTACTTATTAATGAAGATGTGTTAATGGAGTTAACACAAAAATAAAAGGACAGATTACCCCTTAGCCCAGGGCAAGCAGGTGCTCGCACCTGTGAGCCCGCCACCCGCCACGTGCGCACGTGCGCAATGGGCGCTTTGTAGGCGCACTTTGCACTTCGCACGTACGCATCGTCGCGAGGAGCTTAAATTTATGCTCCAGGTGACATTGCAGTGCCTACGTGGCTACGTGGCACTCGGGTGACATGTCAAGCTCGTACCTGACGTGGCAGCACCTATGCGGCATCCTCATGGGCAAAGGGAGATGACTGGACAGTTGACTTAGGGAATGGATGGCTACCGTTGATCAATGTTGATCAAATAGGTATGATGGATCGCTTGTGATGCGATCTAGAGCGTTGGATCGCAAAGAGTAACGATCTGACGGCTTGGGATGAGACTTGATCTGAAGCATCGAATCAATGGATCCAGATCCGATGACCGATGACAATAGGCGGGATCTGAGGGTCACAACTCCTCAGATCTGATGGATGAGATTGAAGTGGGCTTGGTGAAGGGTTACAACCCTTCAGAATGGATGATCTAGATCGATCCAGCCCAAGGAACACATCCACTCACCCAAAGGACAATCAACCTCTTCATTCAGTATAAATAGAACTCTCCAGATGATGGAAAATTCACTCAATTCACTCAATCCTCTCTTCTCTTCCTCAAGCATCCATCTCATCTTGTGCATTCAAGAGTCCAAGAAGTCTACTAGAAGGTTCGCTGGTCTCGGAAGTCAGAGTGCTACGATTCCAAGACGTTCGTCGTCGTTGTATCTTGGGAACGAATTGCAACAATCCGTTAAGCACCGTAGTGGAGCAATATCGTTTACGGAGATAATGTCAAACATTAGCCTCGACGATCAGTTTGCATACTCCAGAAGCTACCCGGGGACCAACAATATGTCGGGTGATGGAGTACGTACAGTAGTTCTCCTCTAGGCAGAGAAAGGTTCCATTGCGTATATATTCCAGAATAAAGGAATATTTTTTTATAAGTATCTATTATTCTCTGATAGGCTATTGTGATTCTCTGACAACACTGTCTCTTAAAGGAGATCCGACCTGCTCTAGAGCCGAGTGGATGTAGGTTGGAAGCTGCGCTTATGTGTAGTGAGGAACTAAGTCTGGAGGTCTAACCTGCTCTAGGGAAGAGTGGATATATGTTAGGAGTCATGCTCATGAGTAGTGAGGAACTGAGTCTAACGGTCTGACCGGTTATGGGGTCGGGTGACCATTTGCTGAGAGTCTTGCCCTTGAAGAGTGGGGAGTTAAGTCCCTAAAGTCCGACTGGCTCTGGGGTCAGGTGGTCGTATGCTTGGAGTTTTTGTTAGGGTCGATTTGTAGCTAGAGGAGGATGGGGGTGAATAGCTCGTCGCGCTTCGTTGGATTGCTTCGGTGTTGTTGATGTACAACGGATAGAACTCGAAGCAATACTTACAATGCTAACACAAGGATTTACTTGGTATCTACCTCAAGAAGAGGTAACTAATCCAATGATCCACACACGACACGCTAATCCACTATGAAAATACTTTTTTACGGTAACTACCAAAGACGGAGAAGCCTTACACAAACTCTCAATACAACAAGAAGAGAGGAAGAAGCAAATACGCAGAATCTCTTACAAGATTTACACAAATGAAAACCCTATAGCTCTCTTCTTGTCCTTGTGTGGAACGCCTCTTGACATTAGAAGTGCAGCAACACTTTATTCCAAGAAGCTTCAAGAATTGGTGAAGAGTGTAGAGAAGCTCGCGTGAAGATCGGGAAGAAGCTCGCGAAGAACTGTTGAAGAAATTGCTCGCTAACGGCTTTAACCTGTGCAATGGTCACATCCCAATTGATTGACCAATCGATTCGGGAGGCTTGAATCTATCAGTCGATCGACTTAGAGCGCCTCTGTGCTCTGCTGGAAAAGACTTGAATCAATCGCCCGATCGATTCAGCCTTTATCGCGTCGCGCATGATTTCCAACTGCCAATCGATCGGCCGATTGATTGGCGGTGTTCAATCGATCGACTGATCGATTGGGAAGGCTTCTGTCGGCGTGATATAAGCTCCCAATGGATCAACTGATTGATTGGGCTACTGTTTATCGCACCACTCTGTTGGACCCCGTGGTAGTTTTGATGTGATCAACCAAGTTAGTTAGGTCCTGCTGTGTTTGATCCCTGTGTCTGAGTGTGCAGGAGCTTAGGAACACAGGAAGTCGAGCGGAAGATGTAGCTAGCGAGAAGGACGGCACAGGAAGGGAGCCGATGGGCTCGGTGCGTTCGAAGGACGAGAGAGCTGCGGAAGAGTACTCCGGTGGGTGTGAAGAGCGTGCGCGGCGTTCGAGGGACGTTAAGCCGGGATGGAAGGCTGCTCGAGGAGAAGGCTGGGAATTGGGTTCGGGTGAGCCCTATTCCGGTTGGCCGCAATCACCCAAGAGAACGGAGCATCGGAAGCTGAAGAAACCAAGCTGAAAAATGGAGCTGCCAGCTTGGAGGCGCCTCCAGCAGGCTTGGAGGCGGCTTCAACCCTGTTGAAGGCGCCTTCAACAGGTCAGATTTGATCGTTTGCGTTGCGGATAAAGTTTTATCCGCTGACCGAGCTGGAGGCGCCTTGAACCTTGTTGGAGGCGCCTTGGACCCTCGTGAGAGACTTTCTAGGAGCTATATAAAGGCCCCTGGAGCTAGGAATTCAACAATAACTCAAGCAATCAATCTGTAAGCAATTCCTAGCAACTAAGTGAGCGTTCTAAGTGTAAAAAAGCTTCTACGCCTACAGTAAAGGAGATTCTACTAGTAGAGCTTTTTCATCGCCCTGATTAACAACCTCCTTGGTTGTAACCAGGTTAAATTCTGTTTCTGTTTCTTTTTCTGTTTCCTTAATTTAGTGGTTACAACCTCCTTGGTTGTAACCAGGTTGATCCCACTTGGTTACCAGGATTCATAAACTCTAATACTTAAGCCTGGAGGTTTAGAGTTCGAATCCTGGGGGAGGCAAAAATCCACTGCCAGGGATGGAAAGTCCTAGTGAGTAACGGCACGGCCAAGGGTCGTCGGTCGACGACATAAGAGGTCGCCAAATGGGCCGACGACATAAGGGTCGCCAGTTGGGCCGCCACAAGGGCCGCCCAAGAGGACAAAGGGTCGGGTCGTTACAAGAACCCTCCAAACACAAGAACCTAAAGGCAACGTGGGATGATTCGTCATCCTCCGAATCGGAAGTCGAAGAATTCTCGGGACTAGCACTGATGGCCAACCATCAGCAAGAAGAAACGTCCAGCTCAGAGATGAGCATCGACGAAGGGGGAGGAACGTCAGAAGAAAGCAGCAGTGAAGGGGGAGCGTCACCTGATCAGGTAAGTAAGGTACGTAATCTAACCCCGTCTCAGTCATTTCGATTTATTAAATGGCTTTCTAAAGATTTATTCGAATTAGAAAAAGAAAATAAAGAATTAAAAAAGAAATTAGCAAAAGCATGTCCACTTGAAATGTACGATAGTATGAAATCAGAAAATGAAAATTTAAAACTAGAAATTGAAAAATTGAAAAATGATGCATGCTTAAAGAAATTTCCGAAGTCAAAAATTAGAATTTATGGTAAATTAAATTGGTATATAAGGAAGCATAAAGGATAACTTAGGAAAATACCAAGAAACTATGTACCCCCTAGATTTTTGAATAATCCTGTAGGAAGGAACCTCTATTGGGTTCCAAAATTTGTACTTAATTAATCTTTCAAAAAATTAAAAGCTTACAGTGAGAAAATTAAACATTGAAATTCTTTATAGAAGTTTTGTCTAAGGAAGTGGTTGTTGCTCCAATAACCAAGAAGGCCTAGTGTCTCGCCACGACCTGGAAGCTAAAATATTGAAAGAAAATGTTTAATTGACTTTCTGAAAAAGCATTAAACAAGAATTAAATAATGCTTTGAAAGTTTATCAAATATTTATTAAAATAAACAAAAAAATATATTCTTAGAAATTTTCTCTTGAAAAATTCTAACTTATTTTTGGTTAGAAATTTTTTTTTTGAAAAACTTCATATGACTTAATTTTTTTTTAGAACATTTAAAAATTTTACTTAGGATTTTTTTTTACTTAGAATTTTTTTTTGGAAAATTCAATTTAACTTCGAATTTTTTTAAAAAAATTCATATTTTTTTCTTTTCAAAGATTTAATCTTACTTGAAAATATTTTACTTAAGACCCCATTTTTGCTGTGATCAAAGGGGGAGAGAAAAGTACAAGTTTATGGGGAGTTAGAAAATTTTAAAATTTCTGTTATTATTTTTATAAAAAGTGTTGCAATTTTACTAATTGCAAAAATTATGCTTAACTTGTTAGTTTAGTAATTTTTTCTTTAAAATTACTCTTTATGTCTATTTTAACCCTAACTTGAATTTGAGTTGATGCATATCAAAAAGGGGGAGATTGTTGGACCCCGTGATAGTTTTGATGTGATCAACCAAGTTAGTTAGGTCCTGCTGTGTTTGATCCCTGCGTCTGAGTGTGCAGGAGCTTAGGAACACAGGAAGTCGAGCGGAAGATGCAGCTAGCGAGAAGGACGACACAGGAAGGGAGCCGACGGGCTCGGTGCGTTCGAAGGACGAGAGAGCTGCGGAAGAGTACTCCGGTGGGTGTGAAGAGCGTGCGCGACGTTCGAGGGACGTTAAGCCGGGACGGAAGGATGCTCGAGGAGAAGGCTGGGAATTGGGTTCGGGTGAGCCCTATTCCGGTTGGCCGCAATCACCCAAGAGAACGGAGCATCGGAAGCTGAAGAAACCAAGCTGAAAAATGGAGCTGCCAGCTTGGAGGCGCCTCCAGCAGGCTTGGAGGCGCCTCCATCATGAAGGCGCCTTCAACCCTGTTGAAGGCGCCTTCAACAGGTCAGATTTGACCGTTTGCGTTCAATAATTTTTGTCCAACCAGCGGGGCGCCTTGAACCTTGTTGGAGGCGCCTTGGACCCTCGGGATAGACTTTCCAGGAGCTATATAAAGGCCCCTGGAGCTAGGAATTCAACAATAACTCAAGCAATCAATCTGTAAGCAATTCCTAGCAACTAAGTGAGCGTTATAAGTGTAAAAAGGCTTCTCCGCTTACAGTAAAGGAGATTCTGCTAGTAGAGATTTTTCATCGCCCTGGATTAACAACCTCCTTGGTTGTAACTAGGTTAAATTCTGTTTCTGTTTCTTTTTCTGTCTCCTTAATTTAGTTGTTATTTTATTACTGATTTAAATTCTGAGTTGAAATTCGAGGAGGGTATTTTTATTTTTGTTTTCAGCAATTCACCCCCCTCTTGCCGGTCTCCGCTGCACCAACACACTCTCCCAATCGATCAGCTAATCGATTAGACTTCGGTTCAATCGATCAGTTGATCGATTGACCACCCTTGACTTACTTAACTCAAGCTTAAGGGCCCCCAATTCCAACATCCCGTCAACCATGATCTATTGGAACTCCTCATACCTAGCATCCAGTCAAACTTGATCTGTCGGAACTTCTTTACCAAGTGTCCAGTCAATCCTTTGACCCACTTAGACTTTTCTCCTCGTGCCAACCCACTTAGACTTATTGTCCCGTGCCAAGTGTCCGGCCCTCCATGACCCACTTGGACTTCCTTTCACCAGATGTCTGGTCACCCTTGACCCATCTGGATTTCCTTGTGTCAAGTATCCGGTCACTCCTTTGACCTACTTGGACTTCCCAACACCAGGTGTCCGGCCAACCTTGACTCACCTAAATTTCCATGTGTTTGGCTTCACACAAGGTTTTTGCATCTGTCTAGCTACACTCACTAAGACTTTCCATCTGCCTGGCTTCACTCACCAGGACTTTCACCTAGCTTCACTCACTAAGATTTTCCCACTACCCGGCTTCACTCATCGGAGCTTTCACCTTCCTAGCTTCACTCACTAGGTCTTTCACCTGGCTTTACTCACCAGGATTTTTAACTGCCTGGCTTCACTCACCAGGACTTTCCCTTGCCTAACCTCTAGTGAGGACTTTCTCAGTCAAGTATCCGATCAACCCTTTGACCTACTTGACTCTGCTTCACATCTAACTGGTCAGTCCTTGACCAGAGGAAAATTGTATCAACAATCTCCTTAATCAAATGATTGCATCTGCAATCTCCATGTATTGTTAAACATCGAAACTCAAACATCAAGACTCAAACTTGAGCCAACTCAACCTTAGTCAACCAGATCAACCTTGACCTAGGGATATTGCACCAACAATCTCCCCCTTTTTGATATTTGACAATACCTTTAAGTTAGGCTGATCTCATAGCCTTAACTTCTTCTGCATGTCAATGCATGAATGAGGATTTCCTTCATTCTCTCCCTTTCTTAGAGGGCAAACTCCCCCTTTGGATAATGAATGCCTAACTTAAACCTTACATTCTACCCCTATTGGCACACATCAAAAACTCTCCCTCTGAAAAGTTACTCAACGTTGTGCACAACCTCACATGTTGTTCACAACACTACAATGAAGGTCTCATACCTTTCATTGTATTCAATGCTCACCCTTGAGCATTTACTACTTCACAATGCTCATCCTAGAGCATTCATCATTCCAACAATGAAGGTCTCATACCTTTCATTGTATCTAATGCTCATCCGTGAGCATACTCCTTATCTACAATGAAGATATTCAATCTTCCATTGTTCCCCAATGCCCAACCTTGAGCATTTTTCCAAACGAAGGATTTACCACCTTCAATGGTTTCAGAAAAATATTTCCATGTTTTTAAAGAGTAGCTCCCCCTAAAAACATACTTTAAACTTCTGTCATTGCACTAACAATGACTTGGAATCCCTAAACCTTCAGAAAATCCAAAATTTGAAGTTTTGATGTTCAAAAATCTAATATTAAAACTAACATCATCCTAAACTTCAACCTAGTCTTTCTTAACCAATTCATCCTTGTTTTCATCATGAAAACTCCCCCTAAATGTATATAAATATGTTTCAAGGGGTTAGGAATGGTTAAAGGGGCTAAAAATGTCTTAAAGTGCTGAAATTAGACTTTTTCATCCAAAATCAATCTTTTCAATCGATCAGGTTGGGACTCAATCGATTGAACTTGTTTCAATCGATCGCTTGATAGATTCCGTGAGCTTCTGCTCACAGAAAAAACCTTTGAATCGATCCACTAATCGATCCAAGCAAGGTTGAATCTATCGAATGATTGATTCAGCGAGCTTCTGCTCGCGACAATACCCATCTCAATCGATCGCCCGATCGATTGAGACACTCCAATCGATCGCCCGATCAATTGGAGGTTTGATTTCCTGAAATCTAATTTCACTAAAATTCAGAAATACCCTAAAAATTCTTTAAAATTCTAAAAATCATGAAAATTGTTGTAGACATTATTTAGGGTATATACTATCAAGGAAAAATAGTTTTTTTTTAAAGAAAATACATCTTATTTTCAAAGATTGACACAAAATTGGAAACTTGTAAAAACTTCAATGTTTCTTCCAAGTTTGTGTATAATTTTTCAATGATGATTACTATCAAAAGATAGCCTTCACCAAGGTTTTGCAAAGTATATTTAAAATGTTTTTCAAAACCAATTTCCAACCATGTTCTTTGGGTTCAATGCACATAACTTATACATTAGCTTTCCCAATGATTGGAGTACACATAACTATGTGTTTAGATAAAATCAAAACTCAAATAGATGCACTAAATCAATATCTTGAGTCTTGTTCATCATCTTAACATCTCACTTGTATCTAATGTGCACTAAAAATATACAAGTCAACTTATAGTCTTTGTGAGATGTAGATTTTAGTTTTGCCCTAAACTAGGGATCATGCATATCTATCTAGGCATTTTAGGAATTATGAACATCCACCTAGGATGTTACTTGTTAGTAAATGTCATTGTCTATACTTGCAAGGAATTAAAAATAATGCATGATGAGTTATGACATATATAAAAAAGAAATAATTTTCAAAAGAAAATATACTATTACTACATGATATATGTATGACATGACATGATATTTTTGTTTATTTTTCATAATAAATATGAATGCAAACTATGATGTCATGGAATATGATGGGCAAACAAAGCATGAAAATTTAGCATAAATAAAATATACCTAGATAATCTATCTAAGTATCCTTAATTCCTTAGCTAAATTAAAATCTAATCCTAGATTGCCCATATCTTCATAAGAAAATGTCAAAACCCAACTTGACAATTCTCTTACTCTTGGTTTAGTTGTATCAATTTAAATTAAATCCAATTCCTCAAATTTTGACACCTTTTACTCTTCCAATGAGTAATCACTTAAATTAAAACTTAAATTTGCACTTAACACCTTAAGAAAATACCAAAATCCCAATTTGGCATTTCTTATGCTTTTCTCAAGTGTGCCAATTTAAATTAAGTTCAATTCTTTAAATTTTGGCACATTTTACTCTTCCAAAGAATAAACATATGATTCATTTCATTTTCAAAGGTTTACAAAAACTTTGAAAATATTCTCCAAGTGCCAACTACATCAAGGTTGGGTTAACCACCCTTCCAATTTGAGTTGACACTCTCTAATCCTCTAGGGTATAGAGAATATGTTGGTGCGGGAAGCATCAGACGATCGAATCGTTGTTTTGATAATGGCAAAGGAATTCAAAGTTAAGGTTAGGTTGTTATCTAACAAGGTTCATGGAGCTTGCAGGAAAGTCCTAAGTGGTATTAAGGCAAAAGTCCTAACTGCGGTTAGGCGGGTGAAAACCCCTAGGGGGTGGTAACCCTAGGTCATAGGCGCAGTAGCCCTATGCGGAAAGTCTTGGCTAGTCGAGGGCTTCAGGCAAAAGTCCTAGGGGGTGGTAACCCTAGGTGAAAAGTCCTGGTGTCGCGAACCAAGTGGAAGACTGGACGAGCCGGGAAACAGGAGTCCAGCAGAAAGTCCAGAAGTATCGAGTGTCGAGCAAAAGTCCAGTCGATCTGGAGGATCGAGCTGGCATCAGGTAAACTCTCCTGAGAGGAGTAGGTGAGGACGCGTTCCCCGCAGAGGGAACAGTAGGCGTTGGGTCGGCCTAGGATCTTCCGGTCGAAAATCTGAAGTCAAACCCAGACAGTCTGGAAACTGTCAAATCTATTTCTATATCTTATCGTTTGTGCTCTAACTCTGTTTTGTAGGAACCTAATATTTTTATGCAGGGTTAGGTTTGACCGGGATCGGTCGACCGAACATTGGGATCGGTCGACCGAACCCTCAAGCCAGCAGATCAAACTTCCAAAGATTGGACCAGACTCGACCAGAGGATCGGTCGACCGAACCAAGGATCAGCGTCGACTGGATCAGACCAGGTTAATCAGGTCAGAGGAGCTGATCGGTCGACCGAACGAGGGGATCAGTTGACCGAACCAAGGATGAGACTTGACCAGATCGAAGCAGAGCGAGCGGATCGGATGGGAGAAGACTGTCTGATCGGTCGACCGAACGTAGGGATCGGTCGACCGATCCGCCTCGGGTCAAGCCTGATCCCGAAACTTGGGGATCTGGATCAGCCTCACATAGCCTATAAAAAGGAGCCTCAGAAGCAGTCGAAGAACATCAAGAACAGAAGAACCTGTGCTCCTCCATACGCTGCTACAAACACTCCAACAACGCTCTGCTACTCCAACGAATTACAACTCCAAGTTTCTTTGTTTTCGTTTCATTGGTATAGATTTTCTTTCATTTGCACTTAACTGTAATTCAAATTGTAATCATCTTTTTGATACTATAGTTGTTGCCCACCAAAAGCGATCAACGATCGCGGGCTTTAGAGTAGGAGTCGCCCTAGGCTCCGAACCAAGTAAACTCTTGGTGTCCTTTGTCTTCTGTGTGTTTTTGCTTGTTCCGCTTATCTTTCCGCTGCTTTAACTCGATACGCTTTTCTTACGATTCCGAAACATGTGAAATAGCCAGGAGCGCTATTCACCCCCCCTCTAACGTTTTCGATCCAACAATTGGTATCAGAGCGGGGTAGCTTTGATTTGGTGCAACCACCAATCAAGCAATTTTTCATGATATTTTCAGTTTTTCGGAGTCGATCGGAATTAGTATATTTACTATATTCCGATCCATTTCTCGTTCGAATCGATTTTTTTTCTCGAAGTTGGTGCAACACCACTCGAGTTCGTTTTTTCTTTATACATCCCGCACTACTAATCCAAGACCCAGTCTTGGAACAGATTCCCTGTTTCTGTGCGCAGGTTTTAAAATGACACTTCAAGAAGGTTATAGCACCGCTCGACCACCGCTCTTCACCGGAGACGACTTCGAGTACTGGAAGGGCCGGATGGAGGCATATCTCCAGACTCATTTTGAAGTCTGGATAATTGTCAAAACCGGGCTCTAACTACCAACTGACAGCGCTGACAAACAACTACCATATGAGGACTGGGACGCAACACTGATAAAGAAAGTAGAAGCAAACGCAAAGGCTACCTGCATACTCCAGTGTGGTCTGACAAAGGAGGAACTCAACAGAGTAGGACCGTTCTCGAGTGCAAAGGAACTATGGGAAAAGCTAATCGAGCTACATGAGGGTACATCAGAAACCAAGGTAAGTAAGCGAGATCTGCTGTTCAATAAACTATATAACATTAAAATGCAGGAAAATGAGACGGCTAGTCAACTCCATTCCCGGATTCAAGATCTACTCAACGGGCTTCACGCGATCGGACAGAAAGTGGAGAACCGCGATATATTGAGGTATGCTTTAAACGCCTTCCCGAGAAATGCCTTGTGGGCATCCATGGTAGATGCCTACAATGTTTCTAAAGATTTATCTTCCATTAAATTAGATGAACTTTTTTCTAAATTTGAATTGCATGAGCAGACTAATGCACCCCCGGTCGAAAAGGGTATAGCTCTCGTTGTAGGTACTAGCAGAACGCGTGAACCGAGATCGAGGCGCAGAACCGAACAAGAGTCAGAAGAAGAACCTAACTCTGACGATGAAGACAATGAACTTACGACTGAGCTCGTCAACCTAGTAAGGAAACTCTACAAGAAAAAGAAAGGCTTCACCAAGAAGGATCTCAAGAAGGCAATTCAATCCAAGGAGGCTCAACCAAAGTCAAAAGTAAAATTCGAAGTGACATGCTACGGCTGCAATCAGAAGGGGCACATCAAAGCCAACTGCCCAAATCAAAAGGACGCAAAGAAGCAGCAACGAAAAAAGAAGGCTCTGAAGGCGACCTGGGACGAGTCATCCTCGGAAGAGTCCGACGACGAAGAACTTGAACAGACGATTTTTCTCGCGATGACAGCTCGGGAGTACATTCAAGAATCCGGAAGTGAGGACGAATTGGAAGCTGAGTCCAAAAGAAGCCACGGATCCGTATCCATTTCCGAAGGGCCTGACCCCACTGTAAGTATGCTAGGAGTCTAGCCCTTGAAAAGTGAAGGGATAAGTCCCTACGGTTCGACCGACTCTGGAGTCAAGTAGCTATATGTTGGGAGCCTCGACCACGAGTACACCCTAACTACCCCTTGACTTTGACTGCTGCCTCCCCTTGTCTTTAATTGTCATATCATCTTAACTATTAACCCCACATTACTTTCAGGGCCGCTCACAATATGTTGTATCACAAGCTTTCCCTTCAAGTAAAGTCGAAGGAGGCTCATGACTGACTAACTAGACCTGAGTCTTGCTACTGTCTGATCTCTCGATCGGCTTGCGACTTCATTAGGCATTTGAAATGCAAAGTAAGGCATCAATGATGTGCGTGAGGGTGTATCGATGAAATGATTTGGTTGTCTTGTCTATTATAAATGTTATTTCATGGTGTCACGTGTTCCACCAACTCCTCATTCTCTAATGAGACATATGACGCACGTCTTTTTGTACGAACCAACGACCCTTCGATCTGACGGTTGTGACCAATCAGGCCATTTTGATCGAATGGTTAGGCTTTAAAGGTATCTCCAGGCTCCAATTAAAATCCCTAAGCATCTTAGGATGTGACCCACTCGTGCCCCATTTTATTGAATTTTCTTCTCCGGCCACACTCCCTTTCTTGTGATCACGCTCCCTTTCTTACGATCTCCGTTAGTAAGTGTTTTTCCCGCTCTTCCTTCACTCCTCCTTTGCTCATCCATGGCCCAAGAAACTTTTACCCCCTAGTACAAGTCCATTCATTCTGGTTTCAACCATTGTGACATTGAAATGATCCGTCTAACATGGGAGATCCCTGCAAACTTATGTATTCTCATTTTTGGTCCTCAGGACCGTCTCCATTGTCCTCCTCCGAGCTACATCACCTTCTTCAAAGATCAACTTCGAGTTGGTTTTTGTTTCTCTATCCCTTCCTTTCTATTTGAAATAAGCACATACTTCTGTATTCTGTTCCAGCAACTCGCTCCCAACGCCTTCCGCTCAATGTGTGGAATAGCAATCTAGTTCCGCTTGTATGATATTCCCCTTACTATCCTAAAAAATTAGAGCCCATAGTTTTTTCATTTCAATCCCATCCCAAGCTAGTTTTCTTCAAGAAACTACCTTCGTCCAATAAGAGATGAAAAATCTCATTTCTTTTTTATCGAAGTGGTCGAACCACATGTCTTGCCCGATCGGTTGACAAGCGGATCTTTCTCCCCTCCCTAAGTTAGGAGACTATCACCACGATCCTATTAAAATGTATACTAAAAGTCTAGCTTTTGTATAAACATTTATTTAGAAATAAGAATCACATTGGTCAAATGTCTACATTTATATGCTAAGTGTAGTTGTTCAATTAATTTATATTATAGATAACATGGTGTATGGTGTCACACACAGAAGATCATGTTATCAGTTCCTTATAAATTATAAATAGTTGCTCACAACCAAAATGGAATGGGACAAACCATTGGAGTGGTTGTAGTATAATTTGGTATTAGTTTATCTTGACTATAAAATTACACTAGTACACTCTGAGTGTATTGAGCAGGACCATTTAAGGTAGTTTCTTTTTATACTGACTATATAAAAGAACAATACCTCTATTATTATGGAAGTGTGTACTCTTAATCATGATATAATAACAAGCACATATACTTAATACTTATTTCTTTAATTTATCAAAGGGTGTGATTTAGCTCGTTAAATCAATAGACCCGATAAGTTGGGAAATGACATTATTTATATGGTGTGTTGTTGATTATAGAATGAAACTGTGTCCTAGTAATCTAGGTTGATGATGTTCCCTTGAAGAGCTCATAAGGATTGTCATGTAAACCCTGCAGGTGGACTTAGTCCGACATGACAATAAAGTTGAGTGGTACTATTCTTGGATCTAGATATTAATTAAGTGAGTTGTTAGTAACTCATCTAATTAGTGGGCATTCAATATCTTAAATACAGGGAGACTAACACACTCCTTATAAGGAGCCCATATAGTAATATGGGATTGGTACGGTAGCGCAATAATAACTCTTTAGTGGAATGAGATATTATTGATGAACTCGAGTTGGGTGTTCGGGGCAAACACGAGAAGCTCAAGTTCATCGGGAGACCAAAACCAATTCCTCCTCACGGTCCCTGTCGTAGCCTCTTATTTATAAAGTCTTATAGCCACTCAAACTCAACTTCTTACCCACCTTGAGGTGGCCGGCCAAGCCTAGCTTGGAGCCTAAGCTAGGGTCGGTCAAACAAAGGTTAGATGGGATCAAGTGGTGGCCGACCCTAGCTTGGAACCCAAGCTTAGGTGGCCAGCCACAATTAAAATAAAAGGGAGTTTATTTTAAAATCTTTCCTAATGTAGAAGACATGATTTTAAAAGAGAGTTTTTAAATTAAATCTTTCCTTTTATAGTTTCTACAAAGGATTAAGAGAAAGGTTTGATATCTTTCCTTATTTGTAGTTAAAAGGAAGATTTTAATTTTGGAGAAAACTTTCCTTTTTGTAATCATCCACATGTTTTAAAAGAGATATTTTAATTTATAAAAGTTTCCTTTTATAACCAACCATGAAGGGAATTTTAAAAGAGAAATTTTATTTTTAAAATTTCCGAAAACAAATTAGGAAGTTTTAATTTTGTGTTTAAAACTTTCCTTAGTTGGAGGACTTGTAGGGGCCGGCCACAAGATGGGTTAAAAGGAAATTTTAATTAAATTTTCCTTATTAGCCATTAGAAAGGAAAATAAGGAAGTTTTAATTATGTTTAAAACTTTTCATATTTGCCAAAACCAAAGAATATAAAAAAGAGGGTAGAGGTGCCTCACATAACAAGACATCTATTATACCTCTCTTCTCTTCCTTGGTGGTGGCTGACCCTCATCCTTCCTCTTCTCCTTTTCTTCTTCTTTGGTGGCCGGTGGCATCAACTCTTGGGTGTTGATATAGTCTGACCTGGCTGTTGTTTTGATGTTGACACAGATTTAAGTTTGTATCATATGTTAATTAAACTCGGTTTGATTAATGATCAAGGTTGATCAAGTGGAAGGGAAAAGTCCAAGTTGGAAACTTGGCACGTGAAGTCGGAGAGGGCTCGGTAGCTCGTTCTCCGGACTAGGTCAGAGAGGGCTCGGTAGCTCGTTCTCTGGACCTGACGAAGTCGGAGAGGGCTCGGTAGCTCGTTCTCCGGACTAGGTCAGAGAGGGCTCGGTAGCTCGTTCTCCGGACTAGGTCAGAGAGGGCTCGGTAGCTCGTTCTCTGGACCTGACGAAGTCGGAGAGGGCTCGGTAGCTCGTTCTCCGGACTAGGTCAGAGAGGGCTCGGTAGCTCGTTCTCTGGACCTGACGAAGTCGGAGAGGGCTCGGTAGCTCGTTCTCCGGACTAGGTCAGAGAGGGCTCGGTAGCTCGTTCTCCTGACCGGATAAGTCGGAGAGGGTTCGGTAGTTTGTTCTCGGACGAATCCTAGTATCACATAGGCATTGGATCGGTCAACAGACCGATCCAGTGATACTTTGGATGACTGATCGGTCCGTAGACCGATCTAGTAAGACTAAATTCTCTGATCGGTCTGGTGACCGATCAGGAAACACTCAGTAGCACACTGAGTGTAATCTGATCGGTCTGTAGACTGATCAGAGTGCAATCTGATCAGTCTTGAAGACCGATCAGGAAATGGTATTGCGAAGAGAAGAAGGCATGGATCGGTCGTGGAGACCGATCCACCTGCAGTCTGATCGGTCTTCACGACCGATCAGACAAGCTGTGGACCGATCAGGATATGTCCTGATCGGTCCATGGATCGGTCTGGTGACCTATCCACACATCCACGATTTGTTCGCTGTTTCTACGATTCCTCCACTGCATTTGATCTGCCTGATTCATGTGATATAACCCTCTGTGCTGTTAGCTTTTGAGTTTGCAGGATCACAGGTATCATTCCAAGCCTAATTTCAAATTAAGTCCATAAGAGGAATACGACAAATGGCCTTTCTGTTGTGATTCGCGGCGCATGGTGCATTTGAAGCATCAACGGCTACTGGTGTGATCTGGCTGCGATCCGCTTGACTCCTGGTGATTGGTTCGAGCTCAGAAGACACCAGTGAAGACTGTGATTTCATTGGTGTGAGTTCAGAGAACCAGGTAAGGAGGAAGAGGGATTGGCTGCAGCGATGATTCTGTGCAGTTTGACCACGATCCGTGACAGCAGAGAACAGGGGCTTAAGAAGCAGTAAAAAGCGAGAGGAAAGAACAAAAAAAAAGCAAGAAAGTTCTGTTGATCGTTGAGGTGTGCTAAGTTCTTGAGCTCTCGGGTGAGAAACTGCTATCTGTGAGTTCTCTGTTTCCACTGATCCTCGCGTGGCTGTAAGCGTTAGTTCATTCTTCTTTGCCACCGAGCTCTGTAAGTCTTGTGCTTTAACATATATATTTCTTGAGACTTTGTGAAGAGGTTACTCCACCGAGAAGGAGGATCTTTAGCTGGAATTTATCCGGAGTGCGATCTACCGAAGATCAAGGGGTCGTCCACCTTACGGACACGCCGAGGAGTAGGGGCAAGTTATCCCCGAACCTCGTAAATCCGTGTGTTAGTGAGCTTGTTTCCTCTTTGTTTTAGTAACCTAATTCCGCTGTGCTAACAAGTTTCTTTGTAGAAATTTGTGTTTAAGTTTTTAAGAGGCTATTCACCCCCCCCTCTAGCCATCTAAGATCCTAACAAGTGGTATCAGAGCCTGGTGCTCTTCATCTGGACTAACATCTAAAGGAGCAAGAAGATGGCCATGAAGGAAGGATTCAGCACCAACAGACCACCCTTCTTCGATGGAGCAGATTTCCAGTATTGGAAGAGCCGCATGGAGTATTACCTCAAGACTGATATCTCCATGTGGTTCTCGGTCAAGGAAGGATTCACACCACCGAAGGACGAAGAAGGTAAGGAACTCGATTCATCAAGGTGGTCTACCGAACAAACTCGTAAAGGGCAAGCCGATGCCAAGGCGGTGGTCACCTTACAATGTGGGATTGCCAAGGACCAACTCGTCAAGGTAGGTCCATTCTCGAGTGCAAAAGATTTATGGAACAAGCTTATCAAGCTCCAAGAAGGAACTCGAGATTCTCGGATAGCCAAGAGGGACCTATTCTTGAATCAACTACAAAATCTCACAATGAAGGAAAATGAAACGGTAAGTGAACTACATGGGAGGTTCAAGGAAATCATCAATGGTCTACATTCCGTAGATGAACGCGTGGAGAATCGCGATCTAGTAAGGTACGCTCTTAAAGCCTTTCCAAGGAATGCTTTGTGGTCATCTATGGTAGATGCCTACAAGGTTTCCAAGGATCTTTCCATTGTTAAATTAGACGAATTCTTTTGTGAAATGGAACTTCATGAACTTGCTAACAAAGGTCAAGGAGAGAAAGGTATTACCTTAGTTGCAGGACCAAAGAACAAGGATGGAAGAAGAAAGAGGGAAAAGAAGAAGGAGAAAGAGATTTCTTCATCTACATCCTCCTCCGAGTCTGATGATGAAGGCGGATCATCATCAAGCGAGATGGCCAACTTCATGAGGAGAATTATGAGAAGAAGCCGAAGATACAAAGGAAAAGGTAAACCTAATGATCAAAATATCGATAAGTCTAATGTTACTTGTTATGAGTGTAGCAAGAAAGGCCACTACCGGAGTGAGTGTCCAAAACTCAAGAAGGAGGAACGGGCCAAAAAGAAGGAGGAAAGTGTTAGGATCTTAGATGGCTAGAGGGGGGGTTGAATAGCCCCTTAAAAAACTTTAACAAAGATGTCTACAAAAAAACTTGTTAGCACAGCGGAAATAGGAAACTAAAACGAAAGGAAACAAACACACTAACACACAGATTTACGAGGTTCGGGGATAACTTGCCCCTACTCCTCGGCGTGTCCGTAAGGTGGACGACTCCTTGATCTTCGGTAGATCGCACCCCGGTAAAATTCCGGCTAGAGATCCTCCTTCTCGGTGGAGTAACCTCTCCACAAAGTCTCAAGAAAAATATATGTTAAAGCACGAGACTTACAGAGCTCGGTGGCAAAGAAGAATGAATGAATGCTTACAACCACGCGAGGATCAGTGGAAACAGGAACTCACAGATCGCAGTTTCTCACCCGAGAGCTCAAGAACAAAGCACACCTCAACGATCAACAGTTTCTATCACTTTCTTTTACTTGCTTGTTGTGCTTTTCTCTCGTTGTTTACTGCTTCTTAAACCCCTGTTCTCCGCTGTCACGGATCGTGGTGAATCTGCACAAAATCATCGCTGCAGCCAATCCTCTTCCTGGTCCTCTGAACTCACACCAATGAAATCACAGCCTTCACTGGTGTCTTCTGAGCTCGAATCAATCACCAAGAGTCAAGCGGATCGCAGCCAGATCTCACCAGTAGCCGTTGTTGCCTCAAATGCACCATGCGCCGCGAATCACAGCAGAAAGTTCATTTGTCGTATTCCTCTTATGAACTCAATTTGAAATTATGCTTGGAATGGTACCTGTAATCCTGCAAACTCAAAAGCTAACAGCACAGAGGGTTATATCACATAAATAAGGCAAAACAAATGCAGTGGAGGAATCGCAGAAACAACGAACAAAACAGCTTGTGTGTGGATCGGTCAGCAGACCGATCCAATGTACCATGGAATCATTCTGACCTAATTCGGTCCACAGAATGAGCTCCCGAGCCCTCTCTGACCTAGTCCGGAGAACGAGCTACCGTGCCCTCTCCTACTTCGTCAGGTCCAGAGAACGAGCTACCGAGCCCTCTCTGACCTAGTCCGGAGAACGAGCTACCGAGCCCTCTCCGACTTCGTCAGGTCCAGAGAACGAGCTACCGAGCCCTCTCTGACTTCGCAGGCCAAGCTTCCTTCTCGGCCTTTTCAACACCAGATGTCCGAGCACCCTTGAGCCATCTGGATTCCCTTGCCTGGCCTCACTCACCAGGTCAGAGAACGAGCTACCGAGCCCTCTCTGACCTAGTCCGGAGAACGAGCTACCGTGCCCTCTCTGACTTCGTCAGGTCCAGAGAACGAGCTACCGAGCCCTCTCTGACTTCGTCAGGTCCAGAGAATGAGCTACCGAGCCCTCTCTGACTTCGCGTGCCAAGTTTCCAACTTGGACTTTTCCCTTCCACTCGATCAACCTTGATCATTAATTAAAATGAGTTTAATTAACATCTGATACAAACTTAAATCCGTGTCAACATCAAAACAACAGCCAGGTCAGACTGTATCAACAATCTCCCCCTTTTTGTTGTTTGACAACACGATTTAAGTTTAGATCAGAAATGTTCTTATTTTCATAATTTTAGGGGAATCAAGATCCTCCCCCTAAGATGAATATACCATGATGTAAGGAAGTCAATAACGAGAATCAAGATCCTCCCCGTTATCTTCTCCCATAAAATCAAACCTTCATACATCTCTAAACTTAGATATCTCTCCCCCTTTGTCAAACACCGAAAAGGTGCGAATGGGGTGATAAGACTCAAAAGACTCCCCCTTAACCCATACTGTCTTTTCTTAATGCACCTAGAGTTCCCTCGAAGTGTATTATATGACAGTAAGAGATAAAATACAATCAAGTCATGTCATAGAAACAACATATGAATATGAACTGAAGCATAAGGAAAAGTAAGAAATAGACAAATGAATAGTAAAAATATACGAGTAGCATAAGTATCCAGGTCAGACAAAGATATCCAACAAGTAGCATCCAAAATACAGACAGGCAAACTGACACACAGAATGTATCAATCAATATCCTCAACATGAGGAAACTCATCACCATTCGCGGGAGGCTCGTAACCCTGAGGCGGCATGCTGGAGCTCGAAGGTGGATGGCCCGAGTAATGCTGTGGAGGTGGGTAGTTGGCCATCCAGCCCAGAAGCAGCTGCTGCGTCACCAGCTGCTGACTGCGTAGATCATCGTCAGCAGCTCATCGTGTCGATCAAAGCGACTCTCTAGCTCGGCGATCTGCCAGCGCAGATCAGGATCGGCCTCTCCATCGTCAACAGCAGGAGGAGCAGCAACAGGAGCAACCTGTCGTGGAGGTCCCCGTGGTAACTCACCTAGAGCTCTCCCATCCTTCCACCGGACATCCCCATTTTGTCCTATGATTCCAGACTTGGAAAATGTCCGTTTCCCAAGTCTGCAATCCTGTCTGACCATCTTGACTGTTCTACCCTTAGAGACATCAATCTGAAGAGTCTCGAGCCAATCTGTAATTATATGCCCATAAGGCATATAAACAGTGGAGCTGCTAGGCTGAGAATATGAAATGATCGAAGAATAGATGATCGACATGATATCAAAATCGAGACGCCGACGTAAACCATAAAGCATAAGACAATGATATGGTCGGATCTCAGATAATGGTTTAGATGTGATAGGTAGAAGGCAGTTCGTGACAATCTTAAAAAGAATGTAGTCTTGAGGAGACAATCTCAAGGCTGCAAAAGTAGGGAAGTCAACATCTAGCTCATCTAGTCCATCCGGTCTAGGGTGTCCAAAGAAATACTCATAGATGGAATCAGGTGAGACATCAAGTGGAGGAGGTAATGACTCTGGTAAATCAGGATAGATGGGAAAAGGATCTCATGAACACATCCGACAACCTAGATACCCAAAGAATTCTATGATGGAGAAGTCGATAGTTCTTTTAGCGACTCGGGTTTTATAAACACCATCACCGTTCTGATGAAGATTGTTATAGAATTCAGAGACTAGATCATAGTTGATGTCCCTTTCTAGGTAGACTATCGAGTCAAGTTTATAATAGGCTAGGGTTTCGGATATAGAAGGATAAAATTCATCCATGTACTTTCGATCCACAGATCGACATGGAAGCAGCTTGAATGTCCTCTGTTGAAATGCTTGCTCAAATTGGCGGTTCGGGAACCTTGACGAAGAGGAAGGTTGAGGTCGGGAGGGTGCCTGGGACTTGGATTTCTCAGGTGACTTAGATTTAGAGGTCCCTTCACCCACTACTTTCTTTCTAAGGTTTAACAAGTGGTAAAATGGGGCAATGAGGGAGCACCGGAGCCACCAGCACAACAAAAACATATATGGTTAGAAATGAAACCGAACTGCCAGCGTTCTAGAAAGGTAGAGAGTTACCTTGGTGCCATTGAACTTTTGGCTAGAGTTTCGGAGAGCTAGAGCTTCAGCTAGGGTTCGGCTAGAGGGCCGCGTGCAACGAGAAGAGAAAGAGTGAGGTGAGGGAAGGAGCCGGCTAGGGTTCCGCGTGAAAGAAGAAAAGAAGGGATCGGGAAGTTTTAATGGTTTACTGATGGGTATACAGTTGATGAAATGATCGGACGGCTGTCCGATCAGGAGAAATCCTGACCGATCAGGGAACGTCCTGATCGGTCAGGGAATGTCCTGATCGGTCGTGGAGACCGATCAGGGAGCTTCCTGATCGGTCCCCGGACCGATCAGAGGTGGATCAGTGTGCCAAGCCTCCTGATCGGTCGTGGAGACCGATCAGGGAAGCTCCTGATCGGTCCACGGACCGATCAGAAGTCGATCAGTAGCTGCTGATACGTGCCAGATCCACTGATCGGTCTGCAGACCGATCAGATATCGAAGAACTCTCCTGATCGGTCGTAGAGACCGATCAGATATCATCCTGATCGGTCCCTGGACCGATCAGATATCATCCTGATCGGTCCCTGGACCGATCAGTGTCTGATAATCAGTGACTTCTGTCTCTGAAATTCGTATAGACAGCTCTGAAACTTGGTTCAACAACTTCCAAGTTCAGAACCTAGGATCTGAAGAGCCCACAGCTTATATTCAGTGATACCAATGAATATTTCCTAATGATGAGCTCTAATGATTTTGAATTATCAAGGGCTCGAAAGTTTCAGACACTTCATAACCAATGTGTTGAATCTCAAAGTTTCAAAAGAGAAGTTTGTTTTATTTGTTTGCTGAAACTATGATTTATAGTGAACCAAGATAATAAATCTGACTCAGGCTATCGGTTCACGATATATCCTTCCTATGAGTAGTTACAAGTTTGTCAAAATATGTCAAATTTCTTCACCAACTTATCCTATTTTCAATCAAAATCAGGAAGGTATCAATCAAGGGTATCAATCAACACATCAACCAAGTTAGATGATTTCTAGACACCGATCCAACCAAGATTCCTTGGTTGGAATATATGAGTAAGATCTAGGAGCCAAATACACATGAATTATGTAATGGTCTTCCCCATACTCAATTTATGTCTCCTCAACCTAATTATTCAAGGGATGCATGATACATTTTGAATAAATTGGTTGATCCTAGCATCTCACCCCATTTTTAGCAAACAAAAATATTTTGTTAAACCTTATAGTTTGTGTGAGATGTCCCCAAGTTGCCCAAATTAATTTTCCAATTTCTCTTGTCATTTTAATGGTCCTTATTGATCATGATGTGGTCAAAATGACTTATTGGGCCAAGCACATTCCCAATTCCCTCCTTAAATGACTAAATTCACTTTTTGGAAGGGTTTGGTGAAACTATCGGCTAAGTTTGACTTTGACTTAACATATGTGAGTGCAATGTCTCCCCTAGCTACATGATCTCTAATGAAGTGATGACGCACTTCAATGTGTTTGGTCCTTGAATGATGGACTGGATTTTTCGTTAGGTTTATTGTGCTAATATTGTCACACAACACTTGCACTCCTTTATATGAAAGTCCATAATCTTCTAGAGTGTGAATCATCCACAACAATTGTGATACACTCTCTCCCATGGCAATGTATTCAGCCTCGGTCGTGGAGAGAGCAACACAATGTTGCTTCCGACTTGACCAACTAACCAACGATGATCCTAAGAATTGACACCCTCCACTAGTGCTTTTCCGATCCAATTTGCATCCAGCATAATCGGAATTGGTATAGCCTATCAAATCAAAAGACTCCGTACGAGGGTACCAAAGACCTACTCTAATTGTGCCTTTAAGGTATCTCAGAATTCTCTTAACTGCAATTAAATGAGATTCCTTGGCACAGACTTGATATCTAGCGCACATGCCCATAGCAAAGAGTATGTCCGGTCGACTAGCTGTGAGATATAGAAGACTACCGATCATGCTTCTATATTGCGTTAGATCAACTGATTTTCCACTCTCATCATTGTCCAGACGAGTGTTCGTTGCCATTGGAGTGGACACTTCCTTAGAGTCACTCATGTTGAATTTCTTGAGCATCTCTTGAGTGTATTTCGTCTGATGGACATAAATTCCATCTCGAGTTTGTTTGATTTCAAGTCCAAGGAAGAATGTCAATTCTCCTACTAGACTCATCTCAAACTCACTTTCCATGTGAGTGATAAATTCATTCAAATAGCCCTTGTTATTTGAGCCACAAATTATGTCATCGACATACACTTGGGCTACAAAAATGTTTTCACCATCTCTACGCAGAAATAGTGTTGGGTCTATTTGGCCTCTTACAAAACCCTTTTCTAGTAAATATGTTGACAACCTTTCATACCAAGCTCGTGGTGCTTGTTTAAGCCCATAAAGTGCTTTCTTGAGCTTGTACACGTGGTTTGGAGCTTCGGTATTCACAAACCCCGGTGGTTGTTCAATATAGACTTCTTCTTTAATAAAACCATTTAAGAAGGCAGATTTAACATCTATTTGATAGAGCTTGAAACCTCTATGTGCAGCAAAAGCTAGCATCAAACGAATGGACTCTAATCGTGCCACGGGAGCATAAGTCTCATCATAATCGAGGCCTTCGACTTGACTATAGCCCTTGGCTACAAGTCTTGCCTTGTTTCTTACGACTTCTCCCTTTTGGTTTAACTTATTTTTGAAGACCCATTTAGTTCCAATAATGGTGGTCTTCTTAGGTCTAGGAACTAAGTCCCACACTTGGCTCCTTTCAAATTGACCTAACTCATCTTGCATAGCTATGATCCAATCAGGATAGCGCAATGCCTCATCAACTAATTTTGGTTCAATCTCTGAAATCAATGCGACTTCATTAGACTCATTTCTAAAGAATGATCTAGTCCTAACCCCTTGTTGGATGTCTCCCACAATTTGGTCTTGGGGATGACTAGTGGCTATCCTAGATTGTCTTGGTGTTGGTGGTGCCTCATGAATGGTCTCACTAGGCACAGGCAAGGACTCAATATCAGGCAAAGGATCAGATTGAGTTCTTTGTTGCCTTTGCTTATCAACATCAGAGTCAACTTCGACTCGTTCTTCATTTTGATCATTCAAACTTAGATTTCTAAGTTCAAATTGAATTTCTCCTACATCCCTTGATTGATCATTTAAGTTAGGAATTTCTTCAAAAGCTACATCAGAGGACACTTCAATCAATTTAGTCCTATTGTTGTAGACTCGATAGGCTTTGCTGGTGAGTGAGTACCCGACCAGTATCCCTTCATCAGCTTTGGCCGAAAATTTTCCAAGATGGTCCTTGGTGTTCAAAATAAACACCTTACAACCAAACACCCTAAGATGTTTAATTGTAGGGGGTTTTCCAAACCAAAGTTCATGAGGAGTCTTTCCTAAAAACCTATGTATCAGGATTCGATTTTGCACATAGCAAGCTGTATTTACAGCTTCAGCCCACAAGTAACTCGGTAGTGAGTACTCATTGAGCATACTTCGTGCAGCCTCTTGTAAGACTCGGTTCTTTCTCTCCACAAACCCATTTTGCTGTGGGGTCCTTGGAGTAGAGAACTCATGCCTATATCCCTTTTCTTGACAAAATTCTAAAAACCTATGATTTTGAAATTCCCCACCATGATCACTTCTAATGGTTTTAATTGTTGTTGATTTTTCATTTTCAGTTCTTCTACAAAAGGAAATAAAGATATCTATGGTTTGATCCTTAGTTTTCAAAAAGAAGGTCCATGTATACCTAGTAAAGTCATCAATAATCACAAAACAGTATCTACTTCCATTCAATGAAATAACACTACTGCAATCAAACAAATCTATATGTAATAGGTCTAAAGCAGTGGTTGTACTTACAGCGCTTTCACCTTTATGAGGCGCTTTAGTTTGCTTACCCTTCTGACATGCATCACACAATTTGGTCTTTTGGTACTTGATGCTTGGTAAGCCTCGCACTAACCCTTTGTTGAGCAGCTTCCGGATATTCTTCATGTTCACATGAGCCAACCTCCTATGCCAAAGCCACGATTCTTCTTCTTTCGACATGAAACACTTAGCAAGAGCATTAGTAGCACTTTTAAAAGAAACTTGATAAATGTTATCTACCCTTGTGCCTACTAGTACCGTGTCAAGTGTGTCAATGTTTTTGACTAGACATTGACTCGAATGAAACTCAATTGTGTAACCGGTATCACACAATTGACTGACACTTAGGAGATTAAAAGTCATCCCCTTGACTAGAAGGACATTCTTGATTTGGAGGCATTCGGATATATGAATGTCTCCAACTCCTATAACCTTAAGACTACCATTATTACCAAAAGGCACATTACCTCTATTTTTGTTTTGAATGGTAGAAAATAGTGACTTGTCCCCGGTCATGTGCTTGGAGCATCCACTATCAACAAACCAAGTTGATAGACGCTCCCCCTTTACCAATGCCTACAAGACACGAAAGATAGATGTTTTAAGTACCCAAATCTTGGGACCTAATGCATCTACAATGAAGGACTTAGGCACCCATGCCTTTGTTACCTTCTTCCTAGTCTCATGAACCCTAGAAACATGCGATCTATGAAATTGGGTTCTTGACACTAAAGAAATAAAGCTAGACTCCTTAGGTTGGTATCCTAACCCAGCCTTGTTGTAGACCGCCCTTTGGGCATTTAGAATCATGTTTAGGGTCTTAGAGCTAGTTGAGAATTTCTCAAGCATTTTCTTGAGTTTCTCAACCTCACCCTTCAAGGCCTTGTTCTCATCTTCAAGGAGCTCTAGATGTAGGTCATCAACCTCATCTTCCCTAAGAGCTCTCAAGTTCTCTACTTCTTCTTTTAATGATTTATTTTCTGTTTTTGATTTTTTAAGCAAGGTAGACAAATGTGTAATAGTCTTATAACATTTTTCTAAGTGAGAAGAGGTTACCTCTTCATCATCCGAAGATGATGAAGTCGCGGCTGAAGTGCTTGAGTCATCACTCTCGGACGACTCGGACTCCTCCCTTGCCATGAGTGCCAATTGCCGAGTACTCTTCTCCTTCTTCTCTTCCTCCTCCGATGAGCTTGAGGAAGATTCATCCCAAGTGGCCTTGAGAGCTTTCTTCTTCTTGGCTCTCTCCTTCTTTTTGGCCCGTTCCTCCTTCTTGAGTTTTGGACACTCACTCCGGTAGTGGCCTTTCTTGCTACACTCATAGCAAGTAACGTTAGACTTATCAATATTTTGATCTACAGTCTTACCTTTGTATCTCCTGCTTCTTCTCATGATCCTCCTCACAAAATTTGCCATCTCGCTCGATGATGATCCACCTTCATCATCGGACTCGGAGGAGGATGAGGATGAAAGAATCTCTTTCTCCTTCTTCTTTCCTTTCTTTCTTCTCCCATCCTTGCTCTTTTCTCCTGCAACCAAAGCTATACCTTTCTCCTTTTGACCTTTGTTAGAAAGTTCATGAAGTTCCATTTCACAAAAGAATTCATCTAACTTTACAATGGAAAGATCCTTGGAAACCTTGTAGGCATCTACCATAGATGACCACAAGGCATTCCTTGGAAAGGATTTAAGAGCGTACCTTACTAGATCGCGATTCTCCACGCGTTCATCTACGGAATGTAGACCATTGATGATTTCCTTGAACCTCCCATGTAGTTCACTTACCGTTTCATTTTCCTTCATAGTGAGATTTTGTAGTTGATTCAAGAATAGGTCCCTCTTGGCTATCCGAGAATCACGAGTTCCTTCTTGGAGCTCGATAAGTTTGTTCCATAAATCTTTTGCACTCGAGAATGGACCTACCTTGACGAGTTGGTCCTTGGCAATCCCACATTGTAAGGTGACTACTGCCTTGACATCGGCTTGCCCTTTACGAGTTTGTTCAGTAGACCACCTTGATGAATCGAGTTCCTTACCTTCTTCATCCTTCGGTGGTGTGAATCCTTCCTTGACCGAGAACCACATGGAGATATCAGTCTTGAGGTAATACTCCATGCGGCTCTTCCAGTACTGGAAATCTGCTCCATCGAAAAAGGGTGGTCTGTTTGTGTTGAATCCTTCCTTCATGGCCATCTTCTTGCTCCTTAGGATGTTAGTCCAGTTGAAAGAGCACCAGGCTCTGATACCACTTGTTAGGATCTTAGATGGCTAGAGGGGGGGGGGGTGAATAGCCCCTTAAAAAACTTTAACAAAGATGTCTACAAAAAAAACTTGTTAGCACAGCGGAAATAGGAAACTAAAACGAAAGGAAACAAGCACACTAACACACAGATTTACGAGGTTCGGGGATAACTTGCCCCTACTCCTCGGCGTGTCCGTAAGGTGGACGACTCCTTGATCTTCGGTAGATCGCACCTCGGTAAAATTCCGGCTAGAGATCCTCCTTCTCGGTGGAGTAACCTCTCCACAAAGTCTCAAGAAAAATATATGTTAAAGCACGAGACTTACAGAGCTCGGTGGTAAAGAAGAATGAACGAATGCTTACAACCACGCGAGGATCAGTGGAAACAGGAACTCACAGATCGCAGTTTCTCACCCGAGAGCTCAAGAACAAAGCACACCTCAACGATCAACAGTTTCTATCACTTTCTCTTACTTGCTTGTTGTGCTTTTCTCTCATTGTTTACTGCTTCTTAAACCCCTGTTCTCCGCTGTCACGGATCGTGGTGAATCTGCACAAAATCATCGCTGCAGCCAATCCTCTTCCTGGTCCTCTGAACTCACACCAATGAAATCACAGCCTTCACTGGTGTCTTCTGAGCTTGAATCAATCACCAAGAGTCAAGCGGATCGCATCCAGATCTCACCAGTAGCCGTTGTTGCCTCAAATGCACCATGCGCCGCGAATCACAGCAGAAAGTTCATTTGTCGTATTCCTCTTATGAACTCAATTTGAAATTATGCTTGGAATGGTACCTGTAATCCTGCAAACTCAAAAGCTAACAGCACAGAGGGTTATATCACATAAATAAGGCAAAACAAATGCAGTGGAGGAATCGCAGAAACAACGAACAAAACAGCTTGTGTGTGGATCGGTCAGCAGACCGATCCAATGTACCATGGAATCATTCTGACCTAATTCGGTCCACAGAATGAGCTCCCGAGCCCTCTCTGACCTAGTCCGGAGAACGAGCTACCGTGCCCTCTTCGACTTCGTCAGGTCCAGAGAACGAGCTATCGAGCCCTCTCTGACCTAGTCCGGAGAACGAGCTACCGAGCCCTCTCTGACCTAGTCCGGAGAACGAGCTACCGAGCCCTCTCCGACTTCGTCAGGTCCAGAGAACGAGCTACCGAGCCCTCTCTGACCTAGTCCGGAGAACGAGCTACCGTGCCCTCTCCGACTTCGTCAGGTCCAGAGAATAAGCTACCGAGCCCTCTCTGACTTCGTCAGGTCCAGAGAACGAGCTACCGAGCCCTCTCTGACTTCGCGTGCCAAGTTTCCAACTTGGACTTTTCCCTTCCACTCGATCAACCTTGATCATTAATTAAAATGAGTTTAATTAACATCTGATACAAACTTAAATCCGTGTCAACATCAAAACAACAGCCATGTCAGACTGTATCAACAGAAAGAGCCAAGAAGAAGAAAGCTCTAAAGGCCACTTGGGATGAATCTTCCTCAAGCTCATCGGAGGAGGAAGAGAAGAAGGAGAAGAGTACTCGGCAATTGGCACTCATGGCAAGGGAGGAGTCCGAGTCCGAGAGTGATGACTCAAGCACTTCAGCCGCGGCTTCATCATCTTCGGATGATGAAGAGGTAACCTCTTCTCACTTAGAAAAATGCTATAAGACTATTACACATTTGTCTACCTTGCTTAAAAAATAAAAAACAGAAAATAAATCATTAAAAGAAGAAGTAGAAAACTTGAGGGCCCTTAGGGAAGATGAGGTTGATGACCTACATCTAGAGGTCCTTGAGGATGAGAACAAGGCCTTGAAGGGTGAGGTTGAGAAACTCAAGAAAATGCTTGAAAAATTCTCACCTAGCTCTAAGACCCTAGACATGATTCTAAATGCCCAAAGGGCGGTCTACAACAAGGCTGGATTAGGATACCAACCTAAGGAGTCTAGCTTTATTTCTTTAGTGTCAAGAACCCAATTTCATAGATCGCATGTTTCTAGGGTTCATGAGACTAGGAAGAAGGTAACAAAGGCATGGGTGCCTAAGTCTTTCATTGTAGATGCATTAGGTCCCAAGATTTGGGTACCTAAAACATCTATCTTTCGTGTCTTGTAGGCATTGGTAAAGGGGGAGCGTCTATCAACTTGGTTTGTTGATAGTGGATGCTCCAAGCACATGACTGGGGACAAGTCACTATTTTCTACCATTCAAAACAAAAATAGAGGTAATGTGTCCTTTGATAATAATGGTAGCCTTAAGGTTATAGGGGTTGGAGACATTCATATATCCGAATATCTCCAAATCAAGAATGTCCTTCTAGTCAAGGGGATGACTTTTAATCTCCTAAGTGTCAGTCAATTGTGTGATACGGGTTACATAATTGAGTTTCATTCGAGTCAATGTCTAGTCAAAAACATTGACACACTTGACACGGTACTAGTAGTCACAAGGGTAGATAACATTTATCAAGTTTCTTTTAAAAGTGCTACTAATGCTCTTGCTAAGTGTTTCATGTCAAAAGAAGAAGAATCGTGGCTTTGGCATAGGAGGTTGGCTCATGTGAACATGAAGAATATCCGGAAGCTGGTCAACAAAGGGTTAGTGCGAGGCTTACCAAGCATCAAGTACCAAAAGACCAAATTGTGTGATGCATGTCAGAAGGGTAAGCAAACTAAAGCGCCTCATAAAGGTAAAAGCGCTGTAAGTACAACTACTGCCTTAGACTTATTACATATGGATTTGTTTGATTGCAGTAGTGCTATTTCATTAAATGGAAGTAGATACTGTTTAGTGATTATTGATGACTTTACTAGGTATACATGGACCTTCTTTTTGAAAACTAAGGATCAAACCATAGATATTTTTATTTCCTTTTGTAGAAGAACTGAAAATGAAAAATCAACAACAATTAAAACCATTAGAAGTGATCATGGTGGGGAATTTCAAAATCATAGATTTTTAGAATTTTGTCAAGAAAAGGGATATAGGCATGAGTTCTCTACTCCAAGGACCCCACAGCAAAATGGGGTTGTGGAAAGAAAGAGCCGAGTCTTACAAGAGGCTGCACGAAGTATGCTCAATGAGTACTCACTACCGAGTTGCTTATGGGCTGAAGCTGTAAATACAGCTTGCTATGTGCAAAACCGAATCCTGATACATAGGTTTTTAGGAAAGACTCCCCATGAACTTTGGTTTGGAAAACCCCCTACAATTAAACATCTTAGGGTGTTTGGTTGTAAGGTGTTTATTTTGAACACCAAGGACCATCTTGAAAATTTTTTGACCAAAGCTGATGAAGGGATACTGGTCGGGTACTCGCTCACCAGCAAAGCCTATCGAGTCTACAACAATAGGACTAAATTGATTGAAGAGTCCTCTGATGTAGCTTTTGAAGAAATCCCTAACTTAAATGATCAATCAAGGGATGTAGGAGAAATTCAATTTGAACTTAGAAGGCTAAGTTTGAATGATCGAAACATAGAAAGAGTCGAAGTTGACTCTGATGATGATGAGCAAAGGCAACAAAGAACTCAATCTGATCCTTTGCCTTTTATTGAGTCCTTGCCCGTGCCTAGTGAGACCATTCATGAGGCACCACCAACACCAAGACAATCTAGGATAGCCACTAGTCATCCCCAAGACCAAATTGTGGGAGACATCCAACAAGGGGTTAGGACTAGGTCATTCTTTAGAAATGAGTCTAATGAAGTCGCATTGATTTCAGAGATTGAACCAAAATTAGTTGATGAGGCATTGCGCGATCCTGATTGGATCATAGCTATGCAAGATGAGTTAGGTCAATTTGAAAGGAGCCAAGTGTGGGACTTAGTTCCTAGACCTAAGAAGACCACCATTATTGGAACTAAATGGGTCTTCAAAAATAAGTTAAATCAAAAGGGAGAAGTTGTAAGAAACAAGGCAAGACTTGTAGCCAAGGGCTATAGTTAAGTCGAAGGTCTCGATTATGATGAGACTTATGCTCCCGTGGCCCGATTAGAGTCCATTCGTTTGATGCTAGCTTTTGCTGCACATAGAGGTTTCAAGCTCTATCAAATGGATGTTAAATCTGCCTTCTTAAATGGCTTTATTAAAGAAGAAGTCTATGTTGAACAACCACCGGGGTTTGTGAATACCGAAGCTCCAAACCACGTGTACAAGCTCAAGAAAGCACTTTATGGGCTTAAACAAGCACCACGAGCTTGGTACGAAAGGTTGTCAACATATTTACTAGAAAAGGGTTTTGTAAGAGGCCAAATAGACCCAACACTATTTCTGCGTAGAGATGGTGAAAACATTTTTGTAGCCCAAGTGTATGTCAATGACATAATTTGTGGCTCAAATAACAAGGGCTATTTGAATGAATTTATTTCTCACATGGAAAGTGAGTTTGAGATGAGTCTAGTAGGAGAATTGACATTCTTCCTTGGACTTGAAATCAAACAAACTCGAGATGGAATTTATGTCCATCAGACGAAATACACTCAAGAGATGCTCAAAAAATTCAAAATGAGTGACTCTAAGGAAGTATCCACTCCAATGGCGACAAACACTCGTCTTGACAATGATGAGAGTGGGAAACCAGGTGATCTAACACAATATAGAAGCATGATCGGTAGTCTTCTATATCTCACAGCTAGTCGACCGGACATACTTTTTGCTGTGGGCATGTGCGCTAGATATCAAGTTTGTGCCAATGAATCTCATTTAAGCAGCTAAGAGAATTCTAAGATATCTCAAGGGCACAATTAGAGTAGGACTGTGTACCGAGTCTTTTGATTTGATAGGCTATACCGATTCCGATTATGCCGGATGCAAATTGGATCGAAAAGCACTAGTGGGGTTGCCAATTTTAGGTTCATCGTTGATTAGTTGGTCAAGTCGGAAGCAACATTGTGTTGCTCTCTCCACGACCGAGGCTGAATACATTGCCATGGGAGAGAGTGTATCACAATTATTGTGGATGATTCACACTCTAGAAGATTATGGACTTTCATATAAAGGAGTGCAAGTGTTGTGTAACAACATTAGCACAATAAACCTAACAAAAAATCCAGTCCATCATTCAAGGACCAAACACATTGAAGTGCGTCATCACTTCATTAGAGACCACGTAGCTAGGGGAGACATTGCACTCACATATGTTGAGTCAAAGTCAAACTTAGCCGACATTTTCACCAAACCCCTTCCGGAAAATGAATTTAGTCATTTAAGGAGGGAATTGGGAATGTGTTTGGCTCAATAAGTCATTTTGACCACATCATGATCAATAAGGACCATTAAAATGACAAGAGAAATTGAGAACTTAATTTGGGCAACTTGGGAACATCTCACACAAACTATAAGGTTTAACAAAATATTTTTGTTTGCTAAAAATGGGGTGAGATGCTAGGATCAACCAAATTATTCAAAATGTATCATGCATCCCTTGAATAATTAGGTTGAAGAGACATAATTTGAGTATGGGGAAGGCCATTATATAATTCATGTGTTTTTGGCTCCTAGATCTTACTCATATATTCCAACCAAGGAATCTTGGTTGGACCTGTGTCTAGAAATCATTTAACCTTGTTGATGTGTTGATTGATACCCTTGATTGATACCTTCCTGATTTTGATTGAAAATAGGACAAGTTGGTGAAGAAATTTTGACATATTTTGACAAACTTGTAACTACTCATAGCAAGGATATATTTTGAACCGATAGCCTAAGTCAGATTTATTACCTTGGTTCACTATAGATCATAGTTTCAGCAAACAAACAAAACAAACTTCTCTGGTTTTGAAACTTTGAGATTCAACACATTTGTTATGAAGTGTCTGAAACTTTCGAGCCCTAAATAATTCCAAATCATTAGAGCTCATCATTAGGAAATATTCATTGGTATCACTGAATATAATCTGTGGGCTCTTCAGATCCTAGGTTCTGAACTTGGAAGTTGTTGAACCAAGTTTCAGAGCTTTCGATACAAATTTCACGAATTTCAGAGACTGAAATCACTGATTATCAGACACTGATCGGTCCAGGGACCGATCAGGATGATATCTGATCGGTCTCTACGACCGATCAGGAGAGTTCCACCTCTCTGTTCGATATCTGATCGGTCTGCAAACCGATCAGGGGTTCTGGCACTTACTGATCGACCTCTGATCGGTCCGGGGACCGATCAGGAGGTTCCCTGATCGGTCCCCACGACCGATCAGGAGGCTCTGGCACGCGACCTTACTAATCCACATCTGATCGGTCCAGGGACCGATCAGGACACTCCCTGACCGATCAGGACGTTCCCTGATCAGTCAGGATTTCTCCTGTTCGGACAGCCGTCCGATCTTATGACCCTCTTTAACTTCCCCCAATCCTTCGTCCTCTCATTTCACGCCGAAAACCCTAGCCGAACCACTCCTCAGTCCCGACTCTTCTCTTCATCTTCTCCGAAAGCCTCAAATGGCGCCCAGGTAACTTCCTTTCTCCCCGAAATCTGTTCATTTTTGGCATTTTAGTTTCTTTTCACAGTGTATCTCTGTGTGTTGTCTCGATTCTCAACTCTGTGGTTCCCATGGACTCCCATTTGCCCCGACCATGTCCCATTTTTGACCTATTTAGGAAGAAATCAGCCGGTGAGGGTACGTCTAAGTCATCTGCTGAGAAATCCAAGTCCCAGGCACCCTCCCAACCTCAACCTGCCTCTTCTTCGAGATTCCCGAACTGACAGTTTGAACAAGTGTTTCAACAGAGGACATTCAAGCTACTCCCATGTCGATTTGTGGATCGAAAGTACATGGATGAGTTTTGTCCCTCTGTATCCGAAACCCTGGCATATTACAAACTTGACTCGTTAGTCTACCTAGAAAGGGACATCAACTATGACCTAGTATCTGAATTCTACAACAATCTTCAACAAACCAGTGATGGTGCTTATAGAACCAGAGTCGCTAGGAGAACTATCGATTTCTCCGTCGTAACATTCTTTCGGTATCTAGGTTGCCGAATGATTTCAGGAGATCTTTTTCCCATTTATCCTGATTTACCCGATCCTTTACCTCCTCCATTTGATGTCTCACCTGATTCCATCTATGAGTACTTCTTCGGTCATCCTAGACCAGGTGGACTGGATGAGTTGGATGTTGATTTTCCCACCTTTGCCGCCCTACTACTATCTGCCCCTGACTATATTCTTTTTAAGATAGTCACAAACTGTCTTCTTCCAATCACATCCAAACCTCTAGCAGAGATCCGACCCTATCATTGTTTGATGCTTTATGGGTTGCGTCGGCGTCTCGACTTTGACATTATGTCCAGCATCTATTCATCGATCATCTCATATACTCAGCCTAGCAGCTCCACTATTTATATGCCTTATGGGCATATAATTACAGATTGGCTCGAGACCCTTCTGATAGATGTGTCTAAGGGTAGGATAGTGAAGATGGCCAGACAGGATTGCCGACTTGGGAAACGGGCATTTTCCAAGTCCGGCATCTTGGGACAGAATGGGGATGTTGGTGGAAGGATGGGAGAGGTCTGGGAGAGTTACCACGGGCACTTCCTCGACAGGTTGCTGCTCCTCCTCCTGCTGCTGATGAGGCCGATCCTGATCTGCGCTGGCAGATCGCTGAGCTAGAGAGCCGCTTCGATCAGCACGATGAGCTGCTGTCTGCTGAGCTCCATGGACTGCGTGTTCGGATCGACCAGCGCTACGATGACTTACGCAGTCAGCAGTTGGTGACGCAACAGCTGCTTCTGGGCTGGATGGCCAACTACCCACCTCCGCAGCATTTCTCGGGTCATCCACCTTCGAGCTCCAGCATGCCGCCTCAGGGTTACATGCCTCCAGCAGATGATGATGATGTTCCTCGTGTTGAGGACATTGATTAATACATTCTGTGTGTCACTATGCCTGTCTGTGTTTTGGATACTATTTGTTGGATATCTTTGTCTGACCTGGATACTTATGCTACTCATATATTTTTGCTATTCATTTGTCTATTTCTTGCTTTTCCTTATGCTTCAGTTCATATTAATATGCTGTTCCTATACCATGACTTGATTGTATCTTATCTCTTTCTTACTGTCATATAATACACTTAGAGGGAACTCTAGGTGCATTAAGAAAAAGACAGTATGGGTTAAGGGGGAGCCTTTTGAGTTTTGTCACCTCATTTTCACATTTTCGGTGTTTGACAAAGGGGGAGAGGATACCCAAGTTTAGAGATGTATGAAGGCTTGATTTTAGGGGAAAAGATAACGGGAAGGATCTTGATTCCCGTTATTGACTTAGTGGTGTATCCATCTTAGGGGGAGGATCTTGAATCCCCTAAAATTATGAAAATAAGAACATTTCTGATCTAAACGTAAATCGTGTTGTCAAACAACAAAAAGGGGGAGATTGTTGATACAGTCTAACCTGGCTGTTGTTTTGATGTTGACACAGATTTAAATTTGTATCAGATGTTAATTAAACTCGGTTTGATTAATGATCAAGGTTGATCAAGTGGAAGGGAAAAGTCCAAGTTGGAAACTTGGCACGCGAAGTCGGAGAGGGCTCGGTAGCTCGTTCTCCAGACTAGGTCAGAGAGGGCTCGGTAGCTCGTTCTCTGGACCTGACGAAGTCGGAGAGGGCTCGGTAGCTCGTTCTCCGGGCTAGGTCAGAGAGGGCTCGGTAGCTCGTTCTCTGGACCTGACGAAGTCGAAGAGGGCTCGGTAGCTCGTTCTCTGGACCTGACGAAGTCGGAGAGGGCTCGGTAGCTCGTTCCTGGACCGGGTGGAAGGGCCAGCTGCTCTCCGGACCTGACGAAGTCGGAGAGGAGGTGCTTCGCCTGGACAAGAGCGCGGGAGGCCGAGCGGCTCTGGACCTGACGAAGTCGGAGAGGGTTCGGTAGTTTGTTCTCCGGATTAGGTCAGAGAGGGACCTAAGTGGACATTCCATGGTACATTGGATCGGTCGGCAGACCGATCCAGTGATACATAAGACAGTGGATCGGTCGGCAGACCGATCCAGTGATACATAAGACAGTGGATCGGTCGGCAGACCGATCCAGTGAAACTAAGTTTCCTGATCGGTCTGGTGACCGATCAGGAAACACTCAGTAGCACACTGAGTGTAATCTGATCGGTCTGTAGACTGATCAGAGTGCAATCTGATCGGTCTTGAAGACCGATCAGGAAATGGTATTGCGAAGAGAAGAAGGCATGGATCGGTCGTGGAGACCGATCCACCTGCAGTCTGATCGGTCTTCACGACCGATCAGACAAGCTGTGGACCGATCAGGATATGTCCTGATCGGTCCATGGATCGGTCTGGTGACCGATCCACACATCCACGATTTGTTCGCTGTTTCTACGATTCCTCCACTGCATTTGATCTGCCTGATTCATGTGATATAACCCTCTATGCTGTTAGCTTTTGAGTTTGCAGGATCACAGGTATCATTCCAAGCCTAATTTCAAATTAAGTCCATAAGAGGAATACGACAAATGGCCTTTCTGTTGTGATTCACGGCGCATGGTGCATTTGAAGCATCAACGGCTACTGGTGTGATCTGACTGCGATCCGCTTGACTCCTGGTGATTGGTTCGAGCTCAGAAGACACCAGTGAAGACTGTGATTTCATTGGTGTGAGTTCAGAGAACCAGGTAAGGAGGAAGAGGGATTGGCTGCAGCGATGATTCTGTGCAGTTTGACCACGATCCGTGACAGCAGAGAACAGGGGCTTAAGAAGCAGTAAAAAGCGAGAGGAAAGAACAACAAAAAAAAAAAGCAAGAAAGTTCTGTTGATCGTTGAGGTGTGCTAAGTTCTTGAGCTCTCGGGTGAGAAACTGCTATCTGTGAGTTCTCTGTTTCCACTGATCCTCGCGTGGCTGTAAGCGTTAGTTCATTCTTCTTTGCCACCGAGCTCTGTAAGTCTTGTGCTTTAACATATATATTTCTTGAGACTTTGTGGAGAGGTTACTCCACCGAGAAGGAGGATCTTTAGCTGGAATTTATCCGGGGTGCGATCTACCGAAGATCAAGGGGTCGTCCACCTTACGGACACGCCGAGGAGTAGGGGCAAGTTATCCCCGAACCTCGTAAATCCGTGTGTTAGTGTGCTTGTTTCCTCTTTGTTTTAGTTTCCTAATTCCGCTGTGCTAACAAGTTTCTTTGTAGAAATTTGTGTTTAAGTTTTTAAGAGGCTATTCACCCCCCCTCTAGCCATCTAAGATCCTAACATTGGGGAGATTTTGGTGGCCGGATTTAGCTTGGAGAAGAAGTAGAGAAAGGAGGCATTGTTTCTTAGCATCCCTTGGAGCTTGGTTGGTGGTCGAAGTTCTTCATCTCTAGGAGATTGTTGGTGGTCGTAACTTGCAAGGAGAAGAAGGAGGCTTGGATGGATTCTCATCTTGGTAGATCGTCGCCCACACGACGTCTGAGATAAGAAGAGGAATACGACAGAAGATGGCTGCAGCTAGGGTTGGCAACCCACGGAGGACAGTGATGGAAGAGGCCATAATAGTTAGAAAATTATTTTTCCATATTTATTGCTTTTATTTGTTGTGATGTGTGTGTGCATGATAAAATCCCCATCTTAAAAAACTAAGTGGGAGAGGGATTAGTAAATAAATTTCACGGTCCCCATTACTGGTTTGAAAGTGATGCAAACAAACTTGCGTGTTGGTTCTGAGTGCCTTTCTCCATAACGGATGAGTTTGTTTGCGGATCACTAGTTCAAACTTCCTTTTATGGATGGTTATAGAAAATTATTTAAGAGCATGTGATTTTCTCCAACTGAAGGGGCACAATCCTATTTAATAGGCTAAGTATCAAGTAATGGTATACACTTAGACGCATTCAATAGTATCTTCCCTAATGGAGTCACTGCTATTTTTTTTGCGTGACCAAAGGAAACTAACTATTAATTTGTCATAAAGCTAGGTGAAACCCCCTTTTACAAATATTTGAATTTGTATACTTCCACACTAACGTGGCATACATAATTCACGGTGTTTGAGGTAATTTTATTTGTCATAAAGTTAGGTTGACAAGATAATAAAATGGGTAAAACCTCCTCTTACAAATATTTGAATTTGTATATGTCCATACTAACGTGGCATACAAAATTCATGGTGTTTGAGATAATTTAAGGTTGACAAGATAATTAATGGGTAAGACACTCCTCTTACAAATGTTTGAATTTGTATACGTCCACACTAACATGACATACAAAATTCACGGTGTTTGAGGTGTTGGTGAATTTAAATGATATTGTTTTGAGGAATCAATATTATTTTAAATTCTAAAGTTTTGACCAAATATTTGATCGAAGATAGACCAACTATTAATTTTATTTGTTATAAAGATAGGTTGACAAGACAATAAAATTAATGGATAAATCACAGGGATTTTGAGGTGTTGGTCTTAACCAAATATTTTTGTGAATCTTAGGATTTCAAATGTTTTTCAATCCCCTATATGTTAAAGAATATACTTACTAGTCCCAATTATAATTGGAAACAATACTTGGACACTAAGGTGGACTGTCCTCTCAGAAATGAGAACAATAAAAGTGTATTTTATTCATTAGTTGTTGAAACATATTTAGTGGTGTTATCTACCGGTACTTGGTATGTAGATACGGGAGCCACTGATCATGTCTGCAATTCATTGCAGGGGTTCCAAGAAACTCGACAACTATATGAAAGGGAAAATACCGTCTACATGGGCACTGCTACAAAAGTAGCAGTTGTTACAGTGGGAGATGTTTATCCTTTGATAGGAATAAAACATTGATTGTCTTTACGTACCAAGTTTTATAAAGAACTTAATTTCAGTTTCTAAAACTATTTAAGGATGAATATTCTGTCTCTTTTTAACAGAGTTGTTATCAAGAAAAATAGGGAAGTTATCTGTTCTGGTACGTTGGTTGGTAATTTAGATATTCTAAATCCAAAAACTCCCACGATGCAACAAATGAAAATTAATAATACATCTTCTAACTCTAATAAGAGAAAGCAACCATCGGAAATGAACAAATCATATCTTTTGCATCTAAAACTAGGTCATATTAACTTGAGTAGGATTCAAAGAATAATAGTCAATGAACTTTTGGGTTCATTGGTGGTGAAAAAATTTCCAACCTGCAAGTCTTAGTTGGAAGGAAAAATGACCAAGAGGATTTTTAAGTCTAAGGGGTATAGAGCCAAAGATGTGTAAGAATTGGTTCATTCTGATTTATGTGGACCTATGACTATCCAGGCAAGAGGTGGTTTTGAATATTTCATCTCTTTTATAGACAACTATTCGAGATACGGGTACATTTACTCAATGCGCCGCAAGTCTAAGTGCTTTGATGAGTTCAAAGAATACAAGGCTGATGTGGAGAAACGTCAAGGTAAAAGTATCAAGACACTACAGTGAAATCGTAGTGGCAAGTACCTCTTAAGAGAGTTTAGGAGTCACTTATCAGAAGTCAGGATTCAATCCCAACTGTCTGCACCTGGTACACCCCAACAGAATGGTGTGATAGAACGAAGGGACAGGACTCTTATGGAAATGGTTAGATCAATGATGAGTTATTCAGAATTACCAAATTCATTTTGGGGATATACTCTTGAAACAGCAGTGAACATAATACCTTCTAAGTCAGAACCCTTTACTCCCATAGAATGGGCGTAAGCCTAGTCTGAAGTATATTCGAATTTGGGGTAGTCCAACACATGTGCTGAAGGGAGACACTGATAAGTTGGAATTATGAACAGGAGTTCACTTGTTTATGGGTTATCCTAGAGAGACGAAAGGAGGTTTATTTTATAGTCCTAAAAATCAGAAGGTCATTGATGGCATCAATGCTTGAGTTTTAGAAGAGTAATATGTAATGAATCACAAGCCCATGAGTAAAATTGTTTTTAAGGAAATAATAAGGGACACGTCTAATCTAGTACCAATAGTACAAGATGAGATACCACAAGAAACTGCAACACATATCACAAATGATGCACAATTACAGACAGTGTAATGGGAGGGTTGTTAGGCAACCTAAAAGATTCATGTTTTAGAAGAGTCTTTGGACTTGATCCCTGGTGAATATGAATCTGATCCCCGGATATATGACGAAGCACTCCAAGATAAAGATGCAGCATCTTGGCAAAGAGCAATGAATACAGAATTAGAATGTATGTATTCTAACAAAGTCTGGGAGCTAGTAGAACTATCAAATAGTGTAAAAGCTATTGGATGTAAATGGATCTACAAAAGGAAAAGAGAGACAGACGGGAAGGTGGAAACCTTCAAAGCAAGGCTTGTGTAACGACCCGGCCCTCTTGGCCCATTTGGCGGCCCATTTGGCGACCTCTCATGTCGTCGACCGTCGGCCCTTATGTCGTCCACCCCTGGTCAGTGGATTTTTGCCTCCCCCGGGATTCGAACTCTAAACCTCCAGGCTTAAGTATTAGAGTTTATGAATCCTGGTAACCAAGTGAGATGACACTGACCAGGGGTGGAAAGTCCTAGTGAGTAACGGCACGACCAAGGGTCGTCGGTCGACGACATTAGAGGTCGCCAAATGGGCCGACGACATAAGGGCCGACGGTCGACGATATGAGAGGTCGCCAAATGGGCCAAGAGGGCCGGGTCGTTACAATAAAAAGACGCCTTTTATTGTAACGACCCGGCCCTTTTGGCCTCTTGGGCGACCCTTGTGGCGGCCCAACTGGCGGCCCTTATGTCGTCGGCCCATTTGGTGACCTCTCATGTCATCGACCGACGACCCTTTGGCTGTGCCGTTACTCACTAGGACTTTCCACCCCTGGCAGTGGATTTTTGCCTTCACCAGGATTCGAACTCTAAACCTCCAGGCTAAGTATTAGAGTTTATGAACCCTGGTAACCAAGTGAGATCATCTCACTTGGTTATCAGGATTCATAAACTCTAATACTTAAGCCTGGAGGTTTAGAGTTCGAATCCTGGGGGAGGCAAAAATCCACTGCCAGGGGTGAAAAGTCCTAGTGAGTAACGGCACGACCAAGGGTCATTGGTTGACGACATGAGAGGTCGCCAAATGGGCCGACGACATAAGGGCCGACGGTCGACGACATGAGAGGTCGCTAAATGAGCCAAGAGAGCCGGGTCGTTACAATAAAAAGGCGTCTTTTTATTGTAACGACCCGGCCCTCTTGGCCCATTTGGCGACCTCTCATGTCGTCGACCGATGACCCTTGGTCGTGCCGTTACTCACTAGGACTTTCCACCCCTGGCAGTGGATTTTTGCCTCCCCCAGGATTCGAACTCTAAATCTCACTTGGTTACCAAGATTCATAAACTCTAATACTTAAGTCTAGAGGTTTAGAGTTCGAATCCTGGGGGAGGCAAAAATCCACTGCCAGGGGTGGAAAGTCCTAGTGAGTAACGGCACGACCAAGGGTCGTCGGTCGACGACATGAGAGGTCGCCAAATGGGCCGACGACATAAGGGTCGACGGTCGACGACATGAGAGGTCGCTAAATGGGCCAAGAGGGTCGGGTCGTTACAGCTTGTTGCGAAGGGGTACACTCAGAAAGAGGGAATCGATTATAAGGAAACTTTTTCACCGGTAGTCATGCTTAAGTCTATCCAGGTTCTTTTATCTATTGCCGCTCATATGGATTATGAGGTTTGGCAAATGGATGTCAAGACAACCTTCCTTAATGAAAGTCTTGAAGAAAACATCCATATGAAGCAACTAGAGGGATTTATTACAAAAAGCAAAGAGCATCTAGTGTGTAAGCTCAATTGGTCAATTTATGGACTGAAGCAAGCTTCAAGATCTTGGAACATCTGGTTTAATGAAGTAATCCAGTCATATGGATTTATTCAGTGTACGGATGTGTCTTGTGAATACAAGAAGTATGATGGAAACGTGGTGGTATTTCTTGTACTATACGTAGATGACATTTTATTAGTTAGAAACAATATCAAGGTGTTGTCGGAAGTAAGAGTATGGTTGTCCAAGCAATTCGATATAAAGGACTTGGGAGAATGTACACATATTCTCAGGATCAAAATAATAAGGGATCACAAGAAAAGAATGTTGTACTTATCCCAGGCTTCATATATCGATACAATCCTAGCTCATTTTAGCATGCAAGACTCCAAGAAAGGTTTTCTATCCTTTAGGCATGGAGTATCTTTATCTAAAGAGATGTCTCCGAAGACATCGAAAGAGAAAGAAGAAATGAAGGCAGTTCCTTATGCTTCAGTTGTAGGAAGTCTAATGTATGCTATGTTATGTACGAGACCGGATATCTATTTTGCCATGGTCATAGTTAGCAGATATCAAAGTAACCCTGGACAAGGACATTGGACTGCTGTAAAGCATATATTGAAGTACTTGAGAAGGACTAGAGATTATATGCTAGTATACCAGTCAGATAATTTGCTCCCTGTGGATTACACGAATTCGGACTTTTAATCTGAAAGGGACAATAGTAAGTAAATCTCGGGGTTTTGTGTTTACTTTAGGAGGTGAAGTCATAACTATGGAGGAGTGTTAAGCATAGGTGCTTTTTCAGACTCCACCATAGAAGCTGAGTATGTGGCAGCCTTTGAGGTAGTCATAGAAGTTGTATGGCTTAGAAACTTCATGATGGACTTAGATGTGATTCCCGGTTTGCCCAAAATTAATTTTGTGCAGTAGCAAACTCGAAGGAACCATGAGCCCATAAGGCAAGTAAACACATAGAGCGCAAGTACCACCCAATACGAGACATCGTATAATGAGGAGAAGTTATTATCGCCTAGATTGCATCAGGAGATAACCTGGATCCTTTCACTAAGGTCCTTAAGGCAAGAGCTTTTGATGGGCATGTTAAGGGGTTGGGAATCAGATGTATGGCAAGGTATATGGCAGCATAGTCTTTTAGTATAAGTGGGAGATTGTTGAAATGTATACTAAAAGCCTAGCTTTTGTATAAATATTTATTTAGAAATAAGAATCACATTGGTCAAATGTCTACATTTATATGCTAAGTGTAGTTGTTCAATTAATTTATATTGTATATAACATGGTGTGTGGTGTCAAACACAGAAGATCATGTTATCAGTTCCTTATAAATTATAAATAGTTGCTCACAACCAAAATGGAATGGGACAAACCATTAGAGTGGTTGTAGTGTAATTTGGTATTAGTTTATCTTGACTATAAAATTATATTAGTACACTCTGAGTGTATTGAGCAGGACCATTTGAGGTAGTTTCTTTTTATACTAACTATATAAAAGAATAATACCTCTATTATTATGAAAGTGTGTACTCTTAATCATGATATAATAACAAGCACATATACTTAATACTTATTTCTTTAATTTATCAAAGGGTGCGATTTAGCTCATTAAATCAATAGGCCCGATAAGTTGGGAAATGATATTATTTATATGGTATGTTGTTGATTATAGAATGAAACTGTGTCCTAGTAATCTAGGTTGATGATGTCCCCTTGAGAAACTCATAAGGATTGTCATGTAAACCCTGCAGGTGGACTTAGTCCGACATAACAATAAAGTTGAGTGGTACTACTCTTGGATCTAGATATTAATTAAGTGAGTTGTTAGTAACTCATCTAATTAGTGGGCATTCAATATATTAAACACAGGGAGACTAACACACTCCTAATAAGGAGCCCATATAGTAATATGGGATTGGTACGGTAGCGCAATAATAACTCTTTAGTGGAATGAGATATTATTGATGAACTCGAGTTGGGTGTTCGGGGCAAACACGAGAAGCTCAAGTTTATCGGGAGACCAAAACTAATTCCTCCTCGCGGTCCCTTTCGTAGCCTCTTATTTATAAAGTCTTATAGCCACCTAAACCCAACTTCTTACCCACCTTGAGGTGGCCGGCCAAGCCTAGCTTGGAGCCCAAGCTAGGGCCGGCCAAACAAAGGTTAGATGGGATCAAGTGGTGGCCAACCCTAGCTTGGAACCCAAGCTTAGGTGGCTGACCACAATTAAAATAAAAGGGAGTTTATTTTAAAATCTTTCCTAATGTAGAAGACATTATTTTAAAAGAGAGTTTTTAAATTAAATCTTTCATTTTATAGTTTCTACAAAGGATTAAGAGAAAGGTTTGATATCTTTCCTTATTTGTAGTTAAAAGGAAGATTTTAATTTTGGAGAAAACTTTTCTTTTTGTAATCATCCACATGTTTTAAAAGAGATATTTTAATTTATAAAAGTTTCCTTTTATAACCAACCATGAAGGGAATTTTAAAAGAGAAATTTTATTTTTAAAATTTCTGAAAATAAATTAGAAAGTTTTAATTTTGTGTTTAAAACTTTCCTTATTTGGAGGACTTGTAGGGGCCGGCCACAAGATGGGTTAAAAGGAAATTTTAATTAAATTTTCCTTATTAGCCATTAGAAAGGAAAATAAGGAAGTTTTAATTATGTTTAAAATTTTTCATATTTGCCAAAACCAAAGAATATAAAAGAGAGGATAGAGGTGCCTCACATAACAAGACATCTATTATTCCTCTCTTCTCTTCCTTGGTGGTGGCTGGCCCTCATCCTTCCTCTTCTCCTTTTCTTCTTCTTTGGTGGCCAGCGGCATCAACTCTTGGGGAGATTTTGGTGGCCGGATTTAGCTTGAAGAAGAAGTAGAGAAAGGAGGCTTTGTTTCTTAGCATCCCTTGGAGCTTGGTTGGTGGTCGAAGTTCTTCATCTCTAGGAGATTGTTGGTGGTCGTAACTTGCAAGGAGAAGAAGGAGGCTTGGGTGGATTCTCATCTTGGTAGATCGTCGCCCACACGACGTTTGAGATAAGAAGAGGAATACGACAGAAGATCGTGAGGTCTATAAGCTACAAAAGGTATAACTAGTTATTAGTTTCCGCATCATAACTAGTTCATTCTTTTGTTTAGATCTTGAAATATCAAACACAAGAGGCTAACGATTCTAGGTTTTGGATTTATGATTCGATTTTGTGTTTCTTTTGTTTTTCGATCTTGTGATTCGATTGTTCTTAATGGTTAAACCTAGGGTTACTATAAGGAGATTAAATATTGAATTTCGTTGAAAGGTTTTGTCTAGGAAGTGGTGGATGATCTCATACCCAAGAAGGCCTACGCTATGTTTAACTTGGAAGTCTATCTCTGAAATAAATATTTAATCAAATTTGTAACATGGGTGGATTGGATTAATAATGTTAAGCATCATTTGCGATCCAAGTCTAAACCTCTAAGAACAGATAAGTTGAATTTGGAATCAAAAATATTAAGTTCTGTTTGCGATTCCAAATTTAATTTCTAAAGAACACAATAGGTTGTTAGGAATGGTTCGAGACTTGTATAAAATTTTTGTACAGGGGAACCAGTACGATATTTCGAGTAGCAACCAACAGTTCCTGCCTTTGTTTTCGCTTCAGAGAAACTGGCTAGACTGCAGTTCAACATCTCTTAGCTGCTGCAGAAGGACCTCCTTTATATGTTCGGACTGAGCCCAATTCGAGTTGTGCCTCCCTTCTCTTTGGATAAGAAAGGTTAACTTAGTTTCTATGATATCGCTAACTGAGGTCCGTTCTATTTTTTGCAATGAAAGCCATGTTCAAGGCTTTATTTTCTAAGTCTCTACAATTAGAAGAGGCCAAGTTGGATCAGCGAGGCCAAGCCCTTTTGGCCAAGCGGGAAGATCAGCTAGTTGGCCTATCTGGAGAGGCTTCTAGTAGCTGAGTGGGCGATACTGTAGCGGCGACAAGGGCGGCGTAACTTCCTTCTCTTGAGTTAGAAACACAATTGCAGGTCAAGCGCAAGAGTTGTCGTTCGGGCACTACAGAGTAGCCATCTTCTGAGAGGACACCTTCGAGCGAACACCTTTAGCTTTGCCCTCTGGTAGCCCAATCCAAGAGGAGATGGCTTCCCAGTCAACAATGTCTCCTATGGCCCTAACTCCTCGGGTGCCTTCCCTCCTCCCATCGTCCAGCCTACAGGTGCTTTCTCCGAGCCTGATCTACCATGCAATTCGAAGGGTTGATATCGATTCTCGACTACCTTCGACGTGCCATCCACTTAGGGGATAGCCTCATCTTTTGATTTGCCTCCGGCCTATGGGCAGATACTACTAAAGGGTTTGTTAATAGAGGCCTGGGAGTGAGTAATGACCTGGATGGAAGGCCACACTATCATGGGGTTGGCAAATGGGGTTTGCCCAAGACATAACCATAGTAAGTTTCTACTGGCTTACCCCTTTTATCTGGAATACTGCTATTAATGTTTCCCTTTAGTTTTGGGGAGTTGGGATGGACATAACTCGAGCCTTGGTAGATTTGGCACACGAGAACGAGATGCTAAAGGGGGCAAATAATAGAATTGTAATAAACCTCTAGGGTTTCAATGTTTGACAATATATCTAAGTCTGGTCAGTTTGACCAAAGGTTGATCCAAATAAAACTTAATATTTGGAAGAGAGAAGTCTAGTCAGGACTAGATGACTAGTAAGAGTAAGTCCTAAACGAAGGATATGTAGGTGAGAAGTCTACCGAGTGACTAGTTCTAATTAGAGTTTAGGCAAAGAGAAGTCCTGATGAGTTGAGTCAGACCCTAGTGAGTGAAGCTAGATAGTGGAAGTCCTACTGAGTGAAGCTATGTAGTGAAAGTCCTAATGAGTGAAGTCGGATCCTAGTGAGTGAAGCTAGGTAGTGGAATGGTGAGTGAAGTCGGGCCCTAGTGAGTAAAGTTAGGTGGTGGAAGTCCTAGTGAGTGAAGTCAGACAATGAAAGCCCTAGTGAGTGAAACTGGACAACCCTAGGGGGAGATAACCCTAAGTAATATGTGATCGGCTTGTTTCCGGTCGACCGCATAGTCGACCGGACTAGCACATTATTAATAATGCTACCACTATTTTTTCTTTACCATTTTATATCTATTGTGATAACTCAATGTTGCAGGCAAGTCACAGTAGATCAGTTTGGTGAGATACTAAGCAAGATCGGAGAAAGTCTAAATAGGTCTGAATGACTAGATGTTTGGCAAATAAGTGGAGGTAAGTCATTGGAGGAGAGTGACTAAGTGGGGACGTGTCTCAGTTGAGGGGACAGTAGGCATCGGTCCAATTTATGTCCATTTCAGAAAACTAAATTGAGCCCCTAACTCGATCTTGATTTGGAGGATGGGATCTAAGTTAAAATTTGATCATATTCTTATTGTACTAATGTTGTTTTACAAGATAATTTTTGTAAGTACCCCATGGTAGTTTTGATGTGATCAACCAAATCAAGTTAGGTCCAGTTATATTTTGATACCCTGTGTCTAAGTGTGCAGAAACTTATGAGCACATGAAGTTGAGCGAAAGACGCAGTTAGTGAGAATGATGGCACAGGAGAGAGTCGACAGGCTCAGTATGTCCGAGGGATGAGGTTCTGTGGAAGAATACGCTGGCAGACAAGAAGGAAACACCCGGTAGTTCCGAGAGATGAGAAGCTGGAGCGGAAGACTACTCGAGAAGGCCAGAAAATGGGTCATGGTGAGCCCTATTCCAGATGATCGAAATCACCCAAGCGAGCGGAACCAGAGCAAGAGCCCTGATCAAAAAGTCAACAGGGAGGTTGACTTTGGTCCGAGCACCGGATAACCTTGGTGCCCCCGGGGCGCCTCGTCCAACGGGGGCTGTATCAGAATAGAAAGTTTATCAAAACTCAACATGTCGTGATTCGTTGCAACTTGGATAATATTTTATCCACGTCCAGGTACCTGGAACCCTTCCAAGCACCCCAATCAGGGCTATAAATACAACCCTGATCTAGAAGCTAAAAACACACTTATAATCAATTCTATTTAAGTTTAGCTTTGTAATTCAGTGTGTCAATTGCTATAAGAGGCTTCTCTGTCCGAAGGAGACTTTATTAACCTTTGAACATCTTGAATTAGCAATCTCCTAATTGCAAACCAAGTAAAATTCGGTGCCTCTTTCTCTTTTTAATTAGCTGTTTAAATTTTGTTTATGCAAGTGTTAATTTTAATCAAGCTGTAAAGATCGAGAAGAGTGTTTATTTATTTTTTTTACAGGGCAATTTACCCCCTCATGTCGACCTCCAAGGGACCAATAAGTGGTATCAGAGCAAGGTTCGCTTCAGAAAGACTAACCGCCAACCGAAGCACAAGAGATGGCTGGACCAAGAATCTACCCGCCTAAGTTCAAGGGGAAATTCGCTATTTGAAAAATAAAGATGGAGGTATACTTCAAAACAAACTTTGAGTTATTACTAATATTGAAATATAGTTTTGTAGCACTAAAAGACAAGGAAGAATGTCAATGGACCAAGAAGCAGCAAGCAGACTTCACAGCAAATGGTTGAGCAAAATTCCATCTACTGAGCGTGCTACCTCCACAAGAAGTCACCAAAATCGGCGCCTACGAATCAACAAAGGAACTTTGGAAGAAGTTCTTGGAGCTACACGAAGGTACATCAAACGCCAAACTCGCGAGGTCGGACCTGCTCCAGAATCAGATCTGCAACCTCCGATTGGAAGAAGGAGAAATTGTCGCACAACTCCACTAAAAAATCAAGGAGCTCATCACTGGACTAACAAATCTCGAAGAAAAGGTAATCAATCGAGATTCGTTAAGGTATACGCTTAATGCATTTCCTAGGACTTAGAAATGGTCAACCCTAGTAGACACGTACTTCATCTCTAGGGACTTAGAGGTAAGCGATTTAGAGGATTTATTTTCAACATTTGAGATTCACGAATCTAGAAATGCAGGTCTAAGAATGAAGACAATGCAGAACATTACCCTTAAGGCAAAAACTGATGAACAAGAGTCTGAAACATCCCTTGACGATGACGAAACAACCTTCATGGTAAGAAAATTTAAAAAGTTATTTAAAACTAATAAGTATAATCAAGTGCAGAGTAAAAGAAGGAAAAGAAGAGTAAGATGCTACCACTGTAATGAAGAAAGACACGTGAAAAATAACTGTCCAAAACTAAAGAACAAAAACAAGGATAAGGACACAAGCAAAGACAAGAAGACCAACCTAGAAAAGGCACAAGAACCTAAAGGCGACGTGGGACAAAACTTCATCAGAATCAGAAATTGAAGCCTACGCTAGACTTACGCTGATGGCAAGTCACTAAGAAAAAGAAGGTGAAGCAAGCTCATCATAAATGAGCATCAAGAGTATCGATGAAGAGGAGGACCATCAAAAGGAAGCAGCTCTCCATGGGGAGCATCTGAGATCGAAGAGGTATGTCAGGTACAATCTCTACCTCCGGATAAATTGTTTAAATTTATAAAAATGTTGTCAAAAAGTTCAAGCAAATTAGAAACATAAAAAATTACTAAAAGAAAATAATGAGTTAAAAGGAACTCTAGCAATGTCTTGTTGATTAGAGGATTTCAACAAACTAAAAATAGAAAATAAAAATTTAAAAGAACAAATACAAAATTTGAAAAATTCTACATGTTAAACTTTTATTCCTTAAAATTTTAGAAATAATTCAAGACTAAATTGATATTTTAGATATCATAAAGGCCAAGTTAGAAAGTTGTCACCAAAATATATCCCTAAAAAATTTTTAATTAATCCAGTAGGAAGGAACTTATTTTGGGTTCTAAAATCATGCTTATGACTTACATTTGAATTGATTGATTTTTTTTTTCTTAGAATTGGATAAATAATTTTTTGCATAATTTCTGTTAAAATTTAATTTGACCCAATTTCTTTTTAGAAAGAAGATTTCATTACTCATCTATAGAAAAAATTTTAAATTTTTTAACCGTTGGATTATTTTTCTATGAATTTTTCAACAAAATTCCTTTTTTTAATTTAAAATTATTTTGTTGAGTTAGTTTTTGCAAAATTTATCTTTCTGTGAAACATTATCATTTTCTCTATCTATGAAAATTTTTTCTGAAATTTTTTAATCATTGGTGAATTTTTTATGAATTATTTATCTAAAAATAAATTTTTAATATTAAAAATTCTTGAAAAGTTATTTTTAAAAAAATTTATTTTCCCTGCAAAGCTACTTGCTATAATACATACTCAAAAAAAATTTAAAATTTTTTAAACTGAAAAACTATTTTTAAGAATTTCTTTTCAAAATTCAACTTGTGTAGAAGAAAATTTATTACTGTTTAAATCAAATTCATAATTTCATGAAGATTTTATTACAGCCTTGGTTATGTCTGCTTTACCGTTTTAAAAATTTTTAGATTCAAAATATTTTTCAAATTATTTTTTAAAAAATGATTTATAATTTATAAAAATTCAGATTTTCGAAATTTAAGCTTAATGATTTCTTTTTTTTTATGTTTGTCACCTTATTTTTATCCCTTAGACTCTTTTTTACACTTTTTTCAAGTTATTTTTATAAAATACCCCATTTTTAATGTGATCAAAGGGAGAGAACTAGAGGTTAAGTCTAGGGGGAGAGTACATTTTTAATTTTGCATATTTTCCTTAAATGTAAAATATGTACTTGATTGTTTTTTATTATTTATTTTTTATCTAACTTAACTTGGGTTGCTCACATAAAAAAGTGGGAGATTATAAGTACCCTGTGGTAGTTTTGATGCGATCAACCAAGTCAAGTTTGGTCATATTATGTTTTGATGTCATGTGTTTAAGTGTGCAGGAATTTAGGAGTACAGTAAATCGAGCGAAAGACACAACTAGTGAGAAGGACAGCATGGAAGAGAGTTGACGGGCTCGGTGCGTCTGAGGGACGAGGTGTTGCGGAAGAGTATGCTGGCAGATGAGAAGAAAACGTGTGGCGATTTTGAGGGACGAGAAGTTTGAGCGGAAGATTGCTCAAGAAGACCGGAAAATGGGTTCGAGTGAGCCCTATTCTGGATGGTTGAAATCACCTAAGCGAGTGGAACCGGAGCAAGAGCTTGAACCAAAAAGTCAATAGGGAGGTTGACTTTGGTCTGGATGCCTGGACCAAGTGCAAGCACTCGAACGGTCCGGCTGCCCTTGGGGCGCCACGCCCAGCGGGGGCTGTATTGACTGTTGGAACCCCAAGGTTGTTTTGGTGTGAACAACAAGTTAAGTTAGGTCCTGTGTGTTTCTAACCTTGTGTCTAAGTGTGCAAGAGCTTAGGAACACAGGTAGTCGAGTGGAAGATGCAGCTAGCGAGAAGGACGGCAGTCCGAGGGACGAGGTGCTGCGGAAGAGTACACCGGCGGACAAGAAGGAAGCGTGCGGTGGTTCCGAGGGAAGAAAGCCGGAGAGGAAGATTGCTTGGGGAGCAAGAGACGCAGCTAGCGAGAAGGACGGCACGCGGTGCGTCCGAGGGACCAAGACTACGGATGAGTACGCCGGCGGACAAGAAGGAAACATGCGGCAATTCCGAGGGACGAGAAGCCGGAGGGAAGCCCGCTCGAGAAGACCGGAAGTTGCGTTCGGGTGAGCCCTTTTCCGGATGGCAGAGATCACCCAACCGAGGCGAAAACAGTCAACCAGAGTTGACTTAGGGTCCGAGGCGCCCGGAGCAGCCCGGGGTGCCCGGACCAGCCTGGGGTGCTTGGAGCAGTCCGGGGCGCCCGGACTAGCCTGGGGTGCCAGGAACCCTTCCGGGCGCCCGGAGATTGAATTTTGATCAGATCGAGTCAAATCTCGATCTGAACATTGGGGATAAAATTTATCCCCCAAAGCGCCCGGAACCCTTCCAGGTGCCCCGACCAAGGCTATAAATATAGCCTTGGTCCAGAAGCTTTGGAATCAATTCAGAAATTATAAACAACACTTGTGCGCTTCCACTGTTTAGATAAGCTTCTGTCTTTCTGTGCCTACACTGCTGTAAAAGAGGCTTCTCCGCCTGAAGGAGATAATAGTGCGATCATCATCCTTGGATTAACAACCGCCCCGATTATAACCAAGTCAAATCCGGTGCCTCGTCTTTTGTTATTTTCTGTTTATTTAATTATTCTGCAAGTGTTAGTTTAAAGTTCGAGAAGGGTTGTCTTTATTTTTATTGTTGCAGGGCTATCCAACCCCCTTCTAAGCCGGCCACAATGGTCCTACAAGTGGTATCAGAGCCGAGGCGCTTCAGGAGGACAAACCACCGAACGAAGCAACGAGATGGTCAAACCAAGCATCCACCCGCCAAAATACGAAGGGGACTTCGCTACCTGGAAGAATCTGATGCAGGTATTTTTTACAACAGACTTTGAATTAACTTTAATAATAGAATCTGGCTTTGTAGCTCCAGAAGGTAAGGAAAAATGTCAATGGACAAAAAAGGAGCAGGCTGAATTCGTGGCGAACGGCAAAGCAGAATACCATCTGCTAAGCGTTCTTCCACCTCAAGAAGTCAACAGGATCGGGCACTACGACTCGGCAAAGGAACTTTGGGAGAAGTTCCTCGAGCTGCATGAAGGGACGTCCGAAGCCAAGCTCGTCAAAAGAGATCTGCTTCGTAATCAGCTCACCAGCCTGCGACTTGGGGAAGACGAGTCAGTCGCGCATCTGCACTCGAGAATAAAAGAAATTATTATCGGACTTTCGAATCTCGGAGAAAAGGTAAGTAACCGAGATTCGCTCAGGTACGCACTGAATTCCTTTCCTAGAAATACCAAATGGGCATCATTAGTAGATGCCTTTTATATTTCTAAAGATTTAGAAAAAATTATGTTAGAAAATTCTTTTCAACATTTGAAGTGCATGAGTCAAGATGTGCAGGAATGAAGGAGCCCAAGAACAACTTCGCCCTCAAAGCTTCAAGAGACGAACCCGAGTCAGAATCTTCTCTCGACAACAAGAAAATGGTAATGATGGTAAGAAGATTCAAGAAACTTTGTAAATCTAGATCTACTAACCATCCACAGGGGAAGAAGAAAAGGACGATCCGCTGCTACCACTGCGATGAAGAAGGGCACGCCAAGGACAACTACCCCAAGCTGAAGAACAAGGAGAAGGGTAAGAAGTCTATCCAAAAGCGAAAGGCCCTAAAGGCGACGTGGGATAATACGTTGTCCAAATCGAAAGTCGAGGCATTCTCTAGACTCGCACTGATGGCGAGTCATCAAGACGACGACTGCGATTCAAGCTCTTCCGAGATGAGCATCGAGAGCATCGATGAAGGAGAAGCTTCGTCAGAAGAAAGCAGCAGTTCAGGGGGAGACACGGACAACGAACTCGACAAGGTAAGTCAGGTACGTTCTCTTCCTCCCGACAAACTTTTTAAGTTTATTAAGTTATTAACTAAAGACTACTGTAAATTAGTAAAGGAAATAAAAAATTTTAAAATAATTTTAGCTAAATCCTGCCCGTTAGAAGAATTAGATAAATCAAAATTGGAAAATGAAAAACTGAAATTAGAAAATAAAGATTTGAAAATTCAAATAGACAACTTGAAAAACTATGCATGCTCATCTAATTTTAGAAGATTTAAAAATTTGAATTGGTATTATAGATATCACCAGGGACAAATTAGGAATATCTCTAGAAAATATGTCCCTAAGAAATTTTTAATCAATCCAGTAGGTTGGAACCTTTATTGGGTTCCTAAATCTTGCTTAGTCAAAGTTTTAAAATTAAAATTAGCGCTTTTCAATGAGAAAATTAAACAATAAATTTCTCTATGAGGCTTTGTCTAAGGAAGTGGTTGTTGCTCCAATAACCAAGAAGGCCTAGTGTCTCGCCACGACCTGGAAGGCAAAATATTAAAATAAATGTTTAATTAACTTTCTGTCAAAGCATTAAAATTAGAATTAATACTTTCAAAGTTTTTCAAATATTTTTTCAAAATAATTTTTTAGAAAAATACTTTTACATGAAATTGACTTAGAAATTTAAGTAAAAATTTTTCAAAGATTTAAGAAAATCTTTTTTCAAAAAATATTTTTTTTTAACTTAGAAAATTTTTTTTGTATTTTTCCTCTTAGAAAATTTTCTTTAATACTTAGAAAAATTCTGGAAGATATGTTTTAAGTTAAAGGTTATTATGAAATTGAAAAATTTCTGCTTAAAGTTTTTAGAATTTTTTTTTTTTTGCAAAACTATCTAAGTTAGAATTTTTTTCTTATAATTTCACTTAAAATTTTTTAACTCTTATTTAAATTTTTTTTAAGAGATTGCTTATTATTGCAAATTTTTTAAAGAAACTCAAAATTTCTAAGTTTTTACCCTTAGATTTTTTCTTGAACCTCATTTTTTATGTGATCAAAGGGGGAGAAGGAAAAGTATAAGTCTAGGGGGAGGTAGGCCAAAATTTAACTTGTTTTATTTTTGCACTTAATTACAAATTTAATTAAGTTTATTTCATGTCTATTTTTACCCTAACTTAACTTGGGTTTCTCACACCAAAAACGGAGAGATTGTTGAAACCCCAAGGTTGTTTTGGTGTGAACAACAAGTTAAGTTAGGTCCTGTGTGTTTCTAACCTTGTGTCTAAGTGTGTAGGAGCTTAGGAACACAGGTAGTCAAGCAGAAGACGCAGCTAGCGATAAGGACGGCAGTCCGAGGGACGAGGTGCTGCGGAAGAGTACACCGGCGGACGAGAAGGAAGCGTGCGGTGGTTCCGAGGGACGAAAGCCGAAGCGGAAGATTGCTCGGGGAGCAAGAGACACAGCTAGCGAGAAGGACGACACGCGGTGCGTCCGAAGGACGAAGACTACGGATGAGTACGTCGACGGACGAGAAGGAAACACGCGGCGATTTCGAGGGACGAGAAGCCAGAGGGAAGCTAGCTCGAGAAGACCGGAAGTTGGGTTCGGGTGAGCCCTTTTCCGGATGGCAGAGATCACCCAACCGAGGCAAAAAAAGTCAACCAGAGTTAACTTAGGGTCCGGGGCGCCCAGACCAGTCCGAGGCTTCCGAAACTCTTCCGGGCGCCCGGAGATTGAATTTTGACCAGATCGAGTCAAATCTCGATCTGAACATTGGGGGATAAAATTTATCCCCCCCAGGGCGCCCGGAACCCTTCCAGGTGCCCCGACCAAGGCTATAAATATAGCCTTGGTCCAGAAGCTTTAAAATCAATTCAGAAATTGTAAACAACACTTGTGCGCTTCCACTGTTTAGATAAGCTTCTGTCTTTCTGTGTCTACACTGCTGTAAAAGAGGCTTCTCCGCCTGAAGGAGATAATAGTGTGATCATCATCCTTGGATTAACAACCGCCCCGGTTGTAACCAAGTCAAATCCGGTGCCTCGTCTTTTGTTATTTTCTATTTATTTTATTATTCTGCAAGTGTTAGTTTAAAGTTCGAGAAGGGTTGTCTTTCTTTTTATTGTTGCAGGGCTATCCAACCCCTTCTAAGCCGGCCATAACAGTCCTACATTGACACTGTCCAGTCGCCCAGAACCCTTCCATGTGCCCAGAATAGAAAGTTTATCGAACCTCAACGTGTCACAATCCGTTACGACCTGGATAAAATTTTATCCATGTCCAAGCGCATGGAACTAGGGGTGTTCATTATTCGGGTCAATCCATTAACCCGCCCGATCCAAATAACATTTGGGTTATTTGGTTTGGTTAAATGAAATTCGGGTCGGTTGAATGAACTGACCCGAAATGTTAATTGGATTAATGGTTTGGTTTTGGATTTAACTCCCCATCCGAATAACCCGCCCGAAACCCGAATAAGGAATTAATATATATGTTTTAATTTTTTTTGAGTATAATCTTTGGAATCTTTGGAATGTGTAAGTTTTTTTTCTTATATCGAATGAAACTATTTTATCAAATTTGGAGCTTATTTATTTATAAATGTAAACTATTAAGAGTTTATTTATGTGAAGAAGATTGAAAATTTGAAATGAAAAGAAAATTGGGTTAATTGGTACCCGAACCGAATAACCCGAATTAGTTTCGGGTAATTCGGTTTGGTTTATAGCTAATTCGGTTTGGTTCTTGGTTGGATTTAGAAAATTATAAAATCCGAATAACCCGAACCGAATAACCCAAATAATCCGAACCGAACCGAATGAACACCCCTACATGGAACCCTTCTAGGCACCCCGATCAGGATTATAAATATAACTCTGATCCCAGAAGCTAAAAACAACACTTGTAATCAATTCTATTTAAGTTTATCTTTATAATTCAATGCATCAACTGCTGTAAGAGGCTTCTCCGTCTGAAGAAAACTTTAGTAACCTTTTAACATCTTGAATTAGCAATCTCCTAATTGCAAACCAAGTAAACTTCGGTGTCTCTTTCTCTTTTTAATTAGCTATTTAAATTCTGTTTATGCAAGTGTTAGTTTTAATCAAGCTGTAAAGATCAAGAAGGGTGTTCAATTTTTTTTTGCAGGGTAATTCACCCCTTCTTGCCGACCTCCAAGGGACCAACAATTTTTATGCTTGGACTAACTCTTTTTTTAGGAAAGAAGTGGCTAAAAATAGAATGTATGGGCACCCAGAGTTGGTCCAAGTGCCTGGGCCAGCTTCGTCAAGCGGATGTCTGGCCAGTCACCCGGGCGGTCCAGGCGCCCGAAGTTGGTCTAGGTGCCCGAACCAGAAAATTCATCTAGAAGCTAAGTTGAAGCGCGTCGACTGGCCTAACTCACATCAACGATCCAAGCACCTGGAGGGGGTCTGGGTGCCCAAAGATGGATAAACTTCGCGGATGAAGTTTTGACGAGAGCTCGCCATGTCAGCACAGTCCAAGCGCTTGGGAAAGGATCCAAGAGCCTAGACGGACCCATAAAAATAGCCTTCTACTAGCAACATCAACACAACATCTGCTATGACTTTCATATTCGTACGCTACTCCGAAAAGACTCTGACGACACCAAAAGGATGCTCCGAACTTTGAAGAATGAAGACTTCTTCAAATTTCCTTTCTGTTTGTCGGTAATCTTTTATTTCTAGTTCTTGTACTCAAATCTTTGTAACTCACTTTTAAACTAATAGTGATTGTCTATCGAAATCACTCTCACGTGTGGGCCTTAGAGTAGGAATCGTCGAAGGCTCCGAATCAAGTAAAAAATTACTTGTGTTAGCGTTTGTGTTTTTGTGTTTCTTTTCAGGCGCGTATTCTCGATTTTTAAAAAACGGCGATCGCTATTCACCCCCCCCCCCCTCTAGCGTCTTTACGATCTAACAAGTTGTATTAGAGCAAGGTTTGCTCTGAATTGGTGCAACCACCAATCAAGCAAGGGTTTTTTTATTTTTGGTTTTGAGATTTTTTGATTATATCTGAACTGGTATGATTACCCTTTCAGATAAATTTTCCTTTGCCACGGTTTCTGCTCAAAGTTGGTGCAACAACACTTGAGATATTTTTTCCATTTTCTCTCGCATTACTAATCCCAAGACAAGTTTTGGAAATTATTTCTTGCCTATATTTGTCTTGTAAGATCTTCTCATATCAATGGTTCAAGGTGAAGGATAAAGCGTTCACAAACCTCCACCATTTGAAACTGATTACTTCAAAATATGAAAGCATCAGATAGAGTGCTTCATCATGATGGGCGACTTCAACTGTGTAATAGCATTGAAAAGGTCCACTTAAAATTCAAAAAGCAAACCAAAAGGTAATAAACTTTATTTTAGAGTTATTGCCTAATAAAATTGTGTGCAGAATTGAAGAATTCAAAATGCCTATGAATTTTGGACCTGGCTGAACGAACTTCACGAGGATCTGTCACAACTAGAAGATCAAGCCGAACTCAAGCTCAGATTTGAGTCTGAATCCCCATTATCATCCTCAAAATCAGACTTAGGAGAATCATACTAAACCAGCTTTATAACATTAATGGCAAAGGAGGAGATAGAAGGATTTGAATTAGAGTCAGAACAAAAGTCAGAATCTGAATCTGAGATGACGGTGGACAAGGAGGAGAATCCTAATGAGAATTCAAAATGTAAATTTGTAAATTTAAAAGTTAAAGATTATATAATATACTTTAAATATAGTGAAAGAGGACATTGCAAAAGTAAGTACCCCACTTATAAGACTCAAACTACAAAACCGGAGGCAAAGGAGAAATCAATATCAAAAGTCTAGAAAGGGAAGGAGCACATCCAATGTTTCAAGTGTAGACAAATGGGTCACTACAAACATCAATGCCCAAAAAGAAGCCAATGATCCAGGGGGAGCAAAGGTTAGTAAGTTTACAATACATGAAAATCCTATTTTTTTTCTACACATATTAGTAACTTAACAATCACTATTACTCAAGTTTAGACTCTCCTCAAGAATTAGATATGCTTGTTCACTTAAACAAATCAATTAACTTAAATAATTTAACTAATCCAGTTAACTCAAATCTAAATAAGAACAACTCAAAATTATCTAATAATGTTTCAAAGTTTAAAAATTTATCTTCAAGCGTTAGAAAGTTAGAAAAACAAAACAAGCTTTTGAAAAATAAAATTAATAGATCAGAAAAAATTATTAATGATTTTATCAACATACAAAATTTATATTAGATCGTGGCGGCCGGCTAGAAGGAGGGTTGAATAGCCCTGTAAAATCAAAACACAACCTTTCTCAATCTTTTAAATAAACACTTGTATAAACTAAATAAACAGAAAGAGGCTCACAGACTTGACTTTGTTACAACCAAGGAGGTTGTTAAACCAAGGAATGAAACGCGCACTAGAATATCTTCTTCAGATGGAGAAGCCACTTTACAGCAGTGAAAGCATAAAAAACAGAAGCTAGACTAGAAATGAAAGCACACAAGTGTTGGATTGCTAATTCTTGAGTTGTTGAAAAGCTTCTGAATCAAGGTTGTATTTATAGCCTTGGTCGGGGCGCCTGGAAAGGTTCCAAGCGCCTAGGAGGGGATAAACTTTTATCCCCTTCGCAACGGATCGCGTTTGACGCGATCCTGCTCAAAATCCAACTCCGGGTGCCCGAAATGGCTCCGGGCGCCTGGACCACTAAAGTCAACCAAGTTGACTTTTGGTCCGGTCCCTCTGCTCCGGTGCTGCTCGCCTCAGTCCGGGTCTTCCACTCCAGCTCTGCTCACTTGGGTGATTTCGGCCAACCGAAATAAGGCTCACCTGAACCCAATTTTAGCCTTCTCGAGCAACCTTCCACTCCGGTTTCTCGTCCCTCGGAAACGTCGTGCGCCTCTTTCTCATCCGTCCGCGTACTCTTTCACAGCGCCTCGTACCTCAGACACACCAAGCCCGTCGGCTCCCTCCTGTGCGCCCTTCTCGCTAACTGCGTCTTTTGCTCGACTCCTCGTGCTCCTAAGCTCCTGCACACTTAGACACAAGGTTAAAAATACAACAGGACCTAACTTGTTGATCATATCAAAACCACATTGGGATTCCAACAATTTAGACTTGGGTTACAAGTCTAAATCAAATTTAAAACTTAAACTCTATAAACCAAGCTATAATCAAGTATCTTTTAATTATGAAACTAATTAATAAAAATAAAATCAAATAAAATAAATTAAAAACTAAACTTAAATTAAATAAATATGAAATTAATCTAAACTCAAACTATAAGGTAAATCGACACAAACCTAAAACTTAAATCCAAGTTCAAAAATTCAAGGGAGACTCTAAATTAGTTGGCACCTCAAAAATAATAATTTATCTGGTTGGGTTTAGGACTAGGTTAAATAAGGACAAAAGTTTAACTTGAAAAACAGCACTAGAGAAGTTTTGGATCATAGTAGGTTAGGGAAACTCTGTCTATGCATATCTAGGAAGATATGGTTTCAACCTGGTACATTTGTCTCAGTGGAACTAATTGAAATTACTCCTTACTAATTCTAGCTGGTTAAACCAAAGTTTTATACTAAGCTCAATGGGCAGGACTATTTGAAAAAATTCGAAAGCGTGGTTACTCTAATGATGTCCAAGTGAGTCACCACAACTTAGACGTTTATCCAAAAAATGTCTACTTGTTGAACACAAACCAAACTTGAATCAAACACAAGTTAAAGTAAAGTCTGAAACTCAAACTTAACTCATCTCACAAAATTATAGGATTCTCTGATTG